>NC_134362.1:57365489-57665489 GCF_048569485.1 Anomaloglossus baeobatrachus
TACGGTGGACTAGGAGTCCCTTGTCCACTGAAGAATGTTGAGCCGCCAAGATTGCCAGGCGGCTGAGTGTCCCGCCCTGGAAGCTGATGTAGGAAAACGCTGTCACGTTGTCCGACTGGACTCGAATGTGCCTAGCCGCCAACAGATGGTGAAGGCTTAGAGAGCTAGAAATACAGCTCCGATTTCCAGCACATTGATCCAGAGGGCTGATTCGGACAGAGTCCAAGCGCCCTGCGCTCCACGGTGGAGATATACTGCTCCCAAGGCGGATAGACTAGCATCCTGGTGAGGATCACCCGGGACGGGGTCAGGAAGGAGCGCCCCTGAGACAGAGTGGCCGAAGCCACCACTGAAACGAGCCTCTGGTCAGTGGCGAAGCCACCACCCCGTGGGAGGAGGGAGTTCGCTTGTACAGCGGAAAACATCTAGTCTCAGAGGACGCAGGAGAAACTGGGCAAGGAATCGCTTCCATTGACGCCACCGTCTGACCAGCACCTGTATATGGTGTCTGATAGAACGACGCCGACCACCAGCGGAGGGACTACTGAACGACTAAGAGCAGCTTCACAAGTGCCGACAGAGTCCCGAATTGCGTCCCTGAGAACCTCTGGTTCGAAGTCAGAGTGGACTTGGGCAGAAAGACAAGCCACCCGAATAAAAAAAAAAAAAAAAAAAAAAAGCCAGCACCAAATGTGCACTGCGGCACTAAACATTCCAAACTGTACTTATTTTAAAAATTTTGAGATTTTTGGCAAAAAATTGCAATTTCTTGAGGTGCTTCGCCACGTCACGGCAAATCTCATTGGAAGCAGTCCTACACTAAAATATTTTTATAAAATGTGCCATACGGCCTCACATATGAATAGTAGAACTGCTCTTAGCAGCACTCACCTGGTCTATTTCAATCCCGTACCCATGACTGAGTCATGGCTGTGGGCGGGACAGGTCCAAGCAAATGCTGCATGAAGTAAATAGCCTGTGGACAAAGCCTGATGACTTAATGTGAACAGTCACCAACCGCCAAAATCCAGACAGATGGAATACATCCCAAATAGGGGTGCATAGCAAGGTGGAGGTCAACCACCGACCAATTCAATGAAGAAAAAACAAAAAGCCAGCACCAAATGTGCACTGCGGCACTAAGCCACCCGAATAGGTTAGGCTATGTGCACACGCTGCGTTTTTTTGACGCTGCGTTTTTGTGCGTTTTTGGCCGCTAAAAACGCACAAAAACGCACCTGCGTCGAAAAAACGCGGCAAAAAACGCACGCGTTTTGCCGCGATTTGGTGCGTTTTTTTGCTGCGTTTTGCTGCGTTTTTGCTCACTGCGTTTTTTATCAGTGAACAAAAAAAAAAAAGGTCTGATGTCATTTCCTTCTTCAATGTGTTCTTCATTCTCCACTAGTGTATGCAGAAGAGCAGACAGCTGCAGAACTACAAGGCTCAGCATCCTCGATCCAATAGTGTATGCAGGACAGCAGACAGCAGCTGTTGAACTACAAGTCTCAGCATCCTCCATCCAATAGTGTATGCAGGAGAGCAGACAGCAGCTGTCGAACTACAAGGCTCAGCATCCTCCTTCCAGGACTGTATGCAGGATTTCTTTGCCCCCCCAAAAAAAAAAAAAATGACGTGGGCTTCGCCATATTTTTGTATGCTAGCCGGTTACAGCAGGCAGGTACGGGCTGCCCCCAACCCCCAGCTGCCTATTTGTACCCGGCTGGGAACCAAAAATATAGGGAAGCCCTTTTTTTTTAAATTATTTCATGAATTTCATGAAATAATTTAAAAAAAAAAATGACGTGAGCTTCGCCCCATTTTTGAGTCCAGCCGGGTACAACTAGGCAGCTGGGGATTGGAATCCACAGTGCAGGGTGCCCATGCTTTCTGGGCACCCCCACTGCGAATTGCAGTCCCGCAGCCACCCCAGAAAATGGCGCTTTCATAGAAGCGCCATCTTCTGGCGCTGTATCCAACTCTTCCGGCTGCCCTGATGCCGGGTGGCTAGCCAGGTAATAATGGAGTTAGGGCTAGCTGTATATTATCAGCTAGCCCTAAGCCCGAAATTCATGGTGTCACGCCAATATTAGACATGGCCACCATGAATTTCTAGTAAAGATAAAAAAAAAACACAACACAGAAAAATATTTTTATTAGAAATAAAACACAACACAATTAGTGACTCCATCTTTATTGAAATAAACCCCCCTCTGCAGTAATCCTGGGTCAGGGTCCCGCGCCGTCCAATCAGGATCCAATATCATCTGATCGGTTTGCTGGAAGGAAGGCAAAGCGATCAGATGATGTGTCAGGTTGTGAATCCCATCACACATCAGCTGATTGTATAAAAGCCGATTATACAATCAGCTGATGCATCAGTAGAAAAAAAAAAAAAAATAATACTCACTTATGTGCTGAATTACCGGCAGCTCCCGGAGCGATGGGGCGGGAGTCTGATCCCGTCCGATCGCTGCAGCAGCTGCCGGTAATCAGGGATGAAGTCTCCTGACGCATCCGCTGATACCGGCCGGGCGCCCGCGTCAGCCCGAGACTCGATCAGCTGATGCGTCAGGTGACTGCATCAGGTGATCCATCGCCAGGTACTGTAAGCAAGGTCCTGCATCCATCGGAGCTTTCCCGGCCGTCTGCACACAGCCGGAGCGGGGGTGGCGATACCGTGAGAGGAGATGGGAGCGGGCATGGCACCGCGAGGCTGCAGACAGGTGAGTATAACTTTTTTTTTTTTTTATTCTACTGTTAACTTTTGTTTTCGCAGCCGCTTCCACCTCCTGCCTGTACATGGCGCCGCACGGCAGCATACATGCACAGGACGGGAGATGGACGCGGCGGTGACGGTACCGGGAGGATTCATGCTTCTGTCTATACTGACAGAAGGAATCCTCTTCCTGTACACGTCACTTTACTACCCACCTCCTGCGCTTATAGCTGCGTTTTTGGTCTTAGAAACGCACCAAAACGCAGCTATTTGCGTTTCTCATTGCGTCTTTCAACATCCCATTGAACTCAATGGATGAAAAGCGCAGTGAAAAACGCGGGAATAATTGACATGCTGCGTTTTTGTGGTCACCACAAAAACGCAGCTGAAAAAAAACGCTGTGTGGGGACAGCAAAAATGAAAACTCATAGACTTTGCTGGGGAAGCAAAGTCATGCAGTTTTGAGGCCAAAAACGCACCCGAAAAACGCGCAAAAACGCCGAGAAAAACGCACCGTGTGCACATAGCCTTAGAGTGGCGAGAGTGAGCGAAGCACTCTGCTAAGAGTCAGGACTGGATGAAGCCCCGACAAGAAGGCCGTCCAGGGCAAAAGATCACTGCCAATCCCTAGGGGTGCAGGACCCTAATCACAGCTGCCCCAATGAGAATACTCGAGGGGCCGTGGCTAACCCCAAGGGAAGAGCCACGAATTGGACCACTCCGATTGTCAAAACGTAGTCAACGCTGGTGTGAAACTGCGATTGACACCTGCAGATAGGCATCTCTGATGCCGATGGCTGCTAGGGAATCTCCTTGGGTTCTTGATTGATCCGGTGAAAAACACACGGAACAAGACCGAGACTCCATGTGAAAACGCCACACGTGACTATGCTTGAAAAGCTAAAGATCCAGGTCGGAAGGCACCGCCCTCTTCGGGGACTAGGAATAGATTTAAGCAAAAATCTCAGAACCGTTCCCAGTCGGGAACCGGTACAATTACTCCATTGGTCTGCAAGAAATGCCACGGCCTGTGAGAAGGCGGCGGCCTTGGAGCCGGGAGGAGTTGACAGAAAAAATCTGTTTGGCGGGTGGACAGAATTCCATCCTGTAGCCATGGGAGATATAATCCCGCCACCACTGAACGGAGGAAGTGTTAGAACCATACGTCGCCAAGTGGAGAGAGCCTGCCACCGACCAAGGAGGTTGTTGGCGTGGCTAGATAGCTCGGAGGAAGCTGACTCAGTGGCAGCATCTCCTGCGGTCTTCTGAAGACGCAGCTTCGAGCCATTTGGTTCTATGAACCTAGGCCGAGCTAGAGGACGATCAGATGGAGGAACGGAAACCACCGAAACCTCAACTGATTCCTGCCCTGGACAGGTTCCCTGGTTTAAGTTTGTGGCAAGGAAGAACACTCCCCGCCAAGAGCTTCCTTAATTTCATCCAGTTGGTTCCGAAGAAACTGGTCCCACCAAAGGGGAGCCCAGCAAGGAACCTCTATAGAGGCATCTGCTTTCCATTTCCGAAGCCACAGGAGCCTGCGGATAGCGAGGAAAGTAGCCAAGACCACCGCCGTGCGGTGTCCAGCATGGCAGACCTGGCATAGGATGAAAAGACTGAAGTCTGGAAGTTCAGGCAACCGCTTTGGGCATAGAGTCCCTGTGAGGGAATGCATCTCCTCCAGAGAAGCAGAGAAGGTACAAAAAAACCGCACTGCTGTAAAGCTGAGGAGAACGAAGCTCCTGCCGCCCCCATACCGACTTGGCCAAAAGGACAACCGGGCGGACCGCAAAACCTTAAGTGAGGAGCCATCAGCCACTGACATAACGGTCCGGGCTGAGCCACCTGAGGTGAATGAGCCCACGTCTTGACCACCATTGGTGGACAGGGGAAACACAGTCCTCAGAATCACGCTTCATGGGAAGCGACTGTCAGAGCGGACCCTGGGCTTGGTCACAGGGACCTGAAAACTGGAGTGGTTAAGGAACACACGTTGTGTTCTCCTAGGTAAGGTAACTCCGGCGGATTGAGGTCCAGTACAAAATTAATGTACCGTGGGATCCTTATAGTGCCGTCAGCCACTGATACAACTATCCGGGCTGAAAGTCTAGACACCGGAGTGGCCACCCTTGGCGAATGAGTACACTCCTTGACCACCTCTGATGGGAGGGGGAAACAGGCAGCAGAACCCCGCTGTGGGGTCTGCAGGACAAGCTGTGGGCTTGGACCACTGGAGTGGTTAAGGAACACACTCCTCGTCCTGTTAAAGGTATACTGATGCCTTTCTGCCAGCGGGGAATACTCCCCTGATACAGGCGGATGGAGGTCCAGTACAAGTATAATGGACGCAATCCAATCATTCGCATCTGCGTCACCTACGGACGGATCAATGTACATAAAGTAGCGTCCGAGCCCCTGGTAGAGACATCCTCCTCGTCCAGTGAGTCAGCTCGTAATCGGAGCTGCGGGACGGGGAGGACAGGGGACCCTGCATCTCCCTGTCAGGAGGACGGGGTCTGAGCCCAGAAGGAGAGTCCCTTGTGAGCTTTGCTGAGCGAGCTGAAGCAGAAAACGCCCTGAGAAGGGGGCTGCATGCTCAGCAGATGCCGGGACAGCCGACCCCTGGAAATAGGATTCCCCCAGGGGTCAGCCACCGAAACCGGAGCAGCTGGAGGGACCATTAATGAGCCTCCAAGCTGAGGGGCCACAGTGGTTATGAGCTCGGTACAGCCGTACGAGACTACCTGCAGTGGATAATAAAAACAGCCTGCAGCCTCGCTCTGTGAGACATGCTGCAGAGGTGGGGGCTCTGTCTAGAATGGCCCCCAGCAATATAAACGGATAAAATAAGCAGCTGCACAAACCGGAGGTCGTGGCTGCAGATCGTTTAAACAGACATGTCTGTGCCCTCTATCCCTCAGCCCAGGCCCCCACCTGTCACAGCGTGGAATCTCTGTGCCTATGCAGGCACAGAGAACGCTGAGAAAATGGCGACCGGAGCGAGGAGAGGGGGCGGGGCCTACTCTGAGAGCGGCAAATGAGGTAGCCAGGGGAGGGAATCCTTCCTCAGTGAGGAGTGTCCCTTCCCTTGTGCTGCACAGCCGCTGGGCTGTGTGATCCTCCTGAAACACAAAGCATTGAACTGGCTAGGACTGGCTAGCAGGGGGTGTATATGCTAGGAGGGAGGAGCTACACGTTTTGAGTGTAGTAACTTTGTGTGTCCTCCGGGGGCAGTAGCTATACACCCATGATCTGGGTCTCCCATAGGAACTATAAAGAAAGGGCCAACAAGTGCTAAGCACCTCTGGGAACTCCTTCAAGACTGTTGGAAAACCATTTCCGGTGACTACCTCTTGAGGCTCATCAAGAGAATGCCAAGAGTGTGCAAAGCAGTAATCAAAGCAAAAAGGTGGCTACTTTGAAGAACCTAGAATATAAGACATATTTTCAGTTGCTTCACACCTTTTTAAGTATTTAATTCCACATGTTTTAACTCATAGTTTTGATGTCTTCAATGTGAATCTACAATTTTTAGAGTCATGAAAATAGAGAAAACTCCTTGAATGAGGTGTGTCCAAACTTTTGGTCTGTACTAATATATAATATATATATATATATATATATATATATATATATATTTTAATATATAGATAAATTATTACACACATACACCTACTGAATATATAATTTGTGTTATCGCTTGCATTAAATATACACGCGAATTATATATATATATATATATATATATATATATATACACATATACACACGCACCTATGTATTTCTGTGTAGTGAATATACAATTATCACTTGTAAGCATTAAAAATTATTCTAATTATATATATATATATATATATATAATATATCTGCAGCAAAAAACAAAAACAGTTTTTTATCTGCCCTTGCTTGCAATGCTCGGGTCTGCACACATATAGAGGACGTTGTGTACACATAGCCTTATATTTACTGACCGCAGATCATTACTAATTACTAGTGCACTCTACTATTTAAGGCAAGAAACCATCAGATTAGAAGTTGCGACTAGCCGCGCCCTGCACCCCACGATGCTTCACCCTTGAAGCTGCATTATTACAGGCTCTGTAGACAGCTCTTAAGCTCATGTCAGTCACAGCCATAAAATGTACAAGGTCTCTTAAAGGGGGCTTTGTAGTTTGTTTGTTTATTAAACAAAGTACTGAGCTTTCGTTACCCTCCCCAGGTCCGGCGCTGAGTCTTCGCTGCTGCTCCCAGTGCGATATTGTGTACAGCAGTTGACCTCACGTTGATATCGGGGCAGCCAGCAACTGAGCTCAATAACACTGGGAACAATAGTGGAAATTCGGCACTGGACCCAGGGAGAGTGAGTAAGAAGGGAATTTTGTTACTTACCGTAAATTCCTTTTCTTCTAGCTCTTATTGGGAGACCCAGACGATTGGGGTATAGCTACTGCCCTCTGGAGGCCACACAAAGCACTACATCAAAAGTGCAAGGCCCCTCCCCCTCTGGCTATACCCCCCCGTGGTATCACGGGTTCTCCAGTTTTAGTGCCAAAGCAAGAAGGAGGAAGCCAATAACTGGTTTAAACAAATTAACTCCGAATAACATCGGAGAACTGAAAAAACCGTTCAACATGAACAACATGTGTACCCGCAAACAACAAAAAAACATCCCGAAGGACAACAGGGCGGGTGCTGGGTCTCCCAATAAGAGCTAGAAGAAAAGGAATTTACGGTAAGTAACAAAATTCCCTTCTTCTTCAGCGCTCTATTGGGAGACCCAGACGATTGGGACGTCCAAAAGCTGTCCCTGGGTGGGTAAAGAAATACCTCATGTTAGAGCTGCAAAACAGCCCTCCCCTACAGGGGTGTCACTGCCGCCTGCAGGACTCTTCTACCTAAGCTGGCATCCGCCGAAGCATAGGTATGCACCTGATAATGCTTGGTGAAAGTGTGCAGACTGGACCAGGTAGCTGCCTGGCACACCTGTTGAGCCGAAGCCTGGTGACGAAATGCCCAGGACGCACCCACGGCTCTGGTTGAGTGGGCTTTTAGCCCTGAAGGAACCGGAAGCCCCGCAGAACGGTAGGCCTCTAGAATTGGTTCTTTGATCCATCGAGCCAGGGTGGCTTTAGAAGCCTGCAACCCCTTGCGCGGACCAGCGACAAGGACAAAAAGTGCATCGGCACGGCGCATGGGCGCCGTTCGGGAAATGTAGATTCTGAGTGCTCTCACCAGATCTAGCAAACGTAAGTCCTTTTCATACCGGTGAACCGGATGAGGACAAAAAGAAGGCAAGGATATATCCTGATTAAGATGAAAAGAGGATACGACCTTAGGGAGAAACTCCGGAATAGGGCGCAGCACTACCTTGTCCTGGTGGAACACCAGGAAGGGAGCCTTGGATGACAGAGCTGCCAGCTCAGACACTCGCCGAAGCGATGTGATCGCAACAAGAAACGCCACTTTCTGTGACAGCCGAGAAAAGGAAACTTCCTTCAGAGGCTCGAAGGGCGGCTTCTGGAGAGCAACTAGTACCCTGTTCAGATCCCATGGATCTAACGGCCGCTTGTACGGGGGCACAATATGACAGACCCCCTGCAGGAACGTGCGCACCTTAGGAAGACGTGCTAGACGCTTCTGAAAAAACATTTTTTGGAACCAGCATCTGCTTTCCAGTCCTTTAACCACAAGGCTCTGCGCAAAACTACCGAATTGGCGGACGCCATTGAGGTGCGACTGGTAGATTCTAGGACCGCATTGATAGCGTAAGACGCAAACGCCGACATCTGCGTGGTAAGGTGCGCCACTTGCGGCACTGCTGGATGTATGATAGCATCCACTTTTGCTAAGCCAGCTGAAATAGCCTGGAGTGCCCATACGGCTGCGAATGCCGGAGCAAACGACGCGCCGATAGCTTCATAGACAGATTTTAACCAAAGGTCCATCTGTCTGTCATTGGCATCTTTAAGTGAAGCGCCATCCTCCACTGCAACTATAGACCTAGCTGCGAGTTTGGAAATCGGGGGGTCTACCTTTGGACACTGTGTCCAGCGCTTGACCACCTCAGGGGGGAAAGGGAAACGCGTATCTTTAGATCGTTTAGAGAAACGCCTTTCTGGGTGAGCGTCGTGCTTCTGGATTGATTCTCTGAAGTCAGCGTGATCCAACAAAGCACTCAATTTACGCTTGGGATAAAGGAAACGAAACTTCTCCTGCTCCGCAGCCGCCTCTTCTGCTGAAGGGGCTGGGGGAGAAATATCCAACAGCCTATTGATGGCTGAGATAAGGTCGTTTACCATGGCATCCCCATCAGGGGTATCCAGGTTGAGAGGGATTCCAGGAATGGATTCCTGATCACTCTCATCAGACACATCACAGGGAGACTGATTGCGCTGAGACCCTGAGCAGTGTGATGACGTCGAGGGTCTTTCCCAGCGAGCTCGCTTAGGGTGGCTGGGGCTATCATCTGAGTCATAATCCTCGGCCTGTGAAGCCGGGGACCCCCCTGTGGGCTGGATTAAATCCAAGTGAGGGGGACCTGAGGACAGAGGCCTCGCCGTGTCCAAAGACTGAGCCCCATGCATAGATTGCAAGGTTTCAAGGATTTTTGCCATAGACACAGACATATTATCCGCAAAAACTGCAAAGTCTGTCCCTGTCACCGGGGCAGAACTTACAAGCGTCTCAGCCTGGGTCACTACCCCTCCTGACTCCGGCTGGCGAAGCAGCACCGGGTCGGAGCATTGCACACAATGGGAGCCTGCTGGTAGATTAGCCCCACATGCAGCACACGCAGCACACACAGCCCTGGCCTTGGCAGCCTTGCGTTTTGAGGATGGCATGTTGCTGCTTCCACAGAGTGATCTGGGAGATGCAGCCAGAAGCGACCTCACAGTGCAAGAAATACAATATTTATATATCTGTACAGTACACCGATACACCGTGAGGCACTAGAGGGACCAGCACAGACAAATCGCTTACCGCCCGCTTAAAAAGCGGGTGTGTGGTCGCCAGATAGCCCCTAGTCCAGGTCTCCCAGAGCCTTGCGTCCTTCCTCCAGCCAGACTGCATGTAATGGCTGCCGGCGTCTGAGAGAGAAGGGGGGCGGGCCCTGGGCGTTCCTGGCCAAGAGCGGGAAGCCTGCTTCCCTCTGTGCCTAGTGTGAGGGCTGGAGCATGTAAATCAGGCTCCAGCCCTCGTCGCTGCTAGCGAACAGCGTCTCTCCCCTACCCTGAATGACAGGGTGGGGGCGGGAACGAATCGGAGCTGCCGGCGTCCTAGGCCCAAAAAGCCGGGGACTCAATTTATAACCGCCGCCGCCGTAAAAGCGCGGACGGCGGATCCCCGGCGCACCACAAGTCACAGCAGCGCCGCCCGGTCCAGAGGGGGTCGGCGCTGCGTTCCCATACACAAAAAATCCCCCAGTAATCTGTAGGGACACGAACTCCAACGTTGCGGTCCCTGGCGCACTACAACACCCAGCCAGCCCGGAGTGTGTCTGTGCCTGCCGGGGACACAGAGTACCTGTATGATGCAGGGCCTGTCCCTGATCGTACTCCTGCTCCGTCTCCAACAGGTTCTAATGGGTCTGTGGATGGAGCCCGGCGTCAGAGCTGAGAGGCCGGTAGGATCCCACTTCCACAGAGCCCTACCAGGGGATGTGGAAGGAAAACAGCATGTCAGGCTCCAGCCCTGTACCAGCAATAGGTACCTCAACCTTACAACACCATCCAGGGGTGAGAAGGGAGCATGCTGGGGACACTATATGTGTCCTCTTTTCTTCCATCCGAAATAGTCAGCAGCTACTGCTGACTAAAATCTGTGGAGCTATGCATGGAATGTCTGACCTCCTTCGCACACAAAGCTAAAACTGGAGAACCCGTGATACCACGGGGGGGTATAGCCAGAGGGGGAGGGGCCTTGCACTTTTGATGTAGTGCTTTGTGTGGCCTCCAGAGGGCAGTAGCTATACCCCAATCGTCTGGGTCTCCCAATAGAGCGCTGAAGAAAGCACAGATTGATTATTTTTGTTTTTTAACTAACTGCAACCAGTAAAAAGGGGAATTTACAAAACTGGAAACCCCCTTTAAGTTGTCTCTTAGCTGCCTAGGCCGATTTCATAAATGTGTGAAACCAAGATCCATTTTTGTATTGCCTCTCCCAGACTATAGGGTCTTCGGATGAGAGAACGGCCAGTGTTCACCGGCATATGAAACCCTCCTTACATCACTATGACCGAACTCTAAACTACCTACTTTTAAGACTCAACGTGACCACATTTAATGGCATTAACCCCTCGGCTTCCTCTGCCCGCGAGAAAAGGTTTTAATTAGTATGGGTCCCCCCTCCTCTTTTCTGTTGTCCAGACCTGGACGCCTCCTAAACGATTATTCATGTTCTAGTCCAAAACATAAGGTACGGGTTGGAGGAGACAAGGCATGTTGAGGACAGTTTGGTAGGGTGAAGCCAGGAGGCAAATGTCCCTTTATATTCTTCTGTCCATATTCATGGAAGGACCATGTGGTTTCCTATAGATCAGATCTGCATCTTATGTTACCGTATATTCACACAAGGTCTGAGAAATTAATCTCCTCCTCCCCAAAAACTGAAACCCAACTTTGCCATCCTTACCTCAATCTGTGGAACCTTCCGTTTCCTCCTCTTCTGCTTGGCGAGAGCCACCCCGGGGATGTTGAGATCCGGTTCCCCCGCAGAATGCCTGATGGACGCTCCCATTGAACTCTCATTAAACGTCTGTTTCATTTTCTCACCATCTTTCTTGCTCTGTACGTCCTCTTCTGCTCCCAGTTTATCAAATCCAAAAAGTGACCTCCTGCCTGGTTTTGATGCCAGGTTTGGGGTAGAGGTGTCAGATGAATCTGAGTTTCTGGTGGGACTGTACAGAAACGAGCTGCCGTTCATAGACAGCTCTAATCTGCTGTAGGAGCGCCGGACCTTCTGAGACATCACCTCCCGCCGGTCATCAGAGGTGGGCAACTGGGGAACGTTCACAAGGATAGGAGACAACACGTCTATTTTGGAGGCCGTGGATTGGTCGGGCACACTTTTAGCAATATCTTGGGTCTTGTCCAGTACTGCATTCTCCTTTCCGATGTGTGGAGAAATCTGTAAAGGGATATCAAGATTTTATAACTTAGAAGTGACTGCATGAGCTGAAAGTCCAGAATGGAACAAAATCTGAAGTCCCAGTGATTGAGCTAGTGGATCTTTCACGTAATCCAGCAGATTTGGCTTGGCAGTGAAGGGCCCAGAGGCCTAGGAACCCAAAAGGGGGCCAACACAGGCTAGGAACCCAAAAGGGGGCCAACACAGGCTAGGAACCCAAAAAGGGGGCCAACACAGGCTAGGAACCCAAAAAGGGGGCCAACACAGGCTAGGAACCCAAAAAGGGGGCCAACACAGGCTAGGAACCCAAAAAGGGGGCCAACACAGGCTAGGAACCCAAAAGGGGGCCAACACAGGCTAGGAACCCAAAAGGGGGCCAACACAGGCTAGGAACCCAAAAGGGGGCCAACACAGGCTAGGAACCCAAAAGGGGACCAACACAGGCTAGGAACCCAAAAGGGGACCAACACAGGCTAGGAACCCAAAAGGGGACCAACACAGGCTAGGAACCCAAAAGGGGACCAACACAGGCTAGGAACCCAAAAGGGGACCAACACAGGCTAGGAACCCAAAAGGGGGCCAAACACAGGCTAGGAACCCAAAAGGGGGCCAACACAGGCTAGGAACCCAAAAGGGCCAACACAGGCTAGGAACCCAAAAGGGCCAACACAGGCTAGGAAACCAAAAGGGCCAACACAGGTTAGGAAACCAACGGGCCCAGAGGCTAAAAGACAAAGGGCGCAGAGGCTAGAAAACAAAGGGCCTATGCAGAAAGACACTTTAAATGGGAACCTGTAGGAAAAAAAACCCCAAAAACCTAAAGCTGTACATATCTGCACTGTGGTAATCTGCAGGTAAATACAGTTTTTAACATGTCCGTTAGTCTAAAAAGAAGTACAGCTACAGGGAGAACATCAGGATGGTGTAGGGAGCGGTTACAGTCACCACTGACTCCCTGACACTGATTGACACCCTGTGCCACACACATACATGTTGAAGAGCATGCTGTTAAATCAATGTGCCCTCAGTGTGCAGTGATCGGTGAACAACAGCTGCCTGCACCTCCCTAATGACTGGAAGTGAGCGACCACTGGAGAATATACCTTTATTTTCTCCCTGTAGCTGCTGCTCCACTTTGACTACAGGACATATTTACCTGCAGATTACCACTATGTCTGCATGTAAACTCCAGTTTGTTTGCTTTTTTTTGGGGGGGGGGGGGGGGGGGGGTGTTTGCTGACAGGTTCCCTTTAAACAGAATAGTGCCACTTTACTTTTATAGTGGGTAATTGGGTGCAAGAAATCAATGCCCAGTCCACCATTCATCCTATGTGTCTGACACATCGTAGAATTTGGATTTGACATTTAGATGTGGAAAAGATGTTGTTAGTGACCAAATATCTTCATGGCGTCTTGCTCCGTTCACACCCGTAAACCAAAAAAGCAATGATGGATCCAACAAAAGCCACAGGACCAGTTACTTTACTGCGCAGATGGAATTGGAGCTGCACTCACCCTTGTGGTTCTCCTTGGAGCGGTTGCAACATTTGACACCTAGAATTGAAAAAGACGTTTTGTGAATAAATATACAAAGTTCTTGACCAGTCAATTTTTTCCACAAGAGTAACTGTCGATTTCATTTCTATTTCATGTAAAAATAAGAAACCAATAAATCTGCTTTTCCTTCTGGACTGATTTTTTACTTTGAATTCAAGAGTAAAATCTGTATTCAGTGAAGACAGGTTTCCCATTACGGAGATAGGAGATGACAGTTGGTGATTTTAAAACTCTATGGAGGGAGGAGGAACTAGAGGCAGAACCAGACATTCTGCTGTAAGATCTCCTAAAACGACAGTTACATTTCTCCATAGAACGTTATAAGCACCAACTGTCACTGCTTATCTAAGTAATGGAAAAATTTGGATTCTCTGAAGATTTTACTTTGAGAATGAATGATCAGTCCAGGAGAAGAAAGAAGCAGATTTCGCTAGTAAGATTTATTACAAAGTTACTTATTTTCATGTGTACTAACAGTTAAGGGTGCTTTACATGCTGCGACATCGCTAGCGATCTCGTTAGCGATGTGACACACCAGATCGCAGATGCAATCTGCCGAGATCGCACATGTGACCGGCGCTATAAAAACGACCTATGTGCGATCTCGGCAGATCACATCTGCGATCTGGCGTGTCACATCGCTAACGAGATCGCTAGCGATGTCGCAATGTGTAAAGCAGCCTTAACTCTGTTATGTAACGCACCATTTTGGCTGCTGTAATGTATGGCGTTAACGTTATACTTGTAGTAGTGTGTTGGCCTAGGAGCATGTACACACACGATGGCAGCGCAGCAGGCTTCTGTGAACATATGGCCGTTTTCGCAGGTCCGAGGGCGCTGTGCAGTTTGGGATCCGGAGACCAACAGCCGGTACAAACAATGCAGTCCATATTCAGACGTATGAGACTGGTCGCATTCTTGAAATACTCACTTTTGGGGTGGACTGTGGTGCAGCCTGTACAGCGCCACGCCGAGCAGAACCGGAGGAAGATCTGGGTTGTTCTACCGTGGACGTAGCATGAGGCTGAGACTCAGCCGAGACAAGGGCAGCCTGGAAAAGAAAGCGTCAGCCATCACACAAGAATATATATTACAGTTACACCTGTGACCCTCACATCTGACCAAAAACTGAAATATCGCTAGTGACAACATCCACAACCCTGCTCTGCGCTGATGAGGGACCACGGACCGGCACACGGCAGCCTGATGATGGGCGTCTCTGGGGAAGACAGTTTTGTCTTTTTTTATTGATTTTCTCAGGATATCTGAAGTGTGAGGACATCTCCCTTATTGTGGATGTTTTCATGTATAGTGAGAAATCGGTGCAAAAAGACAATTTTGGTTCAAGTTAAAATGATTGAACGTACCAGCGTTTTGCGAGGCAGGATTTTCTTAGCGGTGATGGATCGTTTCATTACTGGAGCGGCCATCTGGAATAAAGCGCAGACATGGGTGTAAGAACGTGGAAGACGGGAGAACGAACAAGCGTGTAAAACATTTTCACTCACTGACAGCGAAAAAGATCTGGGTTCCCGATATGGGGCCCGTGACCCATGATTTGTATTTAGAGTAATATAGATGATACATTTGCAAACAATACACCCAGTTACCGTATTTTTCATTTTATAAAGACACCGGATTATAAGACGCACCCCAAATTTAGAGGAAGAAAATAGGAAAGAAGGGAATTTTGTTTACTTACCGTAAATTCCTTTTCTTCTAGCTCCAATTGGGAGACCCAGACAGTGGGTGTATAGCTACTGCCCTCTGGAGGCCGCACAAAGAACTACACTTAAAAGTGTAAGGCCCCTCCCCTTCTGGCTATACACCCTCCCGTAGGAGTACAGATTCCTCAGTTTTAGTACCAAAGCAAGAAGGAGGAAAGCCAATAACAGTTTCAAAAACAAATTCAATCCGATAACACGATCGGAGAACTTAAGAAACAACATGAACAACATGTGCACCCGAAAAACGAAACCCTAAGAACAAATAGGGCGGGTGCTGGGTCTCCCAATTGGAGCTAGAAGAAAAGGAATTTACGGTAAGTAAACAAAATTCCCTTCTTCTTTTTCGCTCCTAATTGGGAGACCCAGACAGTGGGACGTCCAAAAGCAGTCCCTGGGTGGGTAAAAAGATACCACATGAACGGGCTGTCAGACAGCCTCTTCCTACAGGTGGGCCACCGCCGCCTGAAGGACCTGTCTACCTAGGCTGGCATCTGCCGAAGCGTAGGTATGCACTTGATAGTGTTTGGTAAACGTGTGCAGACTCGACCAGGTAGCCGCTTGGCACACTTGCTGAGCCGTAGCCTGATGCCGCAATGCCCAGGACGCACCCACGGCTCTGGTAGAATGGGCCTTCAGTCCAGATGGAATCGGAAGCCCAGCAGAACGGTATGTGTGAAGAATTGGTTCCTTGATCCACCGCGCCAGGGTGGATTTGGAAGCTTGCGATCCCTTATGCTGACCAGCGACTAGGACAAAGAGCGCATCAGAACGGCGTAGAGCCGCCGTGCGAGAAATGTAAATCCTGAGTGCTCTCACCAGGTCCAACAGATGTAAACCCTTTTCAAATTGGTGAACTGGATGCGGACACAAAGATGGTAAAGTGATATCCTGATTGAGATGAAAGGAAGAAACCACCTTGGGAGAAAACTCTGGAATTGGACGCAGTACTACCTTGTCTTGGTGAAACACCAGGAAGGGAGATTTGCAAGATAACGCCGCTAGCTCGGACACTCTTCGAAGAGACGTGACCGCCACAAGAAAAACTACCTTTTGTGAAAGCCGAGAAAGGGGAACCTCTTTCAAAGGCTCGAAAGGCGGCTTCTGGAGAGCAATGAGAACCTTGTTCAGATCCCAGGGTTCCAATGGCCGTCTGTAAGGAGGAACGATATGACAAACTCCTTGGAGAAACGTGCGTACTTTAGAAAGCTGTGCCAAGCGCTTCTGAAAGAATACGGATAGCGCGGAGACTTGACCCTTAAGAGAGCTAAGCGACAAACCTTTTTCCAACCCAGACTGCAGGAAGGAAAGAAAAATTGGCAATGCAAATGGCCAGGGAGAAAACCCTTGAGCCAAGCACCACGCTAAGAATATCTTCCACGTTCTGTGATAGATCTTAGCTGAGGATGGTTTTCTAGCCTGTCTCATTGTGGCAACAACTTCATGAGATAAACCTGAGGCCGCTAGGATCCAGGACTCAATGGCCACACAGTCAGGTTCAGGGCCGCAGAATTCAGATGGAAAAACGGCCCTTGAGACAGCAAATCTGGACGGTCTGGTAGTGTCCACGGTTGGCCTACCGTGAGATGCCACAGATCCGGGTACCACGACCTTCTTGGCCAATCTGGAGCGACGAGTATGGCTCGATGGCAGTCGGACCTGATTTTCCGGAGAACTCTGGGTAACAATGCTAGAGGTGGGAACACATAGGGGAGTCGGAATTGCGACCAATCCTGAACCAAGGCGTCTGCCGCCAGTGCTCGGTGATCGTGAGACCGTGCCATGAAAACTGGGACCTTGTTGTTGTGCCGTGACGCCATCAGATCGACGTCCGGCGTCCCCCAGCGGCAACAGATCTGCTGAAACACGTCCGGGTGAAGGGACCATTCTCCTGCGTCCATGCCCTGGCGACTGAGAAAGTCTGCTTCCCAGTTTTCCACGCCTGGGATGTGAACTGCGGATATGGTGGACGCTCTGCTTTCCACCCACGTCAAAATCCGTTGGACTTCTTGAAAAGCTTGGCGACTGCGTGTTCCCCCTTGGTGGTTGATGTACGCCACCGCCGTGGAATTGTCCGACTGAATCCGAATCTGCTTGCCTTCCAGCCATTGTTGGAAGGCTCGCAGGGCAAGATAGATTGCTCTGATTTCCAGAACATTGATCTGCAGGGTGGACTCTTCCAGAGTCCACATCCCCTGAGCCCTGTGGTGGAGATACACCGCTCCCCACCCTGATAGGCTCGCATCCGTCGTGACCACTGCCCAGGACGGGGGAAGGAACGACTTTCCCTGTGACAATGAGGTGGGGAGAAGCCACCAACGCAGAGAGTCCTTGGCAGTCTGAGAGAGGGAGACAGTCCTGTCGAGGGACGTCGATTTCCCGTCCCATTGGCGTAGAATGTCCCATTGTAGAGGGCGCAGATGAAACTGCGCGAACGGGACTGCCTCCATTGCTGCTACCATCTTTCCTAGGAAATGCATGAGGCGCCTCAGTGAGTGCGACTGGCTCTGAAGGAGAGATTGCACTCCAGTCCGTAGCGAGCACTGCTTGTCCAGTGGAAGCTTCACTATCGCTGAGAGAGTATGAAACTCCATGCCAAGATAAGTCAGAGATTGGGTCGGGGTTAGATGAGACTTTGGAAAGTTGATAATCCACCCGAAACTCTGGAGAGTGTCTAGTGCCACCTTCAGACTGTGTTGGCATGCCTCTTGAGAGGGTGCCTTTATAAGCAGGTCGTCTAGATACGGGATGACCGAGTGACCCTGCGAGTGCAGAACAGCTACTACTGCTGCCATGACCTTGGTGAAGACCCGGGGGGCTGTTGCCAGACCGAAAGGTAACGCTACGAACTGCAGGTGTTCGTCGTGTATGACGAAGCGTAGGAAACGCTGATGCTCTGGTGCGATCGGCACGTGGAGATACGCATCTTTGATATCTATTGATGCTAGAAAATCTCCTTGAGACATTGAGGCTATGACGGAGCGTAGGGATTCCATCCGGAACCTCCTGACTTTTACGTGTCTGTTGAGCAACTTTAGATCCAGGACGGGCCGATACGATCCGTCCTTTTTTGGGACCACAAACAGATTGGAGTAAAAACCGTGACCTTGTTCCTGAAGAGGGACGGAGGTCACCACTCCTTCCGCCTTTAGAGCGGCCACCGCCTGCAACAGAGCATCGGCTCGGTCTGGTGGTGGAGAAGTTCTGAAGAAACGAGTTGGCGGACGAGAACTGAACTCTATCCTGTACCCGTGAGACAGAATATCCCTCACCCAACGGTCTTTGACGTGTGACAGCCAGATGTCGCCAAAGTGGGAAAGCCTCCCACCGACCGCAGGTGTGGGAATCGGAGACCGCAAGTCAGGAGGACGCCGTCTTGGCAACGGTTCCTCCGGCTGTCCTTTTTGGGCGTGACTGAGACCTCCAAGAATCTGAGCGTCTCTGGTCCTTTTGAGTCTTTTTTGACGAGGCGAATTGGGACCTGCCCGGTCCTCGAAAGGACCGATAACCAGACTGACCCTTCCTCTGTTGGGGTCTGTTTTGTCTGTGTTGCGGTAAGGATGAGTCCTTACCCTTGGAGTGTTTGATGATTTCATCCAAACGCTCTCCAAACAATCGGTCACGAGAAAAAGGCAAATTGGTTAAGCACTTCTTGGAATGAGAATCTGCTTTCCAATGTCTCAACCACAGGGCCCTACGCAAAACAACGGAGTTGGCTGACGCCACTGCCGTGCGGCTTGTAGCGTCAAGAACAGCATTAATCGCGTACGACGCGAATGCCGCCATTTGCGAGGTCAATGGTGCTACCTGCGGGGCAAATGCACGTGTGACGGAGTCAACTCGCGCAAGCCCGGCTGAGATAGCTTGGAGTGCCCATACGGCTGCAAAAGAAGGCGCTAATGACGCTCCAATCGCTTCATAGATGGATTTCAGCCAGAGCTCCATCTGCCTGTCAGTGGCATCTTTAAGTGCCGCTCCATCTGCAACTGCAACCAAGGATCTAGCTGCAAGCCTGGAAATTGGAGGATCCACTTTTGGACACTGGGTCCAACCCTTGACCACCTCAGGGGGAAAAGGATAGCGTGTATCTTTAAGCCGTTTAGGAAAACGCCTTTCAGGATAAGCGTGGGGTTTCTGGATTGCGTCTCTAAAGTCAGCGTGGTCCAGAAAAGTGCTTAAAGTACGCTTAGGGTATCTGAAATGGATTCTCTCGTGCTGCGAAGCTGACTCCTCCACAAGAGGAGCTGGTGGGGAAATATTTAACATCTTATTGATGTTAAATATAAGATCATTAACTATGGCGTCACCATCTGGTGTATCTAGATTGAGAGCGGTCCCAGGATCAGAATCCTGATCAGTTACGTCCGCCTCATCACCCATAGATTCATCTCGCTGGGATCCTGACCATTGAGATGAATGTGAAGGCCCGTCATAGCGAGCCCGCTTAGGCTGCCCGGGGCCATCGTCCGAGTCAGAGTCTTCACCCTGAGGTGTATATGCCCGTCCCGGAGCTTGGAGCTGAGGGGGACCAGGGGGCAATGATTGCACAGTGTCCGTGGCCTGAAGTACAGGCCTAGCTCGCAATGTGTCAAGAATTTGTGACATAGTGAGAGACATTCTGTCAGCAAAAGCTGCAAACTCAGTTCCTGTCACCTGGACAGCATTCACAGGTGGTACACCCTGGGTCACGTCCAGCAGAGGTCCCGACTGTGCAAGCGCCGCAGTGGCCGAGCACTGCACACAATGGGGGTCCGTTGCAATACAAAGTATTTGTAGAAACAAAATACTAAGAATACTACTGGCACAAGAGGGGGTGAGCCCTGAGGGCTGCTTACCGCCCGCTGAATAGCGGGTAAGAGGCTGCAGAATTCCTTGTCTGGGTCTCCCCGGCTCCCCTCTGCAGCTCAGCGTGTCAGCAGGAATGGCTGCCGGCGTCTGTGGAGAGGGGCGGTCCGTGGGAGTTCCCAAACAAAAGTGCGGGAAACAGTGTCCCCTCTGTGCCGATTGTGAGGGCTGGAGTATGTAAAAACGACTCCAGCCCTCAGCGCTGATGCACTGGCCAGCGTCCCGCCCCTCTCCTGACTGGCAGGTCTGGGGGCGGGAACGAACGGAAGCAGGCCGCAAAAGCCGGGGACTCGAGTTATCAGCGCGGCCGCCGTAAAAGCGCGGGCCGCGCTGAAGTCCCCGGCGCACCACAAGTGCCAGCCGCGCCGCAGTCCCAGCGGCCGGCATGACCGATTCCTAGACGTGGCCAGCGTCCCGCCCCTCTCCTGACTGGCAGGTCCGGGGGCGGGAACGAACGGAAGCAGGCCGCAAAAGCCGGGGACTCGAGTTATCAGCGCGGCCGCCGTAAAAGCGCGGGCCGCGCTGAAGTCCCCGGCGCACCACAAGTGCCAGCCGCGCCGCAGTCCCAGCGGCCGGCGCGACCGATTCCTAGAAGTGTGCCTGCTTCAGCGAAGCTGAATGAGGCCATGGCACAAGCGCCGTAGCGCTGATGTCCCCCGGCGCACTACAACACCCAGCATGCTGCGGTGTGAGCGCCAAATGCACGGGGACACAGAGTACCTTGAGGAAGCAGGGCCATGTCCCTGATGTACTCCGCTCCATCCAGCATCTTCTCCAGGGGCTGTAGATGGAGCACGGTCTCAGTGCCTGGAGACCAGTAAATCCCACTTCACCCAGAGCCCTGTAAAAAGGGATGGGGAAGGAATCAGCATGTGGGCTCCTGCCGCCGTACCCGCAATGGGTACCTCAACCTTACAAACACCTCCGACATACAGTGGGGTGAGAAGGGAGCATGCTGGGAGCCCTGTATGGGCCCTCTTTTCTTCCATCCGACATAGTCAGCAGCTGCTGCTGACTAAAAACAATGGAGCTATGCATGCGTGTCTGACCTCCTTGCGCACAAAGCTAAAACTGAGGAATCTGTACTCCTACGGGAGGGTGTATAGCCAGAAGGGGAGGGGCCTTACACTTTTAAGTGTAGTTCTTTGTGCGGCCTCCAGAGGGCAGTAGCTATACACCCACTGTCTGGGTCTCCCAATTAGGAGCGAAAAAGAAAAATGTTTTTTAATGTTAAAATGAGGGTCCGTCTTACAATACTAGTGCGTCTCAACAGGAGAGCAGTGTCGGTGGTGGAGCAGCTTAGGAGTGTCACAGGAGGCAGGGTCAGCAATGCTGCGGGCTGAAGAGGGGGTGTCGTGGCTCAGAAGGGTCCCAGCACGGAGGGTTGGCAATACTGCGAGCTCGGAGGAGGGGGTGTCGCGGGTCAGAAGGGTCACAGCACAGAGGGTCGGCGATACTGCGGGTAAAAGGGCCACAGCACAGAGGGTCGGCGATGCTGCGGGCTGAGGAGGGGATGCCGCGGCTCAGAAGGGTCACAGCAAGGAAGGTCGGTGATACTGAGGAGGGGGTGTCTTCTGTGAAGGGTCACAGCACAGAAGGTCGGCGATGCTGCGGGCTGAGGAGGGGGTGTCGCGGCTCAGAAGGGTCACAGCACAGAGGGTCGGCGATGCTGAGGAGGGGGTGTCGCAGCACGGAGGGCCGGCGATGCTGCGGACTGAGGAAGGGATGTCGCGGCTCAGAAGGGTCACAGCACAGAAGGTCGGCAATGCTGTGGGCTGAGGAGGGGGTGTTGCGGCTCAGAAGGGTCACAGCACGGAGGGCCGGCGATGCTGCGGACTGAGGAAGGGATGTCACGGCTCAGAAGGGTCACAGCACAGAAGGTCGGCAATGCTGTGGGCTGAGGAGGGGGTGTCGCGGCTCAGAAGGGTCACAGCACGGAAGGTCGGTGATGCTGCGGGCTGAGGAGGGGGTGTCGCAACTCAGATGGGTCACGGCACGGAGGGTCGGCGATGCTGCGGGCTGAGGAGGGGGTGTCGCGGCTCAGAAAGGTAACAGCACGGAAGGTCGGCGATGCTGCGGGCTGAGGAGGGAATGTCGCGGCTCAGAAGGGTCACAGCACGGAAGGTTGGCGATGCTGTGGGCTGAGGAGGGGATGTCGCGGCTCAGAAGGGTCACAGCACGGAAGGTCGGCGATGCTGCGGGCTGAGGAGGGGGTGTCACGGCTCAGAAGGGTCACAGCACGGAGGGTCGGCGATGCTGCGGACTGAGGAGGGGGTGTCGCGGCTCAGAAGGGTCACAGCATGGAACGTCAGCGATGCTGCGGACTGAGGAGGGGGTGTCGCGGCTCAGAAGGGTCACAGCACAGGTCGGCGACTGCAGTGACACCCCCTCCTCCGAGCCCTCAGTATCGCCGACCCTGCCTCATGTGACCCTGCTCCAGTATGCCATATCCGGATTACAATATGCACCCATATTTTAAGGAGAAAAAAAAAGTGTCTTATAATCTGGAAAATACGGTAATTATCTATTTTGTTGTTTTTTTTTTATTTACATATACTATAACATGTATTTTCCATTTGCGATCTTCGGGGTGACTTATTTGTAGGTGTGTATTATAGACTCTGCTCACAATGGTGTCATGGCTGCGGGATGTATAGAATATATTAGTTATGATCTTATTCTCGCTGTCTTGTCTAAGTGTGAATGACATCCTTCCCTTCATGACAGCGCATAGACAGCTGTCAATCACAGTAGGACCGCCCACTGGACTAGGCATGGAGATTTAGTGAAGAAAAACACAAGTTGGGCTACATATATACCTCCGTATAAAATAGATTGTCTCCCGTGTGATATCTGTTTGTTTTTCCCACTGAAGCACGTGGAGTGTCTCAAGCTCTTTATCTATTGACAATCTGCAGCTTGTGCTCCTTTATACCATCAGCTCTGACTATAGTCAACATGGCAGGTTAAAGGTTAAGTTGTGATATCACCTGCTGCACTCACCTTTCACAGTGGAAGTGAGTGGGGACAGGGTTAACCCTTTAAAGGGAGTTGTCCAGACTTAGGGCTCAAGTCGTCAGCGTTGGGAAGTGAGCGAATCCGGGCACGTCTAGTTGGCGTGTGACCGCATGCATGCAAATCTCATACTTGTGGTCACATGACCACCTGCTCCCAATCCCGGAGAATCCTGACAGTGTACACTGTGCTTATTCACAAGTCTGCATTCACATAGAGGCCCCAAACCTGGACAACCCCTTTAAAAAAACTCAATGATCTGCCAGTGTATCTCATACCACACATAAGTAACATGACTTTGCCTTAAACTTACCGGGCTGCCGGCAGATTTGCTCAGAGATGCAGAATTTCTCTGGGATCTTCTGGCAGGAGGAGTGATACCTGCAGGGGGAAAGGAACAGTAAACATCAGAAGGTACCTTCTACCGTCCCAATATTCAGCATGGGGTGAGGAATAGTTTTCTTATTACCCAAGATGTGGGGACAGAACAGGCCATTATATACAGGCCTGATGATTACTATGAGGATGGTGACAGTACATAAAAGGGTTAATCAGAGGAAAGCAAAGCTGCAATTTACACCAAAAGCAGAGACTGGAGGGTAACACACCTTTAGGCCATGTGCGCACGTGTGCATTTTGTAGGCGTTTATGCAGCGCTTTGCACTGTAGCGTAAACGCGTGTTCTGCGCCCCCAGCAAAGTCTATGTAACTTGTGCAAATTCCATGCGCACGTTGCGTTTTAGAAGACAGCGATTAGCATGCTGAAATTTGTGGCTCAATCGCTGCGTTCTAAAAAGCAACATGTCACTTTTGTGGCGTTTTGGATGCTTTTCCCTCTCTATGGGAGAGCAAACATCCAGAACACATGAATTCTGCACTCAAAATACTTCCAAAATGCAGCTTTTCGGCAGCGTTTTGAAACGCACATGCAGTGACCAAACACTGCGGAAGATTTGTCACGCAGAACGCAACGTGCACACATAGCCTTAGCACAGGGTGTATGCAGTTTATCATCAAACCAAGTAGTGACTACCATGCTCGTGGCCCACCTCCACTAGCCCCCCCCCCCCACTTTAGCCCCCGCGGCCCACCTCCACTAGCCCCCCCCCCACTTTAGCCCCCGCGGCCCACCTCCACTAGCCCCCCCCCCACTTTAGCCCCCGCGGCCCACCTCCACTAGCCCCCCCCCCACTTTAGCCCCCGCGGCCCACCTCCACTAGCCCCCCCCCACTTTAGCCCCCGCGGCCCACCTCCACTAGCCCCCCCCCCCACTTTAGCCCCCGCGGCCCACCTCCACTAGCCCCCCCCCCCACTTTAGCCCCCGCGGCCCACCTCCACTAGCCCCCCCCCCCACTTTAGCCCCCGCGGCCCACCTCCACTAGCCCCACCCCACTTTAGCCCCCGCGGCCCACCTCCACTAGCCCCCCCCCCCACTTTAGCCCCCGCGGCCCACCTCCACTAGCCCACCCCCACTTTAGCCCCCGCGGCCCACCTCCACTAGCCCACCCCCCACTTTAGCCCCCGCGGCCCACCTCCACTAGCCCACCCCCCACGGCCCACCTCCACTAGCCCCCCCCCCCCCCTTTAGCCCCCTTGGCCCACCTCCACTAGCTCCCCACATTAGCCCCCGCGGCCCACCTCCACTAGCCCTCGCGGCCCACCTCCACTAGCCCCCCCCCCACTTTAGCCCCCGCGGCCCACCTCCACTAGCCCCCCGCGGCCCACCTCCACTAGCCCCCCGCGGCCCACCTCCACTAGCCCCCCGCGGCCTACCTCCACTAGCCCCCCCCCACTTTAGCCCCCGCGGCCCACCTCCACTGGCCCCCCACTTTAGCCCACCTCCACTAGCCCCCCACATTAGCCCCCGCGGCCCACCTCCACTAGCCCCCGCGGCCCACCTCCACTAGCCCCCCCCACTTTAGCCCCCGCAGCCCACCTCCACTGGCCCCCACTTTAGCCCCCACTTTGGCCCACCTCCACTAGCCCCCCACTTTGGCCCACCTCCACTAGCCCCCCACTTTGGCCCACCTCCACTAGCCCCCCACTTTGGCCCACCTCCACTAGCCCCCCACTTTGGCCCACCTCCACTAGCCCCCCACTTTGGCCCACCTCCACTAGCCCCCCACTTTAGCCCCCCGAGGCCCACCTCTTTAGCCCCTGCGGCTCACCTCCACTAGCACCCAAGTTAGCCCAATGACCCACATCCACTGGCCCCCCACTTTAGCCCCCGTGGCCCACCTCCTCTAGCCCCCCACTTTAGCCCCCGCGGTCCATCTGCACTAGCCCTCCATTTTGGCCCCTGTGGCCCACCTCCACTAGCCCCCCACTTTAGCCCCCGTGGCCCACCTCCACTAGCCCCCCACTTTAGCCCCCTGGCCCCGCCGTTGGCTGACATTACACAGGTACTCACTGTCCTTCCCCCAGGTGACCGGCCCCCGGCTGCCGCCGCTCCTCTTCTTCCGATCTGCCATGGCTGCGGCTCTCCTCCTCGCGGACACGATGGGGGGTCTCTCGCTCCTGCACGGCCCGGATCACATTCCGCGCGCACCTCTCCCCAGACGCCTCTTCCTCTCTGGATTCCGTGTTGCACCCTCCTATAACGCAGCGATCGCCTCTACATACAGATGACTCCTGCGACCACCGCACACGTCACAAATCTGCCCCCGCAGACAAGATCGGGGGGAAATCGAGTTCAAACGTCCCGCGCGCCCGTTCTGCTCCCGGAACCGGAAGTGACGTCACGACATGCCATCCGCCGCCATATTGCGTGTGGAGGAAGTGACGAGCAGTGAGCTGCGCCCTGACACTGAGGCTGTCACTGTCACCCGGAAGAGACGTGGCAGAGAAGAGAAGTCAGGACCTGGTGGAGGAGGAAAGAGGAAAAAACAGGCAGAGAGTAAAGGGCGAGAGTCTCCGTGTGAGGAGGGTAATGGGGAGAGGACAGGAGAAGACGCAGTAATCCCGGGGAGAAGGACAACCCGGAAGTGGGGCGTGATTCACCCTGGCAGTGTAAGGTATGGCTCCAAATCCTGTGTGATCAGAGCTCCACACTCTCTGTCCATGACATCTATTGTTCTCTGTTATCAGCCTTCCATAGACTTTGATGGCACAGGGGTGTATGTGCCCTTGTCCATCAGTGTGGGGTGTCGCAGATGATAAACCAGTCATACTGTCTATATATTCTGCCTTTGTTCTCTGTTATCAGCTGTTTTAAGCTACCTAATGTGTCTGCAACTGCATGTGACTATTACATTTGCAATTTGGCTATTAAGAAAAATAAGTGTTCGACCCATCAGATGATGCATATGGGCCCACTTAGAGGGGCAGTCTGTTTATTATTGAGCACTTAAAGGGGCATTCTGGCCCTAATAAATTTAGTCATGGGGAGAGATGCCCCCATCTGTCGTACCAGAAAAAAGAAGTACGGATGCAAATTGACCCAAAATCTGTTTTAATTGAAACGTTTTCATCAGTTTTTTTATATTTCTATTTTTTCCCACCTGATTATGTTACAAATGGAAAATTCCTTGAAGGCGGTGGGCCAAGACATGTTCTAAAATAATAAAGTAACTTCTACTCATCTGGTATCTCCCTCCGCTGCTCTCTATTACAGACCCACATGGACCGCTGCAGACAATCACTGTCCTTAGCGGTGATGTGCCCAGCATGTTACCTTGACTGCTGCTAACAGCAGTGATTGTCTGCAGCGGTCAGTCAGAAAATGTTATCACTGTAGGGTAGTTTAGGTAACAAAGATAAGCCGGAGTGGCGAGACTGTACAAGGGGGGACATGCTGCTTTATCACCGCCCCTGATTCCTGAATATTTTTCCGCCTCCTCAGCTTATGTTAAGCATCCTTCTATAACATAGGCGCTGCTCCTGTGTTTATAGGTGTGTCCAGGCATTGTTCAATCACCTCTGTAGTCGCCCTAGTTGACAGACTGGTAATATAATTAATCTGTATCTTGCTGCAGTACTCATTGTAAGACCTCATTCAGACCTGTTTTTCCCAGATACGAGAAAATCAATACTAGTGTCATCAGTGATTTAGTCCTGAGTGTCCTCTGAGTTTGGTTCTAATTTTATCAATTTTTACTGATGCTTTAGCATCGCTCTGATCAGGAGAAATGCTGTGTTACTGTGAGTGCCAGCGCTCAGGAAACATGTCATGGCAGCGACAGGGGTCATCATCTGACGCCACGCTGACATAGTGACCCATTAGCATCTTGTGATCACGTCACAGGGCCGCCGATGGCGGTGGGGACGGTGCGATCTCCGCCAGAGCGCTTTAGATTGCGCTGTCAGAGTTTGACAGCGCAATCTAAGAGTCTAAAATGCATGGTTGGATCTCCAATCCACCCGCGCCTGTTAGCCTCACATGTCTGCGGATCTGATCAACAGACGTGCGTGGCTACGGTAACGGGACAGACACGGCCAAGGACATGGTACAGGTACGTCCTTAGTCGGGAAGGGGTTAAAGTTATGCTTTAATGTGACATTTTTCACTGGTGCACTTTGTCTGATAGGAGGACTAAATCCATTATGTAAACCTGACTGCCCATATTATAGTCAATAAAGGGCTTGTCCAGTTTTGGCACAAAAATTTGCAACCACTCTATGTGA
Organism: Anomaloglossus baeobatrachus; assembly: GCF_048569485.1. Classification (NCBI taxonomy): domain Eukaryota; kingdom Metazoa; phylum Chordata; class Amphibia; order Anura; family Aromobatidae; genus Anomaloglossus; species Anomaloglossus baeobatrachus. The sequence goes on from NC_134362.1 coordinate 57,393,093, forward strand.
CTGCAGATTCTCCGGCGCTGAGAGCGGGCGATCACATGACCACAAGTGTGCGATATGCATGCTCCCAACAACAATCCCACTAGAGGGGCTTGATCCCGCTCAATACAAGTGAATAGAGCGAGGCCGCACACGTCTAGTTGGAGTGTGGACAGATGTATGTGTATCAAACGTGACCAGAAGATTCACAAGTCTGCAATCACATACAGTGACTGCAAATGTTAATGCCAAGTCTGGGTAATCTGTCAGCAGGATTTTGCTATGTAGTGTGAGAGCAGGAAGATGTAGGGGAGGAGGCCCTGATTCTGGGTAGGTGTCACTTAATGAGCTGTGTTTTGCAGTTTCAATGCAATCAGTGTTTTATTATCAGGAGATTATCACTAGAGGACAAGCTGCCTGCAGACTCCTAGTCCAACCACACTCCACCACTGATTAGCAGCTCTCAATTAATATACATTGTGCTGCCAATCAGTGGTGTGGGCGGGGTTATACACAGCTTAGTATTCTGACCTCTGCTAGATCTGCAGCAGAGAAAACTGTGATTTTATCACAACTGCTGCACCCAGTAAATTAAGTGATACATCTCTGGGATCTGAGGCTCATGCTGCCCTGATACTACATAGCAAAAACCTGCTGACCGATTGCTTCTGGGGTTAAACAAGTCTCGTTTGTGTGTCAGGAGATGACCCTGGTATCCTTTTTGGTTTTCTGAGCAGAACAATGCAATGAAGAAGGTAAATGTGAAGAGGATCTAGCACAGTCTTGGGGACAGTTCAAATTAGGCAGAAAGTTTTAGGTGGAAAATCCACGGAGAATCACAAATCTAATAAACAGTGGACAATCCCTTTAAATAATTTTTTGATACCCCTCTGATCATTTTTTTTTGTCTGTCCAATCTCTCTAACAGGTGTCTCTGCCATCATGGGTCTCTGCAAATGTCCCAAGAGGAAAGTGACAAATCTCTTCTGCTTTGAGCACCGCGTAAATGTCTGTGAACATTGTCTGGTGGCCAATCATCCAAAGGTGAGGCTGGTAGCCATCGTGCTGAGTCTGTGGTTGATATGATCCGTAATCTCCTGCCGCCTCGTGTAGGAGGATCTTATTTTCGGTACATGGTAAATCCACAGAATATGTCTGATAGATGCAGGACCATTGGTGGGACCCTCATCGGTCTAAAGAAGGAGGCTGGGATTGTGGCCTCACACGGCAGGCTTTTTCTATTCACATTATGAGTAGTGATGAGTGGGCACTACCATGCTCTGATCTCGTAACCAGCAGCCAGATACTCGGATGAGCGCAACTCAAGCACCCGAGTATAATGGAAGTCAATGGGGAACTTGAGCATTTTTCTAGAAGAATTCCACATTGACTTCCATTATTCTCGGTACTCAGGTTTGCCCATCCAAGCGACCGACTGCTAGTTACAAGACCTGAGCCCCCGAGCATGGTAGTGCCCGCTCATCATTATGAGTCCTGAGCATGGTAGTGCTCGCTCATCACTAGTTATGAGAACTGAGCCACCCGAACATGGTAGTGCTCACTTATCATTACAAGTACTGAGCACCCAAGCATGGTAGTGCTCGCTCATCATGACTAGTACTGAGCATAGTAGTGCTCGCTCATCATTACGAGTACCTGAACATGGTGGTGCTCACTCATCATTACGAGCATCTGAGCATGGTAGTGCCCGCTCATGGTTACGAGTACTGAGCACCCAAGCATGGTAGTGCCCGCTCATGGTTACAAGTACTGAGCACCCAAGCATGGTAGTGCCCGCTCATGGTTACGAGTACTGAGCACCCGAGCATGGCAGTGCCCGCTCATCATTACGAGTACCGAGCACCTGAGCATATGAGCATAGTAGTGCTCGCTCATCATTACAAGTACCTGAACATAGTAGTGCCCGCTCATCATTACAAGTACTGAGCACCCGAGCATGGCAGTGCCCGCTCATCATTTTGAGTACCGAGCACCCGAGCATAGTAGTGCCCGCTCATCATTACGAGTACTGAGCATAGTAGTGCTCACTCATCATTACGAGCATCTGAGCATGGTAGTGCCCGTTCATCATTACAAGTACTGAGCACCCGACCATGGTAGTGCTCACATATCGTAACGAGTACTTAGCACCTGAGCATGGTAGTGCCCGCTCATTATTAGTTATGAGCTTTTTGCACAAAGCCCCCGACGTTTGCTCTTGCTCTGACCGTGCCATAAATATCTGAGCTTGGTCTAGGCCTATAAAGACATATAATTGTGCTTTCTCTTCCAGTGCATTGTTCAGTCGTACCTGCAGTGGCTTCAGGACAGCGATTACAATCCGAACTGCCGCCTGTGTAACACCCTGTTGTCTGCTAAAGAGACCGCTCGCCTTGTGTGTTATGGTACGAATTTTATATTCTTTAATAACTCCAGATATAAAGAAAACATCATCTCTATACAGGGTTTTTTCATTTTATTGTTAACTGGTGTCTGCCTAGGTTACCAGCCACCACTGCGTATCTCAGGGGTGGCCAGCTGCCTAGGCAAGGAACACAGCGCTTACAAGTTAGAGCTTGTAAGTGCTGCTGTGATGTTGGATCCGGCCAGCTTCACGCCAATAATACTACAGATGTGTCTGAACACTCGATCATTCATGGCTCAGCGAGTCTTCCCCTCTGTCTTTGCATTAGCTGTGACAGAGCATGGCTTTATCAGATTTTGACAGCCAGCCCCCTTCATAAAGTGCCAATGCAGAGCGAGGGGGGACTCTTTCTGAATGAACTCCAGAATGGAGGTGACCGGATCAAGAGATGGGAGTCCGATAATTAATCATTTCTAGTTGCAAGAGATCCAAACGACTTTTTATTTTCCCAGATGACAACTTTAGCCATATTACAAATATGACCCTCTTTTCTGCAGTTTTCTAATGCCCTCTATTTTAATGTGTTACCCCAGACTTATTCCACTGGTCCTGTCTGAATGATTTGGCCTCACAGCTTCCACCAAACACTGCCCCAGCTGGGTACCAATGTCCAAGCTGTCAAGGGCCCATCTTTCCCCCTGGAAATCTTGTCAGCCCAGTGGCCTCCACCCTGCGGGAGAAGCTGTCTACAGTTAACTGGGCACGGGCTGGATTGGGCCTCCCTCTGGTAAGTCACTAGTAAGAACTAACGGGGATGAGTCTTTGACATTAAATGGAGTCTGTCACTTGAAAAAATGCTATTAGCCTGCAAATTTGTGGTTAATAACATATTGAACATGCAAAGCGCCAGCACTGAGATTCCCACTGCCGGGAGGACAAAAACTTTAGTCCTCCTGGCAGCATTCGGGCTTCAGTCATAGGGGAGGTGCCAATGGTAGTTCAGTCACAGCTCTGTATAGAGCGGCGGCTGTAACCGCCCCCCAGCACTGACTGACAGCAGGTTCCAATGCTGACCATCTGTCAGTCAGCGCCTAAGGCACGATTACAGTCGCCGCTCTCTATACAAAGAGCAGTGACTGAACCCGCAGCGCTTCCTGTATGATTTAAGCCAAACGCTGCTGGGAGGATTAAAGGGTTTTTTTTACCCCAGTAGCGGGGCTTTCTGTGCCAGAACTGGGCCTTTTGTGTCCAGCACCATTTTTCGCGGCACAGAGCAGTCACAGACCACTCCTGCCAGGGATTACAGTGGCTTCATCAACAAAGCGGAGACTTGCTTTCTGCTCTGCTGTGTATGCGGGGCGGGACAGCCGACATCACACTGATTGACAGCCGGCTCTCCACTGCCCAACTGGGGGAACCATCTGGTAATTTACGGGACGTCGGCTGTCTCGTCGCCGTCTGCAGAGCTGAGGATTAGGCTGCTGCTCTGTTCAGGCGACATCAGCGGAATGTGCAGAATCGCCGGCGGCAGGAGCGGTCTGTGTGGGCGAAGAACATCATTGGTTTCAATAGGGCAGGTAGGTAGCAATTTCCTACATGGCTTATGATTAAGGACTGTTTTTAAATTCCCCTTTTTGTGTCCGAAACGCGTCAAGCCGCACGGCAAGTCGCATGGCGATTTTGGATGATTTGTGACCTTTTCTTTACTTTTCAAATAAAGCATGAAGATTTTTATTCATTCATATTGGTGCTGAGTCCAACTCATTTTCTCTTACCAGGTAGCAATTTCCTGCCAGTTAGTGCTTGGGCACATTTTATTTATTTATTTTTTTTATTATTATTTTTTTTTTTTTTTAAAGTCCCGGATGTATCTTTTAAGCATATTTTGATGACTATAGTGTTACTAATTCACTTTGTATTCTTGGAGCTTCCACATTATATTCTTATGTCCATGGATGGGTTATCTATATATATTTTTTATGGCTAGATTGAAGAGACTGCATCGGTGGAGGAGATGGCAGAACATGACGTCACAGATTACAGGGACTGGTCAGTTGTCAATTGTGAGTGTTTTTATCATTTATTACTGTGTATATGTATTTGTGTATATTTAGAATTGTGTGTTTGTGACTCCTCTCTTTGCTTCGTCTTCAGCCTCCTCCTCCGATCACATGTCGGAAAACTCGGAAATAGCGCAACAGTCCGGGTATCTCTACAGTTCGGCGTCTGCCCCCACAGCTCAGCACGGATTATCTGGCAGCATGTCGAAAGACCACAATGTGATGATTGGAGATGCAGTAGCTGATAGTGTTACTATGAATGCAGGTAATACTGGCAAATATCAGTATAATGTCAGGACTACATGTGACAGAAAATTGTGGTTGTGATTCCAGTTATTACCTATGAAGTTTTAACATTGTTCGTTATAAGCCTAAAGTTGCTTCTGACTTTTTTTTTGATGGGGAACAATTGGAGTCTTATCACAGAGATGTTAGGAAATTAGGCGGAAGCTATATACTCTGAGATCAGCCATTCAATGCGCCTGCTGACCTCCATTCCAACTTGGAGGGATCCAATGTCCTTAAGATCTGTGGGGGTTTCGCTGGTTGGGCCTCCATAATTACACTTATCACCTGATGAGTAGAGTTGAGGAAGAAGACTCGCAGGACCCTTGACAAGTGGACTAGTCCGTAATCCATGCCTAGTGGACCTCAGAATTGTAGAACCTGCTGGTATCTTCTGCTTAGTCGGCCCATCACAACATCATGCATGTGTCAAGCCACAATGTTGACGTCACACCAGGCCAACTAATCACAAGAGGCACTGGGGATGCTAACAGGTGGTTCTCAAGCCTCGGGTCCGGTGGCCATGGACTACCAACATTATTGCTATACCACGGACGGGTGGTTCTCAAGCCTCGGGTCCGGTGGCCATGGACTACCAACATTATTGCTATACCAGGGACGGGTGGTTCTCAAGGCTCGGGTCTGGTGGCCATGGACTTCCAACGTTATTGTTGTACCAGGGTAGGGAGTTCTTTTGCTCAACTCCAGTGATTAGTTTTGCTTGTAGTAATCCACTTGTGAATGGTGAAAGGCACAGGACATTGATTATTTTTTTTTTCTTCTGTAGCCTCCACTCCTAGAAAGATTTACGACACTCGAGATGTTGCTGACTCACAAGAGACCGTAATCGACTTTGATGATGATAAATACAGGAGGAGACCAACTCTAAGTTGGTTAGCACGGATACTCCGGTAAGCTGCGTCGTCTGCTATTATTAATTTCAAAGTTGTTTTTTCTTTTATTTTTATATATATATATATAATATAATTTTCTTTGTCGCTCCATTGGGAGACCCAGACAATTGGGTGTATAGCTACTGCCTCCGGAGGCCACACAAAGCACTACACTTAAAAGTGTAAGGCCCCTCCCCTTCTGCCTATACACCCCCCGTGGGATCACGGGTGTCACAAACCACCGGGGGGTCACTCAGAAATCCCCCGCGCTGGCTACCAGTACGTCACAATCGGGGGGTAACAAGTGGGGGTCACCCCTCCTTTATACCTCCCGACCGACAGACAGAGCACGTGATGCGCTCTCTAGCGCCCCTCTTATAGTCAGGCCAATTATGGAATTGCCCGACAATAAGCAAGGAGGCCGCTATACTACTTATGCCGATTATTGAAGGGTCCCCGGTGAGAGTAGGGTATATATTCCCCCGACCTCCGCGGGCGGAATATATAATATCTTCCCGAATCTCACTGGCCTCCCCACAATAATCCTTGGCACAACTCGCTGCCACCAACCGCTTCACGGTAACTATTAGCCGAACACACAGACGTGGGATTCAAGATCGAGATAACAGAACAGCCCAAGATTAATTATATAATTTAATCAGCCTAAAGCACACTAGAACTACAATATATACAATAGGGAATCTACAGAATATACAGTTATGTCAGAGTACAGTTACAGATAAAGCATGGTTTACAAACAGGTATGCAAATTCAATCAGTTACCTTGTGCGTCTGGCCACAGGGGGGCGCTGTAGACCAGGTTTCCAGGAAGTCCCACAGATGTTTCCTACACGTGACCCCCAGCGAAAGAACACTGGAAAATGGCCGAAGTAGGGTTATCAACCTGGACAGATCCAGGTCCCCTCCTACCTTAGTGACCTCAGAGGGAGCACTGCCCCACCCCTGGCTGGAGTTATGGACAAAATCCACAACATGGAATATGGCCATAACTTGGCCTGGGAGCGTCGTAGGCGGACGCCAATGCTCTCATTGTGACAGTTATGAATTTAGCTACAGAACGAGGGGACTCATGACCTGTCTGCCAGTTCCCCATTGGCTGATATCACGCCTGGGGCATTTCCCAATGTCCTGCTCCCATAAAAAGGGTGTGCCGGCATCGTCCGCATGCGGAGACACCATTTTTATGGTTGCCGTATTTATCGGAAATATGGCTTGCGAGATATGAACCATTTTTTACTGGAGTCGTTCTGTCTAGCTAGTTCCATAGCCTTGCTAATGAGATACAACTCTTGTTACAGGGTGACGGCAGGGAGTCATCCTGTGTCCATTGTTCCCACACCACCTCATTTCCATATCACAGGACATGGCCATGGAGGTGTAAGTGGAACACTGAGAACAAGAAGGGAGGGGGCACTGCCAGGGAGTGATGAGGGATTATGACTGGAGTCATAATTCATCTTCATATCCCGGGATTTGCCTCACACCTCCCCCCTTTTGAGGGCGCTAGGGGGCAGCACACTCCGGTGTTCCCCCGTGCGCCCGTCCGCGACCTCTCCTTGTCGGGACAGCCCGTCTGCGTTACCGTGGTCACGGCCCCTTTTGTGGCGAATGGTGAAGTTGTATTGCTGGAGCGCAAGGCTCCATCGCAACAATCGCCCATTCGTCCCAGAGACGGTGTGCAACCAGCTGAGGGGATTGTGGTCCGTCTCCACGATGAAGTGGCGCCCGTATAGATAGGGTTGCAGACGCTGCAGGGCCCACACTATGGCCAGGCACTCCTTCTCCATCGTGGAATAGGCAACTTCCCTTGGTAACAGCTTCCTGCTCAGGTAAAAGACTGGGTGCTCTTGGCTCGCAGAGTCCACCTGGCTGAGCACCGCACCGAGGCCGAAGTCACTGGCGTCGGTCTGTACTACAAACGGCCGCGTGAAGTCGGCTGCCTGTAGCACGGGCGGGCTGGACAGGGCGTCCTTTAGGGCCCGGAAGGCTGTCTCGCAGTCCATTGTCCAATCGACTGCAGAGGGCAGCTTCTTCTTGGTGAGGTCCGTCAAGGGCTTTGCCAGGCTACTATAGCATGGAACAAACCTCCTATAGTACCCAGCGGTCCCCAAGAAGGACATCACCTGCTTCTTGGTCCTGGGGGTGGGCCAGGATGCGATGGCTTCCACTTTCTCAGGCTCGGGCTTCAGTGTTCTCCCACCTACCCGGTGACCGAGGTACTGGACCTCGCTCATGGCCAGCTGACACTTTCCCGGCTTGATGGTCAAACCTGCCCGGTGGATCCGCCTGAGCACCTGTGCTAGATGCTCTAGGTGGTCCTCCCAGGTGGGACTGAAGACGGCAATGTCATCCAGGTACGCGGCCGCGTACCCTTCAAGTCCCTTGAGCAGGGTGTTGACCATCCGCTGGAAAGTGGCAGGGGCATTCCTCATCCCGAATGGCATCACCGTGGACTCGTATAGTCCAAATGGGGTAATAAAGGCAGAGCGTTCCCTGGCCTTGCGAGTCAGGGGGATCTGCCAATATCCCCGGCTCAGATCCATGATGGTCAGGTACTGAGCCCCGGCCAACTGATCGAGCAGGTCATCGATGCGTGGCATTGGGTACGCATCGGCGACCGTGACCGCATTGAGCCCCCTGTAGTCCACGCAGAACCGAGTGGTTCGGTCCTTCTTAGGGACGAGGACTACAGGCGAGGCCCAAGCGCTGTTGGATGCCTGGATCACCCCCAGCTTCAGCATCTCGTCAATCTCCTGGCGCATGTGTTGCTGCACCTCCAGGGAGACCCGATATGCTGAACGCCGGATCGGGGGATGATCCCCAGTGTCCACGTGATGGACAGCCAAGTCAGTCCTTCCGGGCTGGTTGGTAAACAACCCCCGGAAGGGGAGGAGGGTGGCCCACAGCTGGGACCGTTGGTCTTCCAAGAGCTGGTGGCCAACCTCCACATCCTCAATGGATCCGCCTGCCCTAACCTGGGCTAGCATATCCAAGAGGGTTTCCGCTTCTCCCTCCTCGGGCAGGTTGCACACGGGGAGCGCACATGCCTCCCGCTCATGATGTGCCTTCATCATGTTCACATGGAAGGGCTTCCGCCTTCCACGGGCAGGGTCCAGGGTGACCAGGTACGTTACAGGGTTGAGCTGCTGGTACACGAGGTATGGGCCTTCCCAGGCTGCCTGAAGCTTGTCCTGTGGTACGGGGACCAGTACCCACACCTTTTGACCCACTTGGTAGGTCCTCTCACAAGCGTTCTGGTCGTACCAACGCTTCTGATCGGCCTGGGCTTGAGCCATATTGTCGTGTACCAGTTGCGTCAAGGCCTGCATTTTGTCCCGGAAGCGCATGACATACTCGATAACCGACACTCCAGGGGTGGCCAAATCCCCTTCCCAAGCCTCTTTCACCAGAGCCAGGGGGCCCCGCACACGTCGCCCGTACAGGAGCTCAAACGGTGAGAATCCTGTTGAGGCCTGTGGAACCTCCCGGTAAGCAAATAACAGGTGTGGGAGATACCGCTCCCAGTCACGCCCATGGGAGTCGACCAACATCTTAAGCATCTGCTTTAAGGTGCCATTGAACCGCTCGCACAGGCCATTAGTCTGTGGATGGTACGGGCTGGCCACCAGATGTCGCACCTGGACTTGCTTACAGAGGGCCTCCATCAGCTGGGACATGAATTGGGTCCCCCGGTCAGTGAGCATTTCCTGGGGAAAACCCACTCGGGAGAAAATCTCCAGCAATGCGGTGGCCACCTTGTCAGCCCGAATGGACGACAAGGCCACTGCTTCTGGGTACCGGGTGGCATAGTCCACTACCGTCAGTATGAAGCGTTTCCCGGAGCTGCTGGGGATGGCCAGCGGGCCGACCAGATCCACAGCCACCCTCCTGAAAGGCTCATCGATGATGGGCAGAGATACCAGTGGGGCTTTGGGGCGTGGCCCCGCCTTCCCCACTCTCTGACAGGTTTCACACGAACGGCAGTAGGCAGCCACATCGGCCCCCATTTTTGGCCAGTAGAAATGCTGGTTTAACCTGGCCTTGGTCTTAGCGATCCCTAGGTGTCCGGCCATCGGAATCTCATGGGCGATCCGCAACAACTCCGTCCGGAACGGATAGGGTACCACCAACTGTCGGTCCCTGGGCCACGCCTCCGGTGAACCCTGCTGGACCGTGGCCCGGTACAGCCGTCCTTGGTCCCAGACCACTCGCTCCGGGTCCGAGTCCGAGGGAGGCTGTGCCGCCTGCTCCTTAAGAGCTTTCAGGCTGTCGTCAGCCTCTAACGCTGCCTGAAACCCCTGACTAGATGTGGCCAGAATCGACGAGACTGTCACATCTTCGGTCAGTACCCCGGGACCTGTGTCCTGGCCTCCACCTGACTCGGCTGCCACTTGGTCAGAAGGGGAAGAGCTATCGGACCTCCGGGAGGCCCCTTGGCTTCCAGCACTCCCACTGCGGGTGACAGCGGCCACAGCCGCTGCGACCGTGGGTCGTGCCTGCTCCTCCTCCGTTCCTGACCAAGTCGCCGGTTCAGGCAGACCTACCTGGCTTCCTGACACCCCGGTTGTGGGGGAACCATGCACCGAGATCTTACCTGGGAGCACTTCCGCTCCTGGACCGGCCCCAATCTCACCTGCCTGTTCCCCTCCTGCAGCAACAGAACCCCGCTGTGAAATCTCTGGGGACCCCACATTTGCTGTGGTAGCCCCCACCCCACACACTGGTCCTCCCCCTGCAGCACCCTGCTCTCTGCTTATCCCTGCAGAGGGCAGCAGATCCCAGCTCACAGGCTGATTACTTGTAGAGGCATTGTCACACCTTTCTCTGACCCCCTCCCCTGTCACAGCTGCAGCTGAGTGTGTGTCTATGGTGTCTATGCAAGCAGAAATATCAGAGTTCACTCCCTCCTCCCTTACATCATTCATAGATAACACATTAACATTGTTAGGAGTCATGTCAGTACGGGCTGAAGGTTCAGCCCTTGGTTGGGGCCCAAACTGGGAGGTTATCTGCCCCAAATCTGTCCCAAGTAGCACGTTTGCGGGGATCCGATCAGTTACCCCCACCTCCCTCACCCCTCGCCCTGCGCCCCAGTCCACATAAATGTCAGCAACAGGCAGCGCCGGGTCAATGCCTCCAATCCCGGAGACAGCGAGGGTTTTCCCAGGGATCAAGTCTTGGGGGGACACCATCTCGGGCCGCACCAGAGTCACCTCCGAGGCGCTGTCTCGCAGTCCTATGGTCACAGACCGGCCGACGGTGACAGGTTGGAAGCTGTCCAGGGACCTACCACCACCCCCACCCACACAATACACCTTGGGCGGCCCTTGGGACGGGGACGGAGCCGGGGCCTTGGGACGCTGAGGGCACATGGCCTTGAAGTGTCCAGGTAGGTTGCACTGGTGGCACCGTCTTGGTTCCGCCACGGGCCTGGAGAGGGGAGTTGAGGGGGACACCCCCTGCAGTCTAGGGGCAGGTGGGGCAGTCGCCGAATTCATCTTACCCCCTCTCCAGGTGCTGCTGGTGGCCGCTCTCCTGGCCTCAGGGGCCCGGTTGTTGGTGTAGTCATCGGCAAGGGCAGCTGTAGCCGTGGACCCCTTTGGCTTCTGGTCTCGGATGAACTGGCGGAGATCCTCAGGGCAGTTCCACAAGAGTTGCTCCGTGATGAACAAGTCCAGGATCTCCGGTCCGGTGGAAAGCTGCAGGCCTTGGGTCCAGTGGTCGGCAGCTCGGGCAAGTGCCCGCCGGTGGTCAGCCCAGGAGTCCTTTGGTCCCTTCTGTAGGGTCCGGAACTTCTTGCGGTAGGACTCCGGAGTGAGGTTGAACTGTTGGATCAGGGCCCGCTTGATGGTGTCGTAGCCCTGATCTGCCTCAGCAGGCAAGTCCCCAAGGATTTCCAGGGCCTTACCCCTTAAACGGGGGGTCAGGTATTTGGCCCACTGGTCCTTGTCCAGATGGTGCTGCAAGCAAGTCCGTTCAAAAGCAGTCAAGAAAGAGTCCAAGTCTCCATCCTTCTCCAGCACTGGGAAGTCCTCAACACGGACCTTTGGAAGTTTGGTGTCTTGAAGGTCACGTGTGGCTGATGAGGGCTGGAGCTTGGCTAGATGCAGCTGGTAGTCACGGTCTGCCTGTCGCTCCGCAGCCTCACGCTCCGCCTGGCGCTCTTCACGCGCTGCTTGCCGCTCCGCAGCCTCAGCATCACGCGCTGCCTGCCGCTCTGCCCTGCGCTCTGCCAGGAGTTCCTTGTAGCCCTTCTGGTCTCCAGCCTGGAGAAGGGCCATAGCCATTTGAAGAAGGCTATCCGAGCCTCCCAGGCTCGGTGGAATGGCACGTGGTGATCTGCGGCCCGCTGCGGAGCCTGGTGCCTCACTGTCCATTGCAGAGCGGAGGGCTGGCATCTGGCTCGTTGAGGACCCTTGGGTGAGCTGCTCCTCATCTTCTCCATAATTGCTAGGTTGTGCAATGTCCTCTGCAGAGCTGTTTTCTGGCGTCGAGCTCCTGGAGGACTCGTGGGCAACCTCCTCATTACTGTCCACAGCACCGTCCTCCCTCTCTTCGGCTCCTGCCTTAGCATTGGCCAGTTGCATAGCTCTGCTCCTGGTGCCATCAGCCATTCTTGCAGACTTTGGTCACTGACACAGAACTGACACCTGATGCCTCCACACACCTTACAGTATCTGCACTCTGACACTCTAGTGTTGAGCTGGTCTGAAGACCCCAGCAGCCACAGCTGCTGCAGGCAGTCTTTAGTGTCTGGGAGTATGGGTCTCACACTCACACACACTATTATCTCGATCCCACCGCTATGCCACCAATATGTCACAAACCACCGGGGGGTCACTCAGAAATCCCCCGCGCTGGCTACCAGTACGTCACAATCGGGGGGTAACAAGTGGGGGTCACCCCTCCTTTATACCTCCCGACCGACAGACAGAGCACGTGATGCGCTCTCTAGCGCCCCTCTTATAGTCAGGCCAATTATGGAATTGCCCGACAATAAGCAAGGAGGCCGCTATACTACTTATGCCGATTATTGAAGGGTCCCCGGTGAGAGTAGGGTATATATTCCCCCGACCTCCGCGGGCGGAATATATAATATCTTCCCGAATCTCACTGGCCTCCCCACAATAATCCTTGGCACAACTCGCTGCCACCAACCGCTTCACGGTAACTATTAGCCGAACACACAGACGTGGGATTCAAGATCGAGATAACAGAACAGCCCAAGATTAATTATATAATTTAATCAGCCTAAAGCACACTAGAACTACAATATATACAATAGGGAATCTACAGAATATACAGTTATGTCAGAGTACAGTTACAGATAAAGCATGGTTTACAAACAGGTATGCAAATTCAATCAGTTACCTTGTGCGTCTGGCCACAGGGGGGCGCTGTAGACCAGGTTTCCAGGAACTCCCACAGATGTTTCCTACACGTGACCCCCAGCGAAAGAACACTGGAAAATGGCCGAAGTAGGGTTATCAACCTGGACAGATCCAGGTCCCCTCCTACCTTAGTGACCTCAGAGGGAGCACTGCCCCACCCCTGGCTGGAGTTATGGACAAAATCCACAACATGGAATATGGCCATAACTTGGCCTGGGAGCGTCGTAGGCGGACGCCAATGCTCTCATTGTGACAGTTATGAATTTAGCTACAGAACGAGGGGACTCATGACCTGTCTGCCAGTTCCCCATTGGCTGATATCACGCCTGGGGCATTTCCCAATGTCCTGCTCCCATAAAAAGGGTGTGCCGGCATCGTCCGCATGCGGAGACACCATTTTTATGGTTGCCGTATTTATCGGAAATATGGCTTGCGAGATATGAACCATTTTTTACTGGAGTCGTTCTGTCTAGCTAGTTCCATAGCCTTGCTAATGAGATACAACTCTTGTTACAGGGTGACGGCAGGGAGTCATCCTGTGTCCATTGTTCCCACACCACCTCATTTCCATATCACAGGACATGGCCATGGAGGTGTAAGTGGAACACTGAGAACAAGAAGGGAGGGGGCACTGCCAGGGAGTGATGAGGGATTATGACTGGAGTCATAATTCATCTTCATATCCCGGGATTTGCCTCACAACGGGCTCCTCAGTTTTCATGCTTTGTGCGAAGGAGGTCAGACATCCACGCATAGCTCCACTGTTTAGTCAGCAGCAGCTGCTGACTATGTCGGATGTAAGAAAAGAGGGCCCATACTAGGGCCCCCAGCATGCTCCCTTCTCACCCCACTTTTGTCGGCGGTGTTTGTTAAGGTTGAGGTACCCATTGCGGGTACGGAGGCTGGAGCCCACATGCTGCTTCCTTCCCCATCCCCCTTAGGGCTCTGGGTGAAGTGGGATTTTACCGGTCTCCAGGCACTGAGACCGTGCTCCATCCACAGCCCCTGGAAAATCTGCTGGATATGGAGCTGAGTATCGTCAGGGACATGGCCCTGCTACATCAAGGTACTCTGTGTCCCCGTGCAGACGCAGACACACTGCAGCATTGCTGAGTGTGTTAGTGCGCCGGGGACAACAGCGCGCGCGCTGGTGCCACTACTCACTACAGCTCTGCTGAGTGAGTCTATGTATTGCGAACTGCCGCGCCGGCCGCTGCTGTTAGTTTAAAAGATGCTGCGGCGCGGCTGGGACTTGTGGTGCGCCGGGGACTTCCGCGCTGGCCGTGCATGTATGACGGCCGCGCTTATTAATCGAGTCCCCGGCTTTTGCGGCCTAGTTTCGTTTCGTTCCCGCCCCCAGGCCTGCCAGTCAGGGGAAGGGCGGGACGCTGTACAGAATGTCAGCGCAGAGGGCTGGAGTCTATTTACATACTCCAGCCCTCACACTGGGCACAGTGGGACACCAGTTTCCCGCACTTTGTCTGCGGCACGCCCACGGTCCGCCCCTCTTCACAGAACTCCGGCAGCCATTCCTGTGGTGCAGTCTGAGCTGGAGAGGGGAGACAGGTTCTGGGAGACCCAGACACGGGATTCTGGCGACCACACACCCGCGTTTGAGCGGGCGGTAAGCGGCACCTCTGGTGCTGACCCCACTTAGTGCCGAAGTGTACATTTGTATTTTTATGCTTGCATGCTATACATTGCACTGTACGGTCGCTGGTGATTCTTGGCTATATACCCTCCTATATTGCTCAGAGGAGACAACAGCATGTCATCCGCAAAAAGCAAGGGTGCCAAGGCACAGGCTTTCTATGCTGCTTGCACCGCATGTGAGGCTACTCTACCTGCAGGTTCCACTGACCCCCATTGTGTGCAATGTTCGGCCCCTGTGGCAACTGCTCGGCCGGGGCCTCTGCTAGAGGTGACCCAGGGAGAACCACCTGTGAATACTGTCCAGGTGACGGGGACAGAGTTTGCAGTCTTTGCTGATAGATTGTCTGTGACTATGACTAAAATTCTAGAAACTTTGCAGTCTAGACCAGTAACTCAGACCAGGGGCACTGTTGACTCATTGCTCCCTGGTCCCCCTCAATTGGAACAGCTCCGCGCTCCGGGGGTGTCCCATGCATCCCAGGGTGAAGGCTCTGACACGGACGACAGTCCCAGACAGCCTAAGCGAGCTCGCTATGAGCAGCCCTCGACTTCATCACACTGGTCAGGGTCCCAGCAAGCGGACTCTCTGTGTGATGAGGCGGAGGTAGCTGATCAGGATTCTGATCCTGAGACCGCTCTCAATTTGGATACGCCTGATGGTGACGCCATAGTGAATGATCTTATAGCGTCCATCAATAAAATGTTGGATATTTCTCCCCCAGCTCCTCCAGTGGAGGAGTCAGCTTCACAGCAGGAGAAATTCCATTTCAGGTATCCCAAGCGTAAATTAAGTACTTTTCTGGACCATTCTGACTTTAAAGAGGCAGTCCAGAAACACCACGCTTACCCAGATAAGCGTTTCTCCAAACGGATTAAGGATACACGTTATCCCTTTCCCCCTGACGTGGTCAAAGGCTGGACCCAGTGTCCCAAGGTGGATCCCCCTATATCCAGGCTTGCGGCTAGATCCATAGTTGCAGTGGAGGATGGGGCTGCACTTAAAGATGCCACTGACAGATAGATGGAGCTCTGGTTGAAATCCATCTATGAAGCTATCGGCGCGTCGTTTGCTCCAGCATTCGCAGCCGTATGGGCACTCCAGGCTATTTCAGCTGGTCTTACACAGATTGACACGGTCACACGTACATCTGTTCCGCAGGTGGCATCCTTAACCTCTCAAATGTCTGCATTTGCGTCTTACGCGATTAATGCTGTCCTGGACTCTACGAGCCGTACGGCAGTGGCGTCAGCCAACTCCGTGGTTCTACGCAGAGCCTTATGGTTAAGGGAATGGAAGGCAGATGCTGCGTCCAAAAAGTGCTTAACCAGTCTGCCATTTTCTGGTGATCGACTGTTTGGTGAGCGTTTGGATAAAATCATTAAGCAGTCCAAGGGTAAGGATTCATCCTTACCTCAGCCCAGACAAACCAAACCCCAACAGAGGAGGGGACAGTCGGGGTTTCGGTCCTTTCGAGGCTCGGGCAGGTCCCAATTCTCCTCGTCCAAAAGGACTCAAAAGGATCAGAGGAGCTCAGATTCTTGGCGGGCTCAGTCACGCCCAAAAAAGACAGCCGGAAGACCCGCTACCAAGGCGGCTTCCTCATGACTTTCGGCCTCCTCTCTCCGCATCCTCGGTCGGTGGCAGGCTCTCCCGCTTTGGCGACGTTTGGCTGCCACAGGTCCAAGACCGTTGGGTGAGAGACATTCTGTCCCACGGGTACAGGATAGAGTTCAGTTCTCGTCCTCCAACTCGATTCTTCAGAACGTCTCCGCCTCCCGACCGAGCCGATGCTCTTCTGCAAGCGGTGTGCACTCTAAAGGCAGAAGGAGTGGTGATCCCGGTTCCTCTTCAGGAGCAAGGTCACGGTTTTTACTCCAATTTGTTTGTGGTACCAAAAAAGGACGGATCTTTCCGTCCCGTTCTGGACCTAAAACTTCTCAACAAGTACGTGAAAACCAGACGATTCCGGATGGAATCCCTCCGCTCCGTCATCGCCGCAATGTCTCAAGGAGATTTCCTAGCATCAATAGACATCAAGGATGCTTATCTCCACGTGCCGATTGCTCCAGAGCATCAGCGTTTTCTACGCTTCGTGATAGGAGACGAACGCCTTCAGTTCGTAGCTCTGCCTTTCGGTCTGGCGACAGCCCCACGGGCCTTCACCAAGGTCATGGCAGCAGTAGTAGCAGTCCTGCACTCTCAGGGACACTCTGTGATCCCTTACTTAGACGATCTACTTGTCAAGGCACCCTCTCAAGAGGCATGCCAACACAGCCTGAACGTTGCGCTGGAGACTCTCCAGAGTTTCGGGTGGATCATCAACTTTTCCAAGTCAAATCTGACCCCGACCCAATCGCTAACGTATCTTGGCATGGAATTTCATACTCTCTCAGCGGCAGTGAAGCTTCCGCTGGACAAACAGCGTTCACTACAGACAGGGGTGCGATCTCTTCTTCAAGACCAGTTACACCCCTTGAGACGCCTCATGCACTTCCTGGGGAAGATGGTAGCAGCAATGGAGGCAGTCCCTTTCGCGCAGTTTCATCTGCGTCCACTACAATGGGACATTCTCCGCCAATGGGACGGGAAGTCGACGTCCCTCGACAGGAACGTCTCCCTTTCTCAGGCGGCCAAGGAATCTCTTCAGTGGTGGCTTCTTCCCACCTCTTTGTCAAAGGGAAAGTCCTTCCTACCCCCATCCTGGGCGGTGGTCACGACGGACGCGAGTCTGTCAGGGTGGGGAGCGGTTTTTCTCCACCACAGGGCTCAGGGTACGTGGACTCAGCAAGAGTCCACCCTTCAGATCAATGTTCTGGAAATCAGAGCAGTGTATCTTGCCCTACAAGCCTTCCAGCAGTGGCTGGAAGGCAAGCAGATCCGAATTCAGTCGGACAACTCCACAGCGGTGGCATACATCAACCACCAAGGTGGAACACGCAGTCGGCAAGCCTTCCAGGAAGTCCGGCGGATTCTGACGTGGGTGGAAGACACGGCATCCACCATATCCGCAGTTCACATCCCAGGCGTGGACAACTGGGAAGCAGATTTTCTCAGTCGCCAGGGTATGGACGCAGGGGAATGGTCTCTTCACCCGGACGTGTTTCAGGAGATCTGTCGCCGCTGGGGGATGCCGGACGTCGACCTAATGGCGTCCCGGCACAACAACAAGGTCCCAGCTTTCATGGCGCGGTCTCACGATCACCGAGCTCTGGCGGCGGACGCCTTAGTTCAAGATTGGTCGCAGTTCCGGCTACCTTATGTGTTCCCTCCTCTGGCACTGTTGCCCAGAGTGCTGCGCAAGATCAGGTCCGACTGCCGCCGCGCCATCCTCGTAGCTCCAGACTGGCCGAGGAGGTCGTGGTACCCGGATCTGTGGCACCTCACGGTAGGCCAACCGTGGGCGCTACCAGACCGACCAGACTTGCTGTCTCAAGGGCCGTTTTTCCATCGGAATTCTGCGGCCCTGAACCTGACTGTGTGGCCATTGAGTCCTGGATCCTAGCGTATTCAGGGTTATCTCAAGAGGTTATTGCCACCATGAGACAGGCTAGAAAACCAACCTCCGCCAAGATCTACCACAGGACGTGGAAGATATTCTTATCTTGGTGTTCTGCTCAGGGATTTCCTCCCTGGCCATTTGCATTGCCTACTTTTCTTTCCTTCTTACAATCCGGTTTGGAAAAAGGTTTGTCGCTAGGCTCCCTTAAAGGACAGGTCTCAGCGCTATCTGTATTTTTTCAGAAGCGCCTAGCACGACTTCCTCAGGTACGCACGTTCCTGCAAGGGGTTTGTCATATCGTCCCTCCTTACAAGCGGCCGTTAGAGCCCTGGGATCTGAACAGGGTTCTAATTGCTCTCCAGAAGCCGCCTTTCGAGCCTATGAGGGATGTTTCCCTTTCTCGCCTTTCACAGAAAGTGACTTTTCTTGTAGCGGTCACCTCTCTCTTCGGAGAGTGTCCGAGCTAGCAGCGCTGTCATGCAAATCTCCCTTCCTGGTGATTCACCAGGACAAGGTGGTCCTGCGCCCGATTCCGGAGTTTCTCCCTAAGGTGGTATCCCCCTTTCATCTCAATCAGGATATCTCCTTACCTTCTTTGTGTCCTCATCCAGTTCATCAATGTGAAAAGGATTTGCATTTGTTGGATCTAGTGAGAGCACTCAGAATCTACATTTCCCGCACGGCGCCCCTGCGCCGATCGGATGCACTCTTTGTCCTTGTCGCTGGTCAGCGTAAAGGGTCGCAAGCTTCCAAATCCACCTTGGCTCGGTGGATCAAGGAACCAATTTTTGAAGCCTACCGTTCCGCGGGGCTTCCGGTTCCCTCAGGGCTGAAGGCCCATTCTACCAGAGCCGTGGGTGCGTCCTGGGCATTACGGCACCAGGCTACGGCTCAGCAGGTGTGCCAGGCGGCTACCTGGTCGAGTCTGCACACTTTTACCAAGCATTATCAGGTGCATACCTACGCTTCGGCGGACGCCAGCCTAGGTAGACAAGTCCTTCAGGCGGCGGTTGCCCACCTGTAGGAAAGGGCTGTTTTACGGTCCTGTCACGAGGGTTATTTTACCCACCCAGGGACTGCTTTTGGACGTCCCAATTGTCTGGGTCTCCCAATGGAGCGACAAAGAAGAAGGGAATTTTGTTTACTTACCGTAAATTCCTTTTCTTCTAGCTCCAATTGGGAGACCCAGCGCCCGCCCCTGTTTTCTTAGGGATTTTTGTTTTTTTCGGGTACACATGTTGTTCATGTTGATTGGTTTCAGTTCTCCGATGTTCCTTCGGATTGAATTTGTTTTTAAACCAGTTATTGGCTTTCCTCCTTCTTGCTTTTGCACTAAAACTGAGGAGCCCGTGATCCCACGGGGGGTGTATAGGCAGAAGGGGAGGGGCCTTACACTTTTAAGTGTAGTGCTTTGTGTGGCCTCCGGAGGCAGTAGCTATACACCCAATTGTCTGGGTCTCCCAATTGGAGCTAGAAGAAAAGGAATTTACGGTAAGTAAACAAAATTCCCTTCTTTTTTTTGTTTGTGATCGGGTTGTTTTTTGTTTTATCTTTTTTGTTTTCTTTGTCGCTGCATTGGGAGACCCAGACAATTGGGTGTATAGCTTCTGCCTCCGGAGGCCACACAAAGTATTACACTTTAAAAAGTGTAACCCCTCCCCTCTGCCTATACACCCTCCCGTGCATCACGGGCTCCTCAGTTTTATGCTTTGTGTTGAAGGAGAAAAGAGGACGGATCATTCCGTCCCGTTCTGGACCTCAAACTGCTCAACAGACACGTGAGAACCAGACGGTTCCGGATGGAATCTCTCCGCTCTGTCATCGCCTCGATGTCCCAAGGAGACTTCCTAGCATCAATCGACATCAGGGATGCTTATCTCCATGTGCCGATTGCACCAGAGCATCAACGCTTCCTGCGTTTCGCCATCGGGGACGAACACCTTCAGTTCGTGGCACTGCCTTTCGGCCTGGCGACAGCCCCACGGGTCTTCAAGGAACGTCTCGCTTTCACTGGCAGCCAAAACCTCTCTTCAGTGGTGGCTTCTTCCCACTTCTTTGTCGAAGGGAAAATCCTTCCTGCCCCCTGTCACAAACCACCGGGGGGGTCACTCAGAAATCCCCCGCGCTGGCTACCAGTACGTCACAATCGGGGGGTAACAAGTGGGGGTCACCCCTCCTTTATACCTCCCGACCGACAGACAGAGCACGTGATGCGCTCTCTAGCGCCCCTCTTATAGTCAGGCCAATTATGGAATTGCCCGACGATAAGCAAGGAGGCCGCTATACTACTTATGCCGATTATTGAAGGGTCCCCGGTGAGAGTAAGGTATATATTCCCCCGACCTCCGCGGGCGGAATATATAAAATCTCCCCGAATCTCACTGGCCTCCCCACAATAATCCTTGGCACAATTCGCTGCCACCAACCGATTTACGGTAACTATTAGCCG
Organism: Anomaloglossus baeobatrachus; assembly: GCF_048569485.1. Classification (NCBI taxonomy): domain Eukaryota; kingdom Metazoa; phylum Chordata; class Amphibia; order Anura; family Aromobatidae; genus Anomaloglossus; species Anomaloglossus baeobatrachus. The sequence continues at coordinate 57,413,686 of NC_134362.1, forward strand.
AACACACAGACGTGGGATTCAAGATCGAGATAACAGAACAGCCCAAGATTAATTATATAATTTAATCAGCCTAAAGCACACTAGAACTACAATATATACAATAGGGAATCTACAGAATATACATATGTCAGAGTACAGTTACAATCAAAGCATGGGTTACAAACAGGCATACACAGTTCCAGCAGTTACCTTGTTGCGTCTGGCCACAGGGGGGCGCTGTAGACCAGGTTTCCAGGAACTCCCTCACAGGTCTTTCCCAACCAGGCCCCCGAGCAGAAGAACACTGGAAAATGGCCGAAGTAGGGTTATCAACCTGGGCAGATCCATGTCCCCTCCTACCTTAGTGACCTCACAGGGAAGCACTGCCACTCCCCCTGCATGGATCAGAATTATCCAGCAAAGGGGATATTGGCCATAACTTTGCCTGGGAGCGTCGTAGGCGGACGCCAATGCTCTCATTGTGACAGTTATGAATTTAGCTACAGAACGAGGGGACTCATGACCTGTCTGCCAGTTCCCCATTGGCTGATATCACGCCTGGGGCATTTCCCAATGTCCTGCTCCCATAAAAAGGGGGTGCCGGCATCGTCCACATGCGGAGACACCATTTTTATGGTTGCCATATTTATCGGAAATATGGCTTGCGAGATATGAACCATTTTTTACTGGAGTCGTTCTGTCTGGCTATTTCCATAGCCTTGCTAATTAGATAGCAGCTCCTACTACAGGGTGACGGCAGGGAGTCATCCTGTGTCCATTGTTCCCACACCACCTCATCTCCATATCACAGGACATGGCCATGGGATTTGTTGCTAAACCAGTTGTGTGAAGGAAAGGGGGGGTGACACCAGGAGAGGGCTTCCTGACATACTTGAATATCATGATTTATCGTCATATCTCCGGATTTACCTCACACCCCCATCCTGGGCTGTGGTCACGACGGACGCGAGTCTGTCAGGGTGGGGAGCGGTCTTCCTCCACCACAGGGCTCAGGGAACCTGGAATCCAACAGAGTCCTCCCTTCAGATCAATGTTCTGGAGATAAGGGCAGTGTATCTAGCCCTAAAGGCGTTCCATCGGTGGCTGGAGGGCAGGCAGATCCGCATACAGTCGGACAACGCCACGGCGGTCGCGTACATCAACCACCAGGGCGGCACACGCAGTCGTCAAGCCTTCCAAGAAGTTCGGCGGATCCTGCTGTGGGTGGAAGCCACAGCCTCCACCATCTCCGCAGTTCACATCCCGGGCGTAGAAAACTGGGAAGCAGACTTTCTCAGTCGCCAGGGCATGGACGCAGGGGAATGGTCTCTTCACCCGGACGTGTTTCAAGAGATCTGTTGCCGCTGGGGAACGCCGGACGTCGACCTCATGGCGTCTCGGCACAACCACAAAGTCCCGGCATTCATGGCACGGTCTCAAGATCACAGAGCTCTGGCGGCGGACGCATTAGTTCAGGATTGGTCGCAGTTTCGACTGCCTTATGTATTTCCTCCTCTGGCGCTGCTGCCCAGAGTGTTACGCAAGATCAGGTCCGACTGCCGTCGCGCCATCCTCGTCGCTCCAGACTGGCCGAGGAGGTCGTGGTACCCGGATCTGTGGCACCTCACGGTGGGTCAACCGTGGGCACTCCCAGACCGACCAGACTTGCTGTCTCAAGGGCCATTTTTCCATCTGAATTCTGCGGCCCTCAACCTGACTGTGTGGCCATTGAGTCCTGGCTCCTAGCGTCCTCAGGGTTATCTCAAGATGTCATTGCCACTATGAGACAAGCCAGGAAACCAACGTCCGCCAAGATCTATCACAGGGCTTGGAGGATCTTCTTATCCTGGTGCTCTGATCAGGGTTTTACCCCCTGGCCGTTTGCCTTACCCACTTTTCTTTCTTTCCTTCAATCTGGAATGGACAAGGGTTTGTCTCTCGGCTCTCTCAAGGGACAAGTATCGGCGCTTTCCGTGTTTTTTCAAAAGCGTCTAGCCAGGCTTCCGCAGGTCCGCACGTTCCTGCAGGGAGTTTGCCACATAGTCCCACCTTACAAGCGTCCGCTGGAACCCTGGGATCTTAACAGGGTGCTAACGGCTCTTCAGAAACCACCTTTCGAGCCGATGCGGGATGTCTCTCTATCACGCCTTTCGCAGAAGGTGGCCTTCCTAGTGGCAGTCACATCACTTCGGAGAGTGTCTGAGCTAGCAGCGCTGTCATGCAAAACCCTCTTCCTGGTGTTTCACCAGGATAAGGTGGTTCTGCGTCCGGTCCCGGAATTTCTCCCTAAGGTGGTATCCCCCTTTTCATCTCAATCAGGATATCTCCTTACCTTCTTTTTGCCCTCATCCAGTTCACCAATGTGAAAAGGATTTGCACTTGTTAGATCTCGTGAGAGCACTCCGGCTCTACATTTCTCGCACGGCGCCCCTGCGCCGTTCTGATGCGCTCTTTGTCCTTGTCGCTGGCCAGCGTAAGGGGTCGCAGGCTTCCAAGTCAACCTTGGCTCGGTGGATCAAGGAACCGATTCTTGAAGCCTACCGTTCTTCTGAGCTTCCGATTCCTTCAGGGCTGAAAGCCCATTCTACCAGAGCCGTGGGTGCATCCTGGGCATTGCGGCACCAGGCTACGGCTCAGCAGGTGTGTCAGGCGGCTACCTGGTCGAGTCTGCACACTTTCACGAAACACTATCAGGTGCATGCCTATGCTTCGGCAGATGCCAGCCTAGGTAGGCGAGTCCTTCAGGCGGCGGTTGCCCACCTGTAAGAGGGGGCAGTTTTTCGGCTCTTTTTATCGAGGTATTCTTTTACCCACCCAGGGACTGCTTTTGGACGTCCCAATTGTCTGGGTCTCCCGATGGAGCGACAAAGAAGAAGGGAATTTTGTTTACTTACCGTAAATTCCTTTTCTTCTAGCTCCTATTGGGAGACCCAGCACCCGCCCCTGTTCCCTTCGGGCTGGTTGTTCTTTTGTGTACACATGTTGTTCATGTTGAATTGTTCTTTTGGTTCATGGTTTCAGTTCTCCGAACATCCTTCGGATTGAATTTACCTTAGACCAATTTATAAGTTTCCTCCTTCCTGCTTTCTTTATCGTTCCTTCCATGGGAGACCCAAACCATGGGTGTATAGCTACTGCCCCCGGAGGACACACAAAGTTACTACACTCAAAACGTGTAGCTCCTCCCTCCTAGCATATACACCCCCTGCTAGCCAGATCTAGCCAGTTTCTTGCTTTGTGTCAGGAGGACCACACACACGCATGCATTCTTTTTTGATTTTTCATTTTTTCTAAAGATTTGGAAGAAAAGCGGGTCCACTGGACCCCCGGCATGTCCCTTCACACCCCCCTGGCGGGGTGCTGTTAAGGTTGACTTCAGGGCAGAAATCCCTTCATGCCGCGCTCCTTCACCATCCCTTAGGGGCTCTGGCTTGAAGTTGGAGCCAACACGGTTCTCACTGCCTTGCAGGAGACCGGCCTCCATCCGCAGCCCTTGTACAGGACCCTGCTGGACGGAGCACTGACCCCCACCCCACAGGGACTGGGCCCTGCGTCTCAAAGCTAAGTATAGAGACGTTTATTCAAGGGTCCTTCTGCATTGTGGGGCACTTTTATTGTGGGGGACAGTGATTGCTTGATAATGCTGCTTTTTTACTGTGTTTCCGGCCGGTTCCACAGTTTTTACTGAGAACCGCGCCGATGATGCCTGATTCTCGGCCGCATGCATAACTCTAGGCCCCGGCTTCAGCCGCGGCCTAGTTTCGTTTCGTTCCCCTGCATGTCAGCCATGCAGGGGGACACTGCAGCGCCGCCCGCCGGCCGCTCTGCACAGAGGAGGACGCTCCTTTTTGAGGAGATGATTCCCTTCCCTGTACATCTCCATCGCCCTCCGATTCCCGCTCCTGGGTTAACCCCCGCCCCCCCCCCCCCTATACCAAGCTCATAACCACTGTGGCCCCTCAGCATGGGGGCTCATTAAGGGTCCCTCCAGCTGCTCCGGTTTCGGTGGCTGACCCCCGTGGGAATCCTATTTCCAGGAGTCGGCTGTCCCGGCATCTGCTGAGCATGCAGCCCCCTTCTCAGAGCGTTTTCTGCTTCGCTCAGCAAAGCTCACAAGGGACTCTCCTTCTGGGCTCAGACCCCGTCCTCCTGACAGGGAGACGCAGGGTCCCCTGTCCTCCCCGTCCCGCAGCTCCGATTTCGAGCTGACTCTCTGGACGAGGAGGATGTCTCTACCACGGGCACGGACGCTACTTTATGTACATTGATCCGTCAGTAGGTGACGCAGATGCGAATGATTGGATTGCGTCCATTATTCTTGTACTGGGCCTCCATCCGCCTGATCAGGGGAGTATTCCCCGCTGGCAGAAAGGCATCAGTATACCTTTAACAGGGAGAAGAGTGTGTTCCTCAACCACTCCAGTTTTCAGCCCGCTGCGTCCAAGCCCACAGCCTATCCTGCAGACCCCACAGCGGGGTTCTGCTGCCTGTCTCCCCCTCCCATCAGAGGTGGTTAAGGAGTGTACTCTTTCGCCAAGGGTAGCCACTCCGGTGTCTAGACTTTCAGCCCGGTTAGTTGTATCAGTGGCTGACGGCACCTCTATATGGATTCTACGGTACATTAATACTGGACCTCAATCCGCCGGTGTTACCTTATCTAGGTGAACACAACGTGTGTTCCTTAACCACTCCAGTTTTCAGGCCCCTGTGACTAGCCCAGGGTCCGCTCTGACACTCGCTTCCCATGAAGCGTGATTCTGAGGACTGTGTTTCCCCTGTCCACCAATGGTGGTCAAGAAGTGGGCTCATTCTCCTCAGGTGGCTCAGCCCGGACCGTTATGTCAGTGGCTGATGGCTCCTCACTTAAGGTTCTGCGGTCCGCCCGGTTGTCCTTTGGGCCAAGTCGGGATGGGGACGGCAGGAGCTTCGTTCTCCTCAGCTTTACAGCAGTGCGGTTTTTTTGTACCCTCTCTGCTTCTCTGGAGGAGATGCATTCTCTCACAGGGACTCTATGCCCAAAACGGTTGCCTGAACTTCCAGACTTCACTCTTTTCATCCTCTGCTAGGTCTGCCATGCTGGACGCCGCACGGCGGTGGTCTGGGCTACCTTCCTCGCTATCCGCAGGCTCCTGTGGCTTCGGAATTGGAAGGCAGATGCCTCTATGGAGGTTCCTTGCTGGGCTCCCCTTTGGTGGGACCAGTTTCCCCGGAACCAACTGGGTGAAATTAAGGAAGCTCTTGGCGGGGAGTGTTCTTCCTTGCCACAAACCTAAACTAGGGAACCTGTCCAGGGCAGGAATCAGTTGAGGTTTCGGTGGTTTCCGTTCCTCCATCTGATCGTCCTCTAGCTCGGCCTAGGTTCATAGAACCAAATGGCTCGAAGCTGCGTCTTCAGAAGACCGCAGGAGATGCTGTCACTGACTCAGCTTCCTCCGAGCTATTTAGCCACGCCAACAACCTCCTTGGTCGGTGGCAGGCTCTCTCCACTTGGCGACGTAGGTTTCTAACACGTCTCCGTTCAGTGGGGGCGAGATTATATCCCCCTTGGCTACAGGATGGACTTCTGTCCACCCGCCAAACAGATTTTTTCTGTCAACTCCTCCCGGCTACAAGGCCGCCGCCTTCTCACAGGCTGTGGCATTTCTTGCTGGCCAATGGAGTAATGGTACCGGTTCCCGACTGGGAACGGTTCTGAGATTTTTGCTTAAATCTATTCCTAGTCCCCGAAGAGGGCGGTGCCTTTCGACCTGGATCTTTAGCTTTTCAAGCATAGCCAGGTGTGGCGTTTTCACATGGAGTCTCGGTTTTGTTCCGTGTGTTTTTCACCGGATCAATCAAGAACCCAAGGAGATTCCCTAGCAGCCATCGGCATCAGAGATGCCTATCGACAGGAGTCATTCGCAGTTTCACACCAGCGTTGACTACGTTTTGACAATCGGAGTGGTCCAATTCGTGGCTCTTCCCTTGGGGTTAGCCAAGGCCCCTCGAGTATTCTCATTGGGGCAGCTGTGATTAGGGTCCTGCCCCCCTAGGGTTTGGCAGTGATCTTTTGCCCTGGACGGCTTTCTTGTCGGGGCTTCATCCAGTGCTGACTCTTAGCAGAGTGCTTCGCTCACTCGCGCCACTCTGACCTATTCGGGTGGCTTGTCTTTCTGTCCAAGTCCACTCTGACTTCGAACCAGAGGTTCTCAGGGCGTCAATGGAAGCGGTTCCTTGCCCAGTTTCTCCTGCGTCCTCTTAGACTGGATGTTTTCCGCTGTACAAGCGAACTCAATCCTCCCACGGGGTGGTGGCTTCGCCACTGACCAGGGGCTCGTTTCAGTGGTGGCTTCGGCCACTCTGTCTCAGGGGCGCTCCTTTCTGGCCCGTCCCAGGTGATCTTCACCAGGATGCTAGCCTATCCGCCTTGGCAGCAGTATATCTCCACCGCGGAGCGCAGGGCGCTTGGACTCTGTCCGAATCAGTCCTCTGGATCAATGTGCTGGAAATCAGAGCTGTATTTCTGGCTCTCTAAGCCTTCACCATCTGTGGGCGGCTAGGCACATTCGAGTCCAGTCGGACAACGTGACAGCGTTTTCCTACATCAGCTTCCAGGGCGGGACACTCAGCCGCCTGGCAATCTTGGCGGCTCAACATTCTTCAGTGGACAAGGGACTCCTAGTCCACCGTATCCGCAGTCCACATCCTAGATGTGAAAACTACGAGGCAGGCTATTTCAGCTGTCCAACCGTGGTCCACAATCCTCAGGTTTTGCGGTAGACACACTGGTTCATGTTTGATCCCAGCTTTGTCTCTTTTCGAATTTCACCCTCTACCTCTTGTCCAGAGTCCTGCGCAAGATCGGTAAAGGGGGCCGTCGGGTCATTCTTCCAGACTGACCCAAGCAGGCTTGGTACTCTGACCTGCTCCTTCTGTCCGTTGGGTTGCCATGGCATCTTCCGGACCGTTCAGACCTTTTCTCAAGAGGTCCGTTTTTCCCGTCAGAATTCTGGATTCTCAGATTGACGGCGTAGCTATTGAGTCCTGGATCTTGGCGACTTCTGATATCCTTCCTGAAGTCATCTCCGCTATGACTCGAGCTCCAAAGTGTCCTTTGACCTTTTTGGCCTTGCCGACCCTCCTGTCCCTTCCACAGTCCGGTCTACAGCTAGGACTATCCCTCATTAAGGGACAGGTCTCGGCTCTGTCAGTATGTGCCAGCGGCGTATCGTCCGGCTGGCTCCGGTGCGCTCCTTTAAGGGCGCATCTCACATCATTCCGCTTTTCCGGCGGCCTATGGAGACCTGGGACCTTAATCCGGTCCTCCCGGTTCCCGGAAACCCCCCTTTGCGCCTCTTGGGGAGGTTTCGTTGTTTCATCTTTCACAGAAAGTACTCTTTCTAGTGGCTATAATTTCCCGCCAGAGAGTTCTGGCTGCACTCTCTCGGAGTCGCCCCTTTTTTTGGTCTTTTGCATCAAGACAAGGTGGTCTTCGTCCGACTCCGGCCTTTTTTTCCCTAAGGTGGTTTCTGCTTCCACCTTATCCGGGGCAATTTTCCTGCCTTCCTTTTGTCCGGCTCCTGTTCATCGCTTGAGGAAGCGTTGCATATCCTGGATCTGGTGCGGGCGCTCCGGATCTATGTGTCTCGCACCGCCGTTATTAGGCGGTGCACCTCTCTGGTGCTGACTGTTCGTCAGCGTAACGGTCTCTCGGCATCTAAGCCGAACCTGATGTTGGCTTAGGTCGGCCATTTCCGAGACCTACGAGTGTACTCAAGTGCCTTCCCCGCCGGGGATCAGAGCACATTTGGTCAGACCTGTCGGCGCCTTTTTTTGGGCTTTCAGGCACCAGGTTACTGCTCAGTAGGTCTGTCAGACTGCAGCTCGAATTAGTCTGCATACTTTTTCGAAGCACTTCCCAAGGCATGCTCATGCTTTTGGCAGACGTGGGCTTGGGCAGACGCATTTTTCCGGCGTCTGTCGCCCATTTGTGAAGTTAGGTTTGCCTGCTTCTCAGTTGTCTGTTTATTCCCACCCATGGACTGCTTTGGAACGTCCCATGGTTTGGGTCTCCCATGGAAGGAACGATAAAGAAAAAGAGAATTTCTTCGGCGCTCCATTGGGAGACCCAGACGATCGGGTGTATAGCACTGCCTCCGGAGGCCACACAAAGCAATTACACTAAAAAGTGTAAGGCCCCTCCCCTTCTGGCTATACACCCCCAGTGGGATCACTGGCTCACCAGTTTTTCTGCTTTGTGCGAAGGAGGTCAGACATCCACGCATAGCTCCACTGTTTAGTCAGCAGTAGCTGCTGACTATATCGGATGGAAGAAAAGAGGGCCCATATGGGGCCCCCAGCATGCTCCCTTCTTACCCCACTTGTGGTTTGTAAGGTTGAGGTACCCATTGCGGGTACGGAGGCTGGAGCCCACATGCTGTTTTCCTTCCCCATCCCCCTGAGGGGCTCTGAGGAAGTGGGATCTTACCGGCCACCAAGCCCTGAGGCCGGGCTCCATCCACAGACCCATTGAACCTGCTAGATGTGGAGCGGGAGTGCCGTTCAGGGACAAGGCCCTGCAACTTTCAGGTACTCTGTGTCCCCGTATGGCAGGCCACGCACACCCCAGGCTTGCTGGGTGTGCTAGTGCGCCGGGGACTGTAGCGCTGTGCGCTGGGCTTATAGTCCCCGCAGATTACTGGGGGACTTTATGTGTGTGGATCGCCGCGCCGACCGCCCCTGGAGCGGCGGCGCAGCTGCGACTTGTAGTGCGCCGGGGACGCGCCGACCGCGCTTTTACGGCGGCGGCGCTTCTAACTTTAGTCCCCGGTTTTCTGCGGCCTAGCTCCGCTTCGTTAACGCCCCCCACCCTGTCAATCAGGGTAGGGGAGAGACGTTGTTCAATCGGCAGCGCCGAGGGCTGGAGCACGATTTACATGCTCCAGCCCTCTCACTGAGCACAGTAGGACACAGGCTTCGCGCTTTTTTCTCTGTGCACGCCCTAGGCCCGCCCCCAGGCTTGCAGCTCCCTAGGACGCCGGCAGCCATTATACACATGCAGTCTGGCTGGAGAACGGACGCAGGCTCTGAGGGACCCAGGCTAGGGGTTTCTGGCGACCACACACCCGCGCTAAGCGGGCGGTAAGCAGCACATACGTGCGGCCCCACTAGTGCCACAGTGTTATGTTTGTGTACTGCACTGTAAGGTCGCTTCTTGGCTGTACACCCTATATTGCTTTGAGGAGACAACAGCATGTCATCCGCAAAACGCAAGGGTGCCAAGGCACGGGCTGTATACACTGCTTGTACAGCATGTGGGGCTAATCTACCAGCAGGCTCCAACGACTCTCATTGTGTGCAATGTTCAGTCCCAGTGGCACTTCGTCAGCCAGAGCCTATTGTGGTGGTAGCTCAGGCAGAGACGCCTGTGAACCCTACCCCGGTGACGGGGACAGAATTTGCAGTCTTTGCTGATAAAATGTCTGTGACTATGACAAAAATCCTGGAGACCTTGCAGTCCAGGCTAGTTGTTCAGACCATGGACACCGCTGTGTCTATGTTCCCCGGCCCCCCTCAGCTGGAATTAATCCGTAATTCAAGGGGGTCCCAGGCATCACAGGCTGAGGGCTCTGACTCCGATGACAGTCCCAGTCCGCCTAAGCGAGCTCGCTGGGAGAGACCCTCCACGTCATCACGCGGATCAGGGTCTCAGCGAGAAGGGTCTCTATATGATGGCTCAGAGGTGGGTGATCAGGAGTCTTGTCCTGACGCCGCACTCAATTTGGATACGCCAGATGGTGACGCCATGGTAAATGACCTTATAGCGGCCATCAATAGGCTGTTGGATATTTCTCCCCCAGCCCCTTCTGCAGAGGAGGCAGCTGCACAGCAGGAGAAATTCCATTTCCTGTATCCCAAGCGTAAATTGAGTACTTTTCTGGACCACTCTGACTTCAGAGAATCCATCCAGAAACACAATACTTATCCGGACAAGCGTTTTTCTAAACGCCTTAAGGATACACGTTATCCTTTTCCCCCTGACGTGGTCAAACGCTGGACCCAGTGTCCAAAAGTGGACCCTCCAATATCCAGGCTTGCAGCTAGATCCATAGTTGCAGTGGAGGATGGGGCTTCACTTAAAGATGCCAATGACAGACAGATGGACCTTTGGTTGAAATCTGTCTATGAAGCTATTGGCGCGTCGTTTGCTCCTGCATTCGCGGCCGTGTGGGCGCTCCAAGCTATTTCAGCTGGTCTGGCACAGGTGGACTCTCTCATACGTCCAGCAGTGCCGCAAGTGGCGTCCCTAACTACGCAAATGTCTGCGTTTGCGACCTACGCTATCAATGCGGTACTGGACTCTACGAGCCGTACCTCAATGGCATCCGCCAACTTTGTAGTTTTGCGCAGAGCCTTGTGGTTAAAGGAATGGAAAGCAGATTCTGCTTCTAAAAAATGTTTAACCAGCTTGCCATTATCTGGAGACAGACTGTTTGGTGAGCAATTGGCGGAAATCATTAAACAGTCCAAAGGTAAGGACTCCTCCTTACCCCAGCCCAGATCAAGCAAACCTCCACAGAGGAAGTGGCAGTCAAAGTTTCGGTCCTTTCGAGGCTCGGGCAAGCCCCAATTCTCCTCGTCCAAAGGGACTCAGAAAGAGCAAAGGAGCTCTGATTCCTGGCGGGCTCACTCACGCCCCAAGAAAGCAACCGGAGGTACCGCTTCCAAGGCGGCTGCCTCATGACTTTCGGCCGCCTCCCTCCGCATCCTCGGTCGGTGGCAGGCTCTCCCGCTTTTGCGACATTTGGCTGCCACAGGTCAAAGACCGGTGGGTAACAGACATTTTGTCTCACGGGTACAGGATAGAGTTCAGTTCTCGTCCTCCGCCTCGGTTCTTCAGAACTTCCCCACATCCCGACCGAGCAGATGCCCTTCTGCAGGCGGTGAATTCTCTAAGAGCAGAAGGAGTGGTGGTCCCTGTTCCTCTTCAGGAACGAGGTCAAGGTTTTTACTCCAATCTCTTTGTGGTGCCAAAAAAGGACGGCTCATTCCGTCCTGTTCTGGACCTAAAACTGCTCAACAAGCATGTGAACGCCAGGCGGTTCCGGATGGAATCCCTCCGCTCAGTCATTGCCTCAATGTCTCAAGGAGATTTCCTAGCATCAATAGACATCAAGGATGCTTATCTCCACGTGCCGATTGCTACAGAGCACCAACGCTTTCTACGCTTCGTGATAGGAGACGACCATCTTCAGTTCGTAGCTCTGCCATTTGGTCTGGCGACAGCCCCACGGGTGTTCACCAAGATCATGGCGGCAGTGGTAGCAGTCTTGCACTCTCAGGGACACTCTGTGATCCCTTACTTGGACGATCTACTGGTCAAGGCACCCTCTCAAGAGGCATGCCAACTCAGCTTGACTGTTGCACTGGAGAATCTCCAGACGTTCGGGTGGATCATCAACTTCTCAAAGTCAAATCTGTCACCGACCCAATCACTAACATATCTTGGCATGGAGTTTCATACTCTCTCAGCGATAGTGAAGCTTCCGCTGGACAAGCAGCGGTCTCTACAGACTGGGGTACAGGCTCTCCTTCAAAGTCAGTCGCACTCCTTAAGACGCCTCATGCACTTCCTCGGGAAGATGGTGGCGGCAATGGAGGCGGTTCCGTTTGCGCAGTTTCATCTGCGCCCACTTCAATGGGACATTCTCCGCCAATGGGACGGGAAGTCAAAATCCCTGGACAGGAAAGTCTCCCTTTCCCAGACGGCCAAGGACTCTCTGCAGTGGTGGCTTCTTCCCACCTCATTATCACAGGGAAGATCCTTCCTACCACCGTCTTGGGCGGTGGTCACGACAGACGCGAGTCTGTCAGGGTGGGGAGCAGTTTTTCTCCACCACAGGGCTCAGGGTACGTGGACTCAGCAGGAGTCCACCCTTCAGATCAATGTTCTGGAAATCAGAGCAGTATATCTTGCCCTACTAGCCTTCCAGCAGTGGCTGGAAGGAAGGCAGATCCGAATTCAGTCGGACAACTCCACAGCGGTGGCATACATCAACCACCAAGGGGGGACACGCAGTCGGCAAGCCTTCCAGGAAGTCCGGCGGATTCTGATGTGGGTGGAAGCCACGGCCTCCACCATATCCGCAGTTCACATCCCCGGCGTAGAAAACTGGGAAGCAGACTTCCTCAGTCGCCAGGGCATGGACGCAGGGGAATGGTCCCTTCACCCAGACGTGTTTCAGGAAATCTGTCGCCGATGGGGAAGGCCGGACGTCGACCTCATGGCGTCCCGGCACAACAACAAGGTCCCAACCTTCATGGCACGGTCTCGCGATCAAAGAGCGCTGGCGGCAGACGCCCTAGTGCAAGATTGGTCGCAGTTCCGGCTCCCTTATGTGTTTCCACCTCTGGCACTCTTGCCCAGAGTGCTACGCAAGATCAGATCCGATTGCAGCCGCGTCATACTCGTCGCCCCAGACTGGCCGAGGAGGGCGTGGTATCCGGATCTGTGGCAGCTCACGGTCGGCCAACCGTGGGCACTACCAGACCGACCAGACTTACTGTCCCAAGGGCCGTTTTTCCATCGGAATTCTGCGGCCCTGAACCTGACTGTGTGGCCATTGAGTCCTGGATCCTAGCGTCTTCAGGATTATCCCAAGGGGTCGTTGCCACCATGAGACAGGCTAGGAAGCCCACGTCCGCTAAGATCTACCACAGAACGTGGAGGATATTCTTATCCTGGTGCTCTGCTCAGGGAGTGTCCCCCTGGCCATTTGCATTGCCTACCTTTCTTTCTTTCCTGCAATCTGGGTTAGAAAAAGGTTTGTCGCTCGGCTCCCTTAAAGGTCAGGTCTCGGCGCTATCCGTCTTTTTTCAGAGGCGTTTGGCACGCCTTCCTAAGGTGCGCACGTTCCTACAGGGGGTTTGCCATATCGTACCCCCGTACAAGCGGCCGTTAGATCCATGGGATCTGAACAGGGTACTAGTTGCCCTTCAGAAGCCGCCCTTCGAGCCTCTGAGGGAGGTTTCACTTTCTAGACTATCACAGAAAGTGGCTTTTCTGGTAGCGATCACATCTCTTCGGAGAGTGTCTGAGCTGGCAGCGCTATCATCCAAGGCTCCCTTCCTGGTCTTCCACCAGGACAAGGTAGTGCTGCGCCCCATTCAGGAGTTTCTCCCGAAGGTGGTATCCTCTTTTCATCTTAATCAGGATATCTCTTTGCCTTCGTTTTGTCCTCATGCAGTTCATCGGTATGAGAAGGATTTACATTTGTTGGATCTGGTGAGAGCACTCAGAATCTACATTTCCCGCACGGCGCCCTTGCGCCGTTCGGATGCACTCTTTGTCCTTGTCGCTGGTAAGCGCAAAGGGTCGCAGGCTTCTAAGGCCACCCTGGCTCGATGGATCAAAGAACCAATTCTTGAAGCCTACCGTTCTGCTGGGCTTCCGGTTCCATCAGGGCTGAAGGCCCATTCTACCAGAGCCGTGGGTGCGTCCTGGGCATTGCGACACCAGGCTACGGCTCAACAGGTGTGCCAGGCAGCTACCTGGTCGAGTCTGCACACTTTCACCAAACATTATCAGGTGCATACCTATGCTTCGGCGGACGCCAGCCTAGGTAGAAGAGTCCTGCAGGCGGCAGTTGCCTCCCTATAGGGGAGGGCTGTCTTGCAGCTCTAACATGAGGTATTCTTTACCCACCCAGGGACAGCTTTTGGACGTCCCAATCGTCTGGGTCTCCCAATGGAGCGCCGAAGAAGAAGGGAATTTTGTTACTTACCGTAAATTCCTTTTCTTCTAGCTCCTATTGGGAGACCCAGCACCCGCCCTGTTGTCCTTCGGGATTTTTGGTTGTTTTTCGGGTACACATGTTGTTCATGTTGAACGGTTTTCAGTTCTCCGACGTTACTTCGGAGTGAATTTGTTTAAACCAGTTATTGGCTTTCCTCCTTCTTGCTTTTGCACTAAAACTGGTGAGCCAGTGATCCCACTGGGGGTGTATAGCCAGAAGGGGAGGGGCCTTACACTTTTTAGTGTAATTGCTTTGTGTGGCCTCCGGAGGCAGTGCTATACACCCGATCGTCTGGGTCTCCCAATAGGAGCTAGAAGAAAAGGAATTTACGGTAAGTAACAAAATTCCCTTCTTTGTTTACTTACCGTAAATTCTTTTTCTTATAGTTCCGACATGGGAGACCCAGCACCCTCCCTATTGCCTGTTGGCAGGTTTCTTGTTCCGTGTGTCTTCACCGGCTGTTATTGTTGTAGAACAGAGGTTCCGGTTCTTCCGGATTTTACTCTGTCTCTTCTTGTGGGTGGATGTCCTCCTTCAGCTTTTGCACTAAACTGGCTAGATCTGGCTAGCAGGGGGTGTATATGCTAGGAGGGAGGAGCTACACGTTTTTGAGTGTAGTAACTTTGTGTGTCCTCCGGGGGCAGTAGCTATACACCCATGGTTTGGGTCTCCCATGTCGGAACTATAAGAAAAAGAATTTACGGTAAGTAAACAAAATTCTCTTTTTTGCACCAAAACTGAGGAGCCCGTGATGCACGGGAGGGTGTATAGGCAGAGGGGAGGGGTTACACTTTTTAAAGTGTAATACTTTGTGTGGCCTCCGGAGGCAGAAGCTATACACCCAATTGTCTGGGTCTCCCAATAGGAGCTAGAAGAAAAGGAATTTACGGTAAGTAAACAAAATTCCCTTCTTTTACCCCTTTATGTACTTTTCTGGGAGGAAGAGGTTGGCAGAATTATACATGTTGCTATTTTTTATTTGGGAAAGAGACATTTCTCTGACGCCTCATTGGGGGACACAGGACCATGGGTGTTATGCTGCCTATCCATAGAAGGACACTAAGTAGATGCAAAAGCATAGCTCCTCCTCTGCAGTATACACCCCCTGGCCGGGCCAGGCAACCTCAGTTTTAGCTTAGTGTCTGTAGGAGGCACTTCCTTTCAAGGTTTGTTATTTTTTGAGGGCGACTTTCCTTTTGGGACCGATCTCCCACTACCATCAACGGGCGGGAACGTGTAGTGTCGCCTCCACGTACCCCCTCCTGCGACGCTGGATCCTGGGCTGGACAACGGGTTCCACAGACACCGATTTTCCAAAGCCCAGGGTAGAGGCCTGTGCCCCTATAGCCCAATTCCTCAGCCCCTCTTTGCAGGCTCTGAGTTGAATATGGCACCGGTGTGACCGAACACAGCAAGCTGACTCTGCTATTTTCACTGCCTGGACTGAAGCAGTGTTTTAAGGTGAGATCCCCCCTGACTGGTTTCCCAGACAAAGGGAGAAAAGACGCTGCAGGGAAGGCTCCCTGGGCATATACAGTATTTATTATGAGAAAGTCCCTTGCTGAGTGCAAGGAGGAGAGCCCCAAGGATCCTGCACACACAGTGTTAACTTTCTCTAGCTTGCTGGCTGGAGGAGGGGGGGGAAGTCACTCCTGTTTGCAGAAAGTCCTGCAGATAATTTCCCGGTGGCAGGGGGAGGGCCCAGGGCTCAGGGACTCACGCTGTTTATTTGCTCTGTTTATTTGCTCTAGCAGAAAAACGGCTGTTAACCACCAGTGACAAGCTGTGTGCTGACTGGAGGGAGAGGGAGGAAAACTATCAGAAGCTCCCTTTCCGCCGTTTTTTTTACTACCCACAGCAGGGGGGGGGCACACTGACTTCATCTTCGCGCTCTGTTAGCGCTAAGCCCTGCCCCCCTGCGGCCGCGATAAGCCCCGCCCCACCCAGGAAAGCGTGCGAAGATCTCCATATAGCTTAATCCTTCCTGAGGACAGGGCCATTGGCTGGTTCTGGTGAGGTGCTTGCTTCACTTGTAGCTCTGCTGAGCATTGCTCCCCCTCCTGGCATACTCCTATTAGGAACATGCAGAATTCTAAGGGCACTAAGAGTGCTAATGGCCACATGGTCTATTATTCAGCCTGCACTGCCTGCCACGCTGAGCTACCACGTAAACACACCTCTTCTCTCTGTGAGTCCTGTGCCGCTATAGCCCCCCAAGACCTCCCCGCCACCACCGCCGCAACCGTCAGCCCAGAGCCTAGGGCTCCCAGCCCACCGGAATGGGCACAGTTTCTGTCCCAATCCATGGAAAAACTGTCACAGAACCTGGTGCTGGCTATGCAATGTCGTCCTCCACACCCTTCTGGGTCCCTGGACGGAACGCAGCCTGAGGATACCCCTATGGAGGATCCTTCTGAGGTAATCCGGGCACATGCTTCACCGGTTGCAGGGATCAGGAAAAGAGCACACGGCCGGGTGTCTCCAGCGGAGTCTCCCTCGGGAGCACACAAGGCAGGCTCTCCCACACGCTCCACTGCTTCTGAAGAGCTGGAGGAGGGAGAATGCTGTTTATAGCAAGAGGATTCCTTGGTTTCAGCCTGCCCAGATGATCAAACTGCAATAGACTCCCTTATAGCAGCAATCAACCAAACTCTGCATGTGGAGGATCCCCCATCCACTACCACTGACCATGCGGTCTCCTTTAAGAGGGCAAGGAAACCCCAAAAGGTTTTCCCTGATCACCCAGAGTTTCAGGATATCCTCACAAAGCAAAGGGAGAAGCCTGACAGGCGCTTCGGTAACCGAAAACTCATGGAGTCCCGGTACCTTTTTGCCTCGCCTGCCCCTAAGGGCTGGGCCGATCCGCCCTCGGTCGACCCCCCCCCCCCCTCGGTCTCCCGCCTTACCACAAAGACGCTCCTGTCTTTACCCGATGGTTCCTCCATCAAGGACCCGACAGACAGGTGGAGCACCTTGCCCACTCTGCTTTTGAGGCTGCGGGTTCCTCCCTCTCGCCCTCCTTTGCCTCTGTGTGGGTCGCAAAGGCGATCTCGGTCTGGGCAGAATCCCTTAACACTTCGCTTGAGGAATCCCAGTTCACTCATACCTTCACAGAGGTAACAGCTCAAATTGCCGCTGCGGCGGAGTACCTCATGCAAGCCTCCATTGATGCTGCTACCTGCGCAGCTTTTGCCGCCTCAAATACCATAGCCATCCGTAGAGCTCTCTGGCTCCAACAATGGCGAGCGGACTCTGCCTCCAAGAAGTCTCTCACTGGCCTTCCCTTTTTTCCAGACCGATTGTTTGGCGAGCGTCTGGACAAGCTCATTTCTGACGCCACGGGAGGAAAGAGTACCTTCCTCCCCCAGCTGAAGTCCAGGACGTCCTTCACCAGACGTCCACAGTCCTCGTTCCGCTCCTTTCGGAACTCATTGGTTGGTCGACATCCTGTGCTGTCCCCGCCACCAGCCGCGGACTACGCAGGGACCGACCTTCTCAGCTCTCCTCGAAACCCACTTCGTCATGGCAGCCTAGACCGAAACAGTCCAGGACTAGGGAGACTCGGCCACGACGTTTTACGTTCCTCCCCCCCCCCCCTCATGACTCCTTCGGCGCCCCGGAAGACACACTCATTGTAGGAGGTCGACTACAACTCTTTCATCACATCTGGGCTGCCGCCTCAGACGACAAATGGGTGCGAGACCTTGTGTCTTCCGGTTACCACATAGAATTTCGGACCCGACCCCCGAGTTGGTTCTTTCTCTCAAACCCCCCAAAGACTCGAAAACGACGCAAAGCTTATTCTCAGCAATCCACTCGCTCCAAACAGCAGGAGTGATAATACCTGTCCCAGACGACGAGAAGTTCGGGGGTTTTTATTCCAACCTCTTTGTGGTCCCCAAAATGGATGGGTCAGTTCGACCCATCCTGGACCTCAAACACCTGAACAAACATGTGCACGTACGGAGATTCAGAATGGAGTCCCTAAGGTCCATTATTGCATCCATGGTCGAAGGGGAATTCCTCGCCTCCATAGACATCAAGGACGCGTACCTGCACATACCCATCGCCCCAGATCACCAAAGGTTCCTCCGCTTCGCAATTCAGGACTCCCACTTTCAATTCGTAGCTCTATCCTTCAGCCTTGCCACCGCACCAAGGGTCTTCACCAAAGTCATGGCGGCCGCTATGAGTGTCCTTCACGCCAGGGGAGTAGTCGTTCTCCCTTACTTGGACGACCTCCTCATCAAGGCCCCCTCCTTCCGCGACTGCTCAACCAGCGTACAGATCACTGTGGACACCCTATCCCGCTTAGGGTGGCTAGTGAATCTGGACACATCATCCCCAATCCCATCACGATCCATCACCTTCCTGGGCATGTCCCTGGACACCCATCGGGGCTTGATCCTTCTCCCTCAGGACAAGCCGATCGCTCTTCAACGAGCGGTACGCTGCCTTCTACGTCCTCCGTCTCGCTCCATTCGATTCAGCATGAAAGTGCTCGGCAGGATGGTGGCAGCTATGGAAGCAGTACCCTTTGCTCAACTGCACTTCCGCCCACTGCAGCTAGCCCTTCTAGCGGCCTGGGACAAGAGCCCCTTCTCCCTGGACAGACATCTTCACCTGACGCCTTCAGTCAGGTACGCACTCCGCTGGTGGCTTCGGTCCTCATCCCTATCGAAGGGGAGATCTTTTCTCCCAGTGAACTGGCTGGTCCTGACCACGGACGCCAGCCTCCTAGGCTGGGGAGCAGTGTACCGGCACCACACTGCTCAGGGACGTTGGACGCCCCAGGAGTCTTTCCTACCCATAAACATCCTGGAACTCCGCGCGATCTTCCTCGCGCTCAGAGCGTACTGCCCTCTGCTAGCGGGTCATCAGATTCAAGTCCAATCGTACAATGCGAAAGCTGTATCCTATATCAATCGGCAGGGGGCCACCCGCAGCAAAGTGGCTTATCTCGAGGCCCACAAGATCCTCAGCTGGGCCGAATCGTCGGGATCAGTGATATCAGCGGTACACATACCGGGTGTAGAGAACTGGGCAGCAGACTTTCTGAGTCGCCAAGGCCTGGCCGCCGGAGAATGGTCGCTCCACCCAGATGTGTTTCTACACATCTGCACTCGCTGGGGCACACCAGACGTGAACCTAATGGCCTCAAGGTTGAATGCAAAGGTACCCGCGTTCATAGCCAGGTCACGCGACCCGCAGTCCATCGGCGCAGATGCTCTAGTCTGCTCCTGGCACCACTTCCGCCTACCTTACATATTTCCACCTCTACCCCTGCTGCCGCGGGTAATCAGGAAGATCAAGGCAGAGGGAGTCCCGGTGATACTGATAGCACCGGACTGGCCCAGGTGCGACTGGTACGCCGAATTAGTACAAATGCTCACAGACGCACCGTGGCGCCTTCCAGACATCCCAGACTTGCTGACCCAAGGGCCAATTTCCCATCAGAACTCCAGAGCCCTGAAGCTGACGGCCTGGCCATTGAGACCTGGGTATTAACAAGAGCGGGATTCTCCCCCGCGGTTATTTCCACTATGATCAGCGCCCGAAAGCCTGCTTCATCCCGCATTTACCACCGTACGTGGAAAATCTTCCTTTCATGGTGCAGGGAAACTGACGTCCAGCCTCTGCCTCTGGCCATCCCCAGAATTCTCGACTTTCTACAGTCTGGCTTGCAAGCGGGATTGGCTCTCAGTTCCCTTAAAGGGCAGGTCTCAGCGTTCTCAATCTTCTACCAATGCCGCCTGGCTCAAAAACCGCAAGTCAAGACCTTCCTCCAGGGCGTTTCCCATCTAGTTCCCCCGTACAAACGGCCGCTGGAACCATGGGACCTCAACCTCGTTCTGGACGGTCTCCTTGAACCCCTCAAGGAATCCTCCCTTGCTCTTCTGTCCTGGAAGGTAACATTCCTGGTGGCAATTACATCCATCAGACGGGTTTCGGAGCTAGCAGCACTCTCTTGCCGCAAGCCTTTTCTGATCTTTCACCAGGACAAGGTGGTTTTGCGCCCCCTTCCGGATTTCCTTCCAAAGGTTCTTACCCCCATTTCATTTGAACGAGGACATTGTTCTGCCTTCCTTTTGTCCACACCCGGTTCATAGGGTGGAAAGGTCTCTGCATTCGTTAGACCTCGTCAGAGCTCTCAGATATTACATATCCAGGACAGCCCCCTTTAGGAAAATGGACTCTTTGTTTGTCATTCCTGAGGGGCCTAAGAAGGGACAGGCAGCTTCAAAGGCGACTCTGGCTCGCTGGATTCGCTCTGCGATCCAGGAAGTCTACCGCTTGCAACTCAAGCCCATTCCTAGTGGGCTACGGGCTCATTCCACGCGAGCAGTTGGCGCTTCGTGGGCCATTCGGCATCAGGCTTCAGTGGAACAGGTGTGTAAGGCTGCGACCTGGTCTAGCCTACATACGTTTTAAAAGCATTACAGAGTCCATACCCAGGTTTCAACTGAGGCAAATCTGGGTAGGAAAATTCTGCAAACGGCAGTAGAGCACCTCTCTCAGTAGGCGCTCCAGGCTGTCTGGGACTGGTTCCTAGTCCTTGGGTTGTGTTGTCTTTTATGTTTCCCACCCATGGACTGCTTTAGGACGTCCCATGGTCCTGTGTCCCCCAATGAGGCGTCAGAGAAAAACGGATTTTTGTGTACTCGCCGTAAAATCGTTTTCTCTTAGCCATCATTGGGGGACACAGCACCCACCCTGTTGCCCTGTTGGGCCTTGGTTCTCTCAGTACCTTATTTGGTTATGACTCTTCTTTTCTCATGTTCCTCTGTTGAGACGTTTTTACTGTTTTTTTCTCCTACTGCTTGTGTACTAAAACTGAGGCTGCCTGGCCTGGCCAGGGGGTGTATACTGCAGAGGAGGAGCTATGCTTTTGCATCTACTTAGTGTCCTCCTATGGATAGGCAGCATAACACCCATGGTCCTGTGTCCCCCAATGATGGCTAAGAAAAACGATTTTACGGTGAGTACACAAAAATCCGTTTTGGTCTCTGAATGTAGGAAGATTGGTAACATATCCTTTTCTTCTTTTTTTTTTTTTTTTTTTTTTTTAGTGGAAAGATGCATTGTCTTATACTTTTGTTTTTCGTTAGTCTACACTAGAGCTTTTCAGTTTTTTTTCCCTTTGACATAACCATGTCCCCACACGCCATCAAGGTCTTCACCATTAATTATTTAAAGAAGACCACCCATTAGGATTTTCCTATATAAACTAAAGCCAGTGCTATACTGGCGCCATCATGCTGATTCTAGACATAGCTTTAGTTGTGAGATCGGATGTATACTTTCTGAAATACAGGCAAGTAAAGTCTGTGAAATGCACTGTTATTTGATTGATAGGTGCAACAGAATATCTAATAGGTGGGTCAGGTTTTGCTAGTTATTCCTGCCCCTGTCTACCTGCCTGTCCTTCCTTTTCCTGTCTCTGTTTATTACAGGGAGAGGAAGGAAGGAGGAAGGGCAGGCAGACAGGGGCAGGAATAACTAGCAAAACCCAACTCGCCTATTAAATATTCTGTTGCACCTATCGATCAAATAACAGTGCATTTCACAAAGTTTTCTTGCCTATATTTCAGAAACTATACATCCGATCTCACAACTAAAGGTATGTATAGAATCAGCATGATAGTGCCAGTATAGCACTGGCTTTAGGTTATATAGGAAAATCCTGGTGGCTGGTCCTCTTTAAATCTTAAGCCAATCGTATCTGTGTGTTCTGATTCACCTTTCATTTCTCTGTTGAAATCAGTCTAATATTAAAATGACTGTAATATGTGCCACTTATTATTGTAATGCAGAATTTTATGCAGTTAATAGGGATATTTTCTACCTCCTCCCTACCAACAACTTCTTGGTACCTCACCAGCAATGTTGCCTCATTCTCTGATTTCGACTAGTAATGGTTTACTGTCTGATTGGAGAATAATTACTGTATGTTTTATTTCATTGCAGTAATCGCACCGGTTCCAAGTCACGGCCTGTTTCCACCAAACAACGGTTCCTGATCGTTCTCTTTATTGGCATATTGGGCTTTCTGACTCTCATTCTACTCATGTCAAAATGGGGCAGAGCGTCCGCTGACAATGACCCAAACCTTAACCCGCTGTTCAACCCTCATATCCGGGTTGGGCAGTAGTAGATCATTCTGCAGCATTCCAGGGAAAGAAAGAAGGAATGAAACTCGTCCACACCGCAAATTAGGTATTCTGAGTCCCCCTTACCCAAACCCCCCCACAAAATCAAAGGTGGAAAAGTACATTGGGGGTCCTGTTTGTATAATGGGATGGTCTCAAGTCTCTATTACACTCTACTTTGGAGAACTGACTTGTTATTCCAACTATGACTGAAGTGTCCAGAGCGGAGGTCTGGATGTGTGGAGGCATCGGCGGGTACGTGGGCGGTGGGATCCTTTTAGTGCCTTTAGAGATGGCACAACACAAGTCAGAAATCACAGAGGTGTCGTGGACGCCATATTTGCTTCTCGGTTTAATTATTACGATTTTCTGTGTATAGTGGAATTATCTCTCTCCAAAAGACTAACATAAACTAAGTATGATCGGCTGTAACATTCGGTGTACAGATCTTTTTAGTGACTATCTCGTAATATTTTCTCACATTTTTTTTGGTTCATATATTCTTTAGCTCTAAAAGTTAAATGGGTTGTAAGGGCACAGTTTGATTATTTTTCTGCATTTACACTGTGCAACTATCACTCCTTAGGTGCAGTGTCGGTAGGCTGCCAATCACCCTACGAATGAGCAAAACGTTCGTCTGTCAAAGTGATCATCATTCTCGTCAGCACATGGTCCGGTGTAAACAGGACCTATGCTGCTGAGACCAATGGCAGCCTTTGCATACCGAACAACTATTACATTGCCCGCTTTGTGCACATATTTGTATGCGGTCTGCCTGTCTAAAAAAGCTATTAAATGACCGCTGAGCAGCAAATATTGTAATAAAAAATATATATACAGTATATATTAGCTGATATATATTAGCTGATTTGCAGCATTAAAGGACCACCAAGTGGTAAGATTGGTGGTCCTTTAATGCTGCAAATCGGGTAATATAAAGACACTCTAAAGCGGGCTTTACACGCTGCGACATCACTAGCATTTACTGGCGATGTCGAGCGCAATAGTACCCGCCCCCCCCTCGTACGGCCGATATGTGGTGATCGCTGCCGTAGCGAACATTATCGCTACGGCACCGTCACACGCACATACCTGCTCTGCGACGTCGCTCTGGCCGGCGAACCGCCTCCTTTCTAAGGGGGGGCGGGTCGTGCGGCGTCACAGCGACGTCACACAGCAGGCGTCCAATAGAAGCGGAGGGGCGGAGATGAGCGAGACATAACATCCCGCCCACCTCCTTCCTTCCGCATTGCCGGTGCAGGCAGGTAAGGTGATGTTTGTCGCTCCTGCGGTGTCACACACAGCGATGTGTGCTGCCGCAGGAACGAGGAACAACATCGCTAATAAGCAGAAAATGATTTTTTGTTTGAGGACGACCTCTCCGCGGCAAACAATTTTGGCCGCTTTTGCGATCTTTTAAGGTCGCTCATAAGTGTCACACGCTGCGATATCGTTAATGACGCCGGATGTGAGTCACTAACGACGTGACCCCGACGATAAAACATTAACGATATCGTAGCGTGTAAAGCCCACTTTACACTGGGGCAGTTGACCGTTACAGACAAGACTGCATTATTAAGGATCACTTGTAGATATCCATTAAAATACACATTTATGACAGAGCATCAGACTGTACTGTTGGCTTCCAGGCTGAGATATGTTTTATGGCTTCATTCACATTGGCTATGGTACGATTTGATAGCCACTGCCTGTTTGTCCTTAGCTTATATGATGATTTCCTGAAGAAAAGAAAAAAATATTTCTTAGGCATTTTCTTATCGTACCGACTCCATTTACCAATTGAGAGGCAGACCCTTTTTCTAGAAAAAGAAAATATTTTCATAAGAATTTTCAAGTGATTATGAACGTGAGGAATGCTTAATATTTCTTTTAAAGGGGTTATCCACTACTTAGATAACCCCTATTCATGCCCCTTGTTCACCCCCGTAAAAATAAATAACCCTATACTCACCTCCGGTGCGGCAATGTCTGAAGCCCATGTGACATTGTGATGACACGCGAGCCCTGCAACCAATCAGCGCCCGGCATCTGTCTCCCCTCCTTCAGACATTTGAGCAGGATGTGAGCACTGCTCTGACTTCCTGCTGATATGTCTGAAGGCGGGCAGACAGAAGTCGGGCGCTGTTTGGGCGCTGATTGGTCATAACAATGTCACATGAGTCCTGGGAAAACGGCTTCAGACATTGTTGGCACTGCAGCCACACTGGAGGTGAGTAAAGGCTTATTTATTTTTACAGGGGCGAACAAGGGGAATGAGAAGGGGTTGTCCAAGTAGTGGATAACCCCTTTAAGGTTATGTTCACTCATGTCGACAACTAGCTACTACATGAGACCGACACTTGGATTTCTGTCGTTAATGTGCACTTTGAAGTGCTGCCTAGTTAAACCGCCAGCATTCTCTTATGCAGAATCCACAGATGTGTGCTCCACCAAACAGATGAAAATCCGCTCTGCAATTTTGTATATAGTGTGAATGGGGCTAACACATGGAATGTATGCTTCAATTAGTGATGAGTGGGGCCTACCATGCGGGTGCTCTGTACTCGTAACTAGTGATGTGCGGGCACTACCATGCTCTGGTGCTCTGTACTTGTAACTAGTGATGAGCGGGCACTACCATGTACGGGTGCTCAGTACTCGTAACTAGTGATGAGCGGGCACTACCATGCTCGGGGGCTCAGTACTCGTAACTAGTGATGAGCGGGCACTACCATGCACGGGTGCTCGGTACTCGTAACTAGTGATGAGCGAGCACTACCATGCTCGGGTGCTCAGTACTCGTAACTAGTGATGAGCGGCCACTACCATGCTCGGGTGCTCAGTACTCGTAACTAGTGATGAGCGGGCACTACCATGCTCGGGTGCTCTGTACTCGTAACTAGTGATGAGTGGGCACTACCATGCTCGGGTGCTCAGTACTGGTAACTAGTGATGAGTGAGCACTACCATGCTCAGGTGCTCAGTACTCGTAACTAGTGATGAGCGGGCACTACCATGCCTGGGTACTCAGTACTCGTAACTAGTGATGAGCGGGCACTACCATGCTCGGGTGCTCAGTACTCGTAACTAGTGATGACGGAACACTACCATGCTCGGGTGCTCAGTACTCGTAACTAGTGATGACGGAACACTACCATGAGTATAATGGAAGTTAATGGGGGACTCAAACATTTTTTCGGAGTCCCCCTTTGACTTCCATTACACTTGGGTCACCCGAGCATGGTAGTGCTCACTCATCAATAGCTACAATCAATATCAAATCCTGAGTGGGTGAATAGGGCCTCACGTGGGTCTGGTGGCAGAGGGCTCCTTTGAAGAACACTGGACTAGAGTTTTTTTTATTTTGTTTCTTATTTCAATTTTTCGAAAGTGTGAAGTGAATCATAATGACATTTTCCTATATAAAAGGAAACAAGCAATACTGGATTTATTCAAAAGTCATCATCTTATGTGTTATGTTCTTGATAAATCTGGAACAAGCATGACGTTATCAGTAGCTGTACCGCAATCCTCCTTGTTACAGCGGGCATTATATCACTCAGAGCTGCATTCACAATTCTGCTGAAATAGTTGCACGATACCCAAGCAGCTGAGCTCCTAAAATGCAGTGGAAAGGTTAGCTTTGCCTACTTCATATTTACTCCATACAAGTTATGGAGTCAGCAGGAAATGTTTAGTGAATATATAGTGAGCCAGCAGAATTGTGACTTTTTTATTATTTTTAATTTTTTTTTTTATTATATTTTTTCCTTGAATTGCTGATTAGGAAGACGGATTTAAAAGAGAAAAAAAAACCCACACTGGTTTTGAATAATAATTGACTAGATTTGGACCATTATGTCATATGCATATAGTTTCAGGTAATTCAACCCCCCAAATTTATGGGGGGGCAGGCAATAATTGCTGTCAATAATTAGGTGCATATGATTCACAAACTATCATCAACCTTACATGTATCATCCAAAAATCTTGTGCACCCGATGTAAGGACAATGTCCTGGTACTAGTTGGCCTCTTGTCGCTCCTATAAGTATTACATTTTGTATAAGAAGCAAGACAAAAATGGTGGTAGTATTGTTTTTAGGTCAAAGCCTGAAAATATGCAGCAAAATGAAATATGAGTGTAATATTCCATATTCCACCGAGTAGGGTCCCCTCCTCACCTCTGGGAATAATTCCTTGTAAAATCAAGAACATTTCATTACAGAATGTTGCATAATCTGGAGCCAGCATAGTGCTTTAGTTCTAGATGGCCATTAGTACTGAGCAGGTACTACCATGCTCGGGTGCTCACTACTCCTAACTAGTGATGAGCGGGCACTACCATGCTCGGGTGCTCAGTACTTCTAACTAGTGATGAGCGGGCACTACCATGCTCGGGTGCTCACTACTCCTACCTAGTGATGAGCGGGCACTACCATGCTCGGGTGCTCAGTACTCGTAACTAGTGATGAGCAGGCACTACCATGCTCGGGTGCTCAGTACTCGTAACTAGTGATGAGCGAGCACTACCATGCTCGGGTGC
This sequence comes from Anomaloglossus baeobatrachus, assembly GCF_048569485.1. NCBI lineage: Eukaryota > Metazoa > Chordata > Amphibia > Anura > Aromobatidae > Anomaloglossus > Anomaloglossus baeobatrachus. The sequence continues at coordinate 57,440,135 of NC_134362.1, forward strand.
TCAGTACTGGTAACTAGTGATGAGCGAGCACTACCATGCTCGGGTGCTCAGTACTGGTAACTAGTGATGAGCGGGCACTACCATGCTCGGGTGCTCAGTACTGGTAACTAGTGATGAGCGAGCACTACCATGCTCGGGTGCTCAGTACTCGTAACTAGTGATGAGCGGACACTACCATGCTCGGGTGCTCAGTACTCGTAACTAGTGATGAGTGAGTACTACCATGCTCAGGTGCTCAGTACTCGTAACTAGTGATGAACAGGCACTACCATGCTCGGGTGCTCAGTACTCGTAACTAGTGATGAGTGAGTACTACCATGCTCAGGTGCTCAGTACTCGTAACTAGTGATGAGCAGGCACTACCATGCTCGGGTGCTCTGTACTCGTAACTAGTGATGAGCGGGCACTACCATGCTCGGGTGCTCAGTACTGGTAACTAGTGATGAGTGAGCACTACCATGCTCGGGTTCTCAGTACTCGTAACTAGTGATGAGTGAGCACTACCATGCTCAGGTGCTCAGTACTCGTAACTAGTGATGAGCAGGCACTACCATGCTCGGGTGCTCTGTACTCGTAACTAATGATGAGCGGGCACTACCATGCTCGGGTGCTCAGTACTGGTAACTAGTGATGAGTGAGCACTACCATGCTCGGGTGCTCAGTACTCGTAACTAGTGATGAGCGGGCACTACCATGCTCGAGTGCTCTGTACTCGTAACTAGTGATGAGCGGGTACTACCATGCTCGGTACTCGTAACTAGTGATGAGTGAACACTAACATACTGCGGCGCTTGGAACGTGTAACGAGCAGTTGGATACTTAGATGACCGCGACTCGTGTACTAAGTTATAATGGAAGTCAATAGGAAACGCAAGCATTTTTCTGGAAGATCTTCTGGAAAAATGCTTGAGTTCCCCATTGACTTCAAATATACTGAATTCGAACCCATCCAAGCTTCCAACTGCTCGTTACGAGAACTAAGCACCGGAGCATGGTGGTGCTCACTTATCACTAGTTACGAGTACCGAGCACCCGAGTATGGTAGTGCCCGCTCATCACTAGTTACGAGTACTGAGCACCCGTGCATGGTAGTGCCCACTCATGGTCAGTGTTGTATACATAGTGGGTCAGATACTCAGAAACATATGCTGTCATAGATTCACTAGTATCAACAGTTTCTGCTCTTTTAATAAAAAATGGCCAGACATTAAATGGAGTTTGTCACCATTTAGTTACTATTCAAAGAGAGTACTGGTACTCGGTGCACCCTTGGTGTGGCCAAACAGTTAAGTGCACCTTAAGGCTTTGTGCGCACTAGACCGTTTTACCCGCTGATTTACTGCGGAAATTTCTTGAGAAAGGTGTTAAATCTTTCTGCAGACATTTCCCAGCAAAACCTATGGAAAAAAAAAAAATAGGTGTGCGCACACTGCAGATTTTTCTCAAGGAAAGTTTCTTGAGAAAATGTTCTCGAGAAACTTTCTTGAGAAAATGAGCATGTTCATTATTTCCTGCAGATTACCCCCGGATTTGCACTTATGCATTCATAAAAATCCGCAGGGAAAAATCCGTGGGTAATTCGCGGCAAATCCGCATGCGTTTTTGCCGCGGATTTTTTCCGCAGATGTAAGAATCTTAAGCTCCCAGAATGTCTCAAGAAAGTTTCTTGAGAAACATGACATTTCTAGTGCGCACATAGCCTAACACCTATTAGTTTTCCATTTATCTCTGATCGCCTCTTCCTTGATTTACAGCTCTGGATTTGCAGAAGCCAAAGGAGAGCGGAGATAGATGGAGAACAAAATAGAAGGGAAAGTGCTCTGAACTGTTTGGCCACACCAAGGGTGCACCGAGGAGCGACTGTGCTAGGTTTGAACAATCATTTCGTAATGACTCTTATAAAGAGGTTTTCTGCCTACAAAACACTAATGGCCTGTCCTGAGGATCAGCCGTCAATATCAGACTGGTGGGGCTCAGGTCCCTGAATCTTCCACCAATCAGGCGAAAGGGACATTGGCTTCCATTGAATTTTGTACAGCTCTATGCCTCGTAATGCACCGATACTGATAATGAGGAGGTGGGATGTGACAGTCGGATTCTCCGGTTGTCTCTTAGTCACGTCACCGCCCCCACTGGCCTTGCACGGGGCACAACACATCTGTTGACTTCAGACTTTGCTTTGTAAAGCCCTTAAGTACACAAAAGGCAATACGCAGTTTGCGCTAAGATCTATTTTTTGTTTTTCAAATGGCACCAAGTAATAAATGACAAAAACTAGGCCCTGGAAACACAATGGTGTCCACTTTATGAAGCCGCCTGTGTGGATAGTCCTACTAATATTCTTTACAGACAAAAATCAACCAGCGTTTCATGACTGCAAAATGCAGTCTTTAAACTTTCCAGGAGTAATAAGTTTGTATTTAGCGGCTTTGGGACAAGGTGATAGGAGCTGCTGCCAAACTATGCTTCTACCGTCGGAGGGGCGCAGCCGATACATCCCATTTTATAGTATTATGGAAGTTATGAAATAGCAATTCCTGGCTTTTTATCGCTCTTTGCTGGGTAATGCCGTTTTGGATAATTAAAACTTAAACACTATTGTAATATTTATTTGTTTGATTTAATAAAATTGGAATAAAAGTTTGTGTTTAATGTGTTTGTGGTATCAGATATAGGTCTTGTGCCTCCCTTCACAGCCTCATGAACTGTGTGCACTTGAAAAATAATGTGATAATATAATAAATAGATATAAATATAATAGGGGTGGAGAACGGATCAAAAGTGTATTCAGTGTTGAACTGTAATGCCAGCCTGGATCAACAGACTCAGATGGATGTAATGGACAGGCTAGAGGGAAGCGACTCAACAAGCAGGACCCCCAGAACCCTGAAACCCTTTAACCCCTATACAAGGATTTGGAATTACACAGGGCCCTGGAGATCACTACCTGTGGAAGGCTGCAGTCCGATGAGAGTAGTCGTCAGGCAGGGTCAAACCAGGAATTGCAGAACAGGGACAGAATCGGCACACAAGGACGTAATCAGAAAACGTAGCAGAGGTCCAATCCGGATCGGGCAGCGAGGTACAAAAACAGCAGGCAGAAGGGTAGTCCGAAAACACGCAGAAGTCAGCACACAGGAATCACAAAACATAATAGGGCGGACCAGGAGCCAGGAAATCAGAACTATCTCTGGCAGTGGTCAGCAGACAGGAGGGGAACTAAGAAGGGTGTGGTGTCTTCCCATTGGCTGTAGCTGAACGCTGGCAACTTCAGCTGGAAGACACACGCCACCCACAGTCAGCCAGCGGTACTGCAGATCCCAAGATAACCCAGCCCAGTGGATGATCGGAGCCTGCGCCCACCGGTGCCGCTGGCATCGACTTCTCTCCCATCACCAGCACCATCCACGGCAGGAACATGGCGTCGCCTGGCGATCGGAGCAGAAGTCGCTGGAGCAGACTCCAGGGGCGACGTAACATGAACCTTGACCATTATTGCATTACCACTCATTGCCATACTAAATTGCAGTTGATTGACCATTCCATTTCTATTAAAGGGAACCTATCTACTTACATAATCACCAGTTTTGTCTCTTCCCCTATTCCGTCATGCACCACGGCATTGTCGGTTGCGCAGCCGCAGTTCAAATGATGCTCCGGCTTCTGGATACACACACACGCAGACACCTAACACGTACAGACAAATAGCGCACATGCATGTATACACTGAACACACACAGACAGACAGACACACTACTGTATACTCACCTGTCCGGGACCAGCGCCGCTGCTTCTGCTGTCAGCCCTTTACTGCAGTTGAATGCTTTGTGGCACTGTAAAGCATTCAACTGCAGTAAAGCCATGACATCAACCGGCAGCGTCCGCTTCGTACACCAGACACTATCACGGAGGAGTCTGTGTGCTGCAGCTGGAGGCTCCGCGGGCACTGAGGACAGGTGAGACACTGCATAATAGGGGACAGAAAGGCACTAGCTGGAGCACAATGTGCTCATTACTGCAGAGGACATCAGCCCCCCCCACCAGATTTGTATGCCTCCAGCCCCCCCCCCCCCCACCAGATCTGTATGCCTGCAGCCCCCCCCCCCCCCGATCTATATGCCTCCAGCCCCCCTTACCAGATCTGTATGCCTCCAGCCCCCCCCACCAGATCTGTATGCCTCCAGCCCCCCCACCAGATTTGTATGCCTCCAGCCCCCCCCACCAGATCTGTATACCTCCAGCCCCACCACCAGATCTGTATGCCTCCAGCCCCCCCACCACCAAATCTGTATGCCTCCAGCTCCCCCACCAAATCTGTATGCCTCCAGCCCCCCCCACCAAATCTGTATGCCTCCAGCCCCTCCCACCAAATCTGTATGCCCCCAGCGCCACTCACTACTGCTCCTGTCAGTACCACTAAGCATAGACAGATGTTTATTGCACCGCACTCCCGATGCGATAGCATCGGGTCTATTTCTAGTCTACATACATAATTGCCAGTTGCGGATGTAACCGTATCCCACAATGCACTGTGGCATTGTCGGTTGCGCAGCCGCAGTTTGCATCCACATCATAGCCATGGTAACCAGGGACAACAGTGCAGGCGGAACCCAAATTGTGGGCCGAGTAAGCACAATTCTGTTCCCTGTCTTATATTGTGCTACCCATACCACATCCAGGTATAATGAGGTGGTGGTGTTTTAAGCCGCACATTTGTGATGTCATATGGAACAGTAAGGAGGCGTGGCCGGGTATATCCGCCCTTGCCTGACATCGCTATGGCTTCAGCGATGTTGGGGCGTTCGAGGAGAAATGGCAGCCCTGACAATCACACATAAGGAGGCGTATGTCCGCGCTTGCCTGACTTCGCTATGGCTTCAGCGATGTTGGGGCGAGAGAGCATAGTGAACACAGCTCAAGAAACACAACACTAGATACCAATATACAGCACACAACAAGGAAGAGTGAGTGCACAGGGGTGAAAGAGGTCAAATGACACAACACATACAATACACAAATGCAGAGGGATGACATTCAACAGATATATTGGAAAGCGCAAACAGTGTGACATGTCTACTGCTCCTGTCAGCACCACTAAGCATAGACAGATGTTCATTTCACCGCACTCCCGATGCGATAGCATCTGGCCTAGTTCTAGTATGTTTATATACAGGACTATTGCATTGTGTTGTATCAGCTTTTGAAATATTACATGTTTAAGTCCACTAGTGCGATCAAAATAGCGCAAAAGCCCCCAACTAAATATACTACTATATATCTAAATGACATTCTTGATATCTCAGTGGCCATAATGTTCCAAAACTATAATTTGTGTGATTAAACACGGTTGGAAAAAAAAAAATTGCCGTTGCATCACCTCGTCTCCCAAACCAAAAGAAGAGTAATAAAAAATTCATATACACAATACAAATAAAAAAAAAATAAAGCTCAACCCTCTCCCCCCTGTCCTGCAAAAGGAAAATAATAATAAAAAAAAAAAAGCTAACAGCCCCATAGACTATAATGGGTACATGAAAATAATGGGTAGAACATGTACACAAAAAACTGAATGAAGCCTAATATATCAGTTGTACAAATGCTGTAGACCTAAAGACCCAAAAACTAAGAACTACCATTTTTTCCCATTCCACCACACGAAATAATGTACATATTTTTTAACAAGACATTATATAGTAAGTGTATCGGTTGTCATGAATCCTCCAATCAGTGAATCCAGAACGCAATGGGTGATTGTGTACTGTGACTATGGAATCAGGGCATACTGAGCTGTTCGTTTGAGTGACCGCTCAGTCGTCCATTAGGGTATTGGGGTGTGAGAAGCAGTAAGTGAGTTGAATGACAGCTCAGACGTCCAATCTGATTTTGGGAGGACCTGGCTTATTCAAGACACGGGAAAACATGGGTGTATGCTGCGGCCATTAGGAGGATGACAAAAAAAACCACTCCTCTTGAGCATGTTACACCTACCAACTGGAACCAAGCTGATCAATTTTAAATTAGTGTCGCTAGGAGGCAGACACAGTTCCCTTGGACTCGTTTCTACCTTACGTTTGTTGCTTTCATTTGTTTTTCTGACTCAGCTTGTGATTGGGTAAACTGAGAGGGAGAGCCACTCTGTCACCCACTAAGAGACCGAGAGACCAGTGTGGTCTTATCCACATCATATCCTTTTTGGTCTGTCCGGCTGGACATTTTCCCCTAACACTTCATTGGTTAGAGGCATCCAGGCGGACGGTCTTTGCAATCTATTTACAGCAGCGCTCTCCCAACAGAGTGAAATGGTGCAGGGAGGGAAGCTGGACCATTACCAGCGACTCCCCTCTACAGGGCTCCTGGAGACAATCTTCCAAGTCTTTGAAGAAGGAGATGGATTTCATCTTCAGGAAAAGGTACTTGCGCTCTTCTTCCAGGCTACTTCCAGCAATGGGGGCTCCTGCTTTCACTGTAGACCAGTAGGCTCCATTTTCAGGCCCATCTGACCTTTTTTGGTTCTCTCTGCGGCGGCACGATACTACCGGAGGATACATTTTAAAAAATTTAGGCTACTACTTGAGACTTAGTCATCCTGTTGGGCCCTGCCCCTTGGCTATGCCCTCCAATAATGTATGTGTGGGCGGTCCTCGTGCTTTGTTTTGTCGGCCCCTCACAGACTTCCTCTGTCTTGGCCAATTACTGCCTCAAAGGATCATCATTATCCACTGCACCTTTTTCCTCTATCGACACCATCTTTATTTCTCCTGCTCCAGTGCAATAATATGCTCTAGTCTCCTGGACTCCTCTTTGGAAATGTCTTCCAGCTCCTTCTACATCAAGGAACAAAGTAAACACTGTCATTTTGGGGTTTTCACTAGCCCTCCTCATTGACCATCCAGAATCTATGCCTAATCTTAGAGAGAATTGTTCTTGTACTCCCCCCATTTACCCACCCTTCTGTAGTCTTGCATTTTATTCGCTCATCCTGTAAGGAGCAGTTGCCTTCAGGTCATCCCATAGCTCTCTGTTCCATTTTCAGTAATCCCTCTGTCCTCATCTAGAGCCTGCATGCATACCGAGTGGACCACAGCGCTTTCTCAGTCGGTGGCAGACCTAACCAAGGTTACCCAAACCTTGGTCTCGGTCACTGAATGTCTTTCTGTTTCCTTATCCACCACTAGGGTTCTGTTTGCTTCCCAGAGTGAATCGGACACTCCAGTTCAGACACTCCGGCATGGAAAATCACGCAAGAGATCCAAAAAGGGGACACGTTCCAGCTCCTCTTCTTGGTTTCCTTCCACCTCTTGCAGTATTGGTTCCATCTATCGTTCTTCCTCACCCACACCACAGGAAGCAGACCCTCTTCCAGGGTCAGAATATTGTGGCCATCCACCAGTGCTTATGGTTTAAGGCATGTAACGCTGATGTGCCATCCAACAAGTCTCTCGCCACTCTTCCTTTTTAGGGTTCTTGGCTTTTTGGGACCCAGTTAGACCAGATAATTTCATACACTACAAGTGAGAAGATTACACTTCCCAAAGAAAAGCCAAAGTGCCCTCTTCCCCAAAGACCAACCCTTTGGTTTTGCTCCTTTCGTCAGTTTTGTTCTCCTGGGACTTCCCGCCGCCAGGAAAAAAGGTGCGAGGAAAGGTAAAAACCTTCCTTTAGACCAGAGCCTGGAGGTCATGCAGGCATCCAAGTAGATCAGCAGTATCCAGATGTCACACATTTTCCTCCACATGAGGAAACTCCCACTAATAGTAATAATAGTGCTCCCACTATGGGACCCTCTAAAGGCCCTGTCACACACAGAGATATATCTGCGGCAGATCTGTGGTTGCAGTGAAATTGTGGACAATCAGTGCCAGGTTTGTGGCTGTGTACAAATGGAACAATATGTCCATGATTTCACTGCAACCACAGATCTGCCAAAGATTTATCTCTGTGTGTGACGGGGCCTTAAGAGTGGAGAATCATCTCCATCTTTTTCAGGGACGCATGCCTCTCAGTAGTTGAATACACTTTGAACTTGTTTGTGGTCCCAAAGAAGGATGGCTCTGTCTGGCCCATCCTGAATTTCAAGCATCTAAACAAGTGCATCTGCCTGCGGCATTTCAGAATGGAATCCCTTTGCGGCATGATAGCTTTGATGGAACCAGCAGAATTCCTCTGTTTGGTGGACATCCAGGATCCGTAACTCACATCTCCATCTTTCTGACACACCAGAGATTTCTCTGGTTTGAATTTGAGATTCTCATTTTCAGTTTGCAGATCTTCCCTTTGGCCTAGCCACGGCTCCCAGGGTCTTCACCAAGATCATGGTGGCAGTCATGACCATCCCCTGAGGCAGGGGGGTTGGATAACATTTTGATCATGGCTTCATCTTTCTGAGCCTGTTCTGAGAGCCTCCAAATCACTCTTGACACTCTTAACACGTCTTGGCTGGATGATCTACAGATCGATGTCATCTTTGACAGAAGCTGGCACTGAGTGGATGCGAGTCTGGCGTGACATCCAAGAAAATCACTTATAGAACACGTACAGTGCTGGCCAAAAGTATTGGCACCCCTGCAATTCTGTCAGATAATACTCAGTTTCTTCTTGAAAATAATTGCAATCACATGTTCTTTGTTATTATTATCTTCATTTATTTTGCTTGCAATGAAAAAACACAAAAGAGAATGAAACAAAAATCAAATCATTGATCATTTCACACAAAACTCCAAAAATGGGCCAGACAAAAGTATTGGCACCCTTAGCATAATACTTGGTTGCACAACCTTTAGCCAAAATAACTGCGAACAACCGCTTCCGGTAACCATCAATGAGTTTCTTACAATGCTCTGCTGGAATTTTAGACCATTCTTCTTTGGCAAACTGCTCCAGGTCCCTGAGATTTGAAGGGTGCCTTCTCCAAACTGCTATTTTGAGATCTCTCCACAGGTGCTCTATGGGATTCAGGTCTGGACTCATTGCTGGCCACTTTAGTAGTCTCCAGTGCTTTCTCTCAAACCATTTTCTAGTGCCTTTTGATTCTCAAGTCCTCAGACAGTTCTTTGGTCTTCTTTCTTTTCTCCATGGTCAATGTGGTGCACACAAGGACACAGGACAGAGGTTGAGTCAACTTTAATCCATGTCAACTGGCTGCAAGTGTGATTTAGTTATTGCCCACACCTGTTAGGTGCCACAGGTAAGTTACAGGCGCTGTTAATTACACAAATTAGAGAAGCATCACAGGATTTTTCAAACAGTGCCAATACTTTTGTCCACCCCCTTTTTATGTTTGGTGTGGAATTATATCCAATTTGGCTTTATGACAATTTTTTTTAATTTCTTTTTCATTGAAGACAAATTAAATGAAGATAATAATACCAAAGAATGTGACTGCAATCATTTTCAAGAAGAAACTGAGTATTATCTGACAGAATTGCAGGGATGCCAATACTTTTGGCCAGCACTGTATGTGAAAAACGGACGTCTGAATAGGGCTTTAATGCTGAGATCATATGGTACATATGGAGTGATGCATTTATATTCCGCTTTTATTAGGAGAGTGTTATTTTTTTTGCTCCCCTTAATGGTACAGTTTATTGTTTTGTGGAATGTGAAAGAGCTTCAAGCAATGTGACCTGCTTATAATATGTTATGGAAAAAAATCAATTACCGCTATCCACTAATAATACAATTCATAGCGCATTTGTCCTGGGGAAAGTGACCAAATGGCATTCTGTGCATAGAAGGAAATAATGCATTATCGGAAAATGTATTTATTCATAAAAGTTACATAATGAGCATCCTATTTTACCAAGCGTGTAAACAGCTGTGATCGATGTGTGAGAGACTATTGTTTTAGCTTTTAAACCAGTCTGAGTCCTTTTAAAAAATATTTTTTTTTTATTTCCGCTAACCCTTAAAAAGAATCTGTCAGCAGGTTTTTGCTATGTGATCTGACATCAGCATAATGTAGGTGCTGCGAGCCTGATTGCAACGATGTGTCGTGATGTGTTCCATGTTATGTCCTCGCGCTCTACAGTGTCCAAGGTCCTCGAAACAATATGGTATTACCGTGTATGTGTGTGCACCTGCAAGCTGTAGCTGTTCGGGGTCTGGTGACTATTACTCCGAGAAGGCCGAAAATTCCTGCCAGGACTTACCGTATTTTCAGAGTAGGGCTTATTTTTGGGGAAACATTGTATTTGCAATTTTTCTGTTGGAACCTTTATATTGCAGACCGGTCACTAAAATGTAATGTATATGAATGGGTTACTTAAATGGTATATACCCTGTTTTCCTGAAAATACGACCTACCCTGGAAATAGGTCCTAGTAGGGTTTTGGGCGCTTTTTTAGTATAAAAAGTTAAAGAATACAGCAGGACTCTTCATTAAAGAAAGCAGACATTCCCAAAACCAGAAAAAAGCAGACCCCCCCCCCCTCCAAAAAAAAATAGCATTCACCAGACCCCAAACAATTACAGTTGGCAAGTACCGATGGTGAATGGGCTCTCACACAGAGATCTGCGTCACTGTCGGGTCCCTCAACATTCCAGCTGCATAAGGCTGCTTTCACACTACGTTTTTTTAGCATGCGTCATGAACGTTTTTTTAACGCAAAAACGGATCCAGTGGAAATGCGTTTTTATTTCAATGCATTTGCAATGGACTCGCGTCAACATGCGTTCATCTGCGTTTGCGTGCGTTATAGTGAGGATCCAGCGACTTGCAGTTTTTTAACATTTTTCAAAAACGCTACTTGTAGCGTTTTTGAGCTGCGTCCAAATACTGCAAATTGCTGGATCCTGACTGTACTGCATGCAAACCTATGTGAACGCTGGCATGCTGATAGACAGGATCCTGCTTGCTCTACTGAGCATGCCCAGAAACCAGCCTCGCGTGATCAGTCCCTCACTCCCCCTCCCTCTCTGTCTCTTTCCCCCTCCCACTCCTCTCTCTCTCCCCCGCCTGAGAGCTGCGGACACTCGTAACCAAGGTAATTATCGGGTAACCAAGCAAAGCGCTTCTTTTAGTTACCCGATGTTTACATTGGTTACGTGTGCAGACGCTCGTAACCAAGGTAAATATCGGGTATTCAAGCAAGTTACCCGATGTTTACCTTGGTTACGAGCCTCCGCAGCTGTCAGATGCCGGCTCCCAGTCTGTCACGTTCAGTTCCCCTCACTCCCGATCACATGACTCCAATGCCCGCCCATAAACTTCAAGTGACAGGATCCTGCAAAATAACACATGTGTTTGCATGCATTTTTCTCTGCAAAAACAGGATCCGCTTTTACAGCAAAAAAAGTTCATGACGCATACTAAAAAAAGTAGTGTGAATGCAGCCTTAGGCGGGCTTTGCACACTACGACATCGCAGCCCGATGCTGCGATGCCGAGTGCGATAGTGCCCGCCCCCGTCGCAGCAGCGATATGTGGTGATAGCTGGCGTAGCGAAAGTTATCGCTACGCCAGCTTCACACACACACTCACCTGCCGTGCGACGTCCCTGTGGCCGGCGACCCGCCTCCTTGTTAAGGGGGCGGGTCGTGAAGCGTCACTGCGACGTCACACGGCAGGCAGCCAATCAGAGCGGAGGGGCGGAGATGAGCAGGATGTAAACATCCTGCCCACCTCCTTCCTTCCGCATATCCTACGGAAGCCGCAGTGAGGCCGGTAGGAGACGTTCCTCGCTCCTGCGACTTCACACACAGCGATGTGTGATGCCACAGGAGCGAGGAACAACATAGGACCGTCGCGTCAGCGTAATCATGGATTACGCCGACGCTGCACCGATGATACGATTACGACGCTTTTGCGCTCGTTAATCGTATCATCCAGCCTTTACACACTGCGATGTCGCATGCGATGCCGGAAGTGCGTCATTTTCAATTTGACCCCACCGACATCGCACCTGCGATGTCGCAGTGTGCAAAGTGCCCCTTACACTGCAGCTCTCACAAACAGATCAAATACCAGTATCAGTCCTCGTGAATAATACTGCTTCCCGTCACCAGGGGGAGCCGACCACTGTAGAACAAAGGGAGACTGACTGTGACGCAGATTTGTATGTGAGAGCCCATTCACTTGTCAACTCTAATCTTTTGGGGTCTGGTAAGTGCGATTCTTTTAGGGGGTGTCTGCTTTCTTTTGGGGGAAAACTTAGCAGTACATAGAGAATAATAAATGTAAGCAGGTAATTTAAACCTTTATAAATATGGATGTACTCACCACTATAGGACGGGTTCCGCACCATGAGAATAGCAGATCAGACAAAATGTGCATGTGAACTAGCAATAGGATTAACACAAAATGTTGATGTTCCAGAATGTGATGACAGGATTAGATTTGAATAAATGTTGATTTTTTTTTGTTGAAGAATAAATGTGGATTGTTGTATTTGGGAAAGTATAAGACATCCCCTGAAAATAAGTCCTAGGACATCAGTCAGAGAAGAAAATACTATAAGACCCTGTATTATTTTCAGGGAAACAAGGTAGTAGAAATGTATCTATGATATAAGGGGAGAAGTATTTATGACAATAACTTTGTACATGCCAAGACCGAAAACTTTTCTCCGATCCCTCTTGGACTGTCACCAAAATTTAGTGTTGAGTAGCCGGACAAGAGGATAAATTACATTATATAAGAGGACACCATAGACTTCAAAATTAATAGGAGGTAATGAGGGCAGAATTGTATGTTGTATTGAGCAGCGGATGGAACTGTGAGTTAAATGTCCATACAAACTCTACTGGATTTATGGGAACAACCATTGTATCGGCTGACCAGCCATCTTCCCAGTCTCTAAATGTCTCAGCCGAGGACTCTCATTATTTCAATGAAGAAGGGATAAAAACAGGTTCCAAACACATCAGGCATCACTAAAGGCCCCGTCACACGCAGCGACGTATCTAACGACATATCGCCGGGGTCACGGATTCCGTGACGCACATCCGGCATCGTTAGTGACGTCGTTGCGTGTGACAGCAAGGAACGGCCGTTAACGATGGAAAATATTCACCTTATCGTCCATCGTTGACACGTCGTTCCTTTTTAAAAAATCGTTGATTGTTGAGCATGCAGGTTGTTCGACGTTCCCGAGGCAGCACACATCGGTCTGTGTGACACCTCGGGAACGACGAACTGCAGCTTACCTGCGGCCGCCGGCAATGCGGAAGGAAGGAGGTGGGCGGGATGCTACGTCCCGCTCATCTCCGCCCCTCTGCTTCCATTGGGCAGCCACTTAGTGACTTCGCACGAACCGCCCCCTTAGAAAAGAGGCGGTTTACCAGCATCAGCGACGTCGCTGGGCGTCCTAACGATATTGTGCGCCACGGGCAGCGATTTGCCCGTGACGCACAAACGACGGGGGCGGGTGCCTTCACCAGCAATATTGCTAGCGATATCGCTGCGTGTAACACCCCCTTAACTGTTTAACAATGGTTTTCCTCATTATGAGATGTTGGGGGGACAGTCCAGTGCCCCATAGATATAATACTATTATGTGTATGCATAATACATTTCTAACTTAAATAGTAATTGTCGTTTTTTCAAACTTTGCATTAATCAGTAGTTTGAAAGTAAAAAAAAACCTGTAAAGTTCCATTTAAAATATCTTCATTTTTATTGATTATTTCATAAAAACATAAATATTGTACAAGGGCGGACACAAATAGAAAAGGGCTCCTGTGCAAGAACAAAGAGTTCATCATAATGCCCAATTCTATATGCTTTAGAGGCAGAAATGGGCCCCCTGACCTCTTGGGCCCCTGTGCGGCTGCAGATGTTGCACCAATGATATGTCTGCCCCCGATATGACATTGAAATGTTTTTACGGAATCTATCTATATATATAATTGCCTTATTCTGTCTGTCTGTCTGTCTGTCTGTCTGTCTTGCTCCAAAATTGTGTCCTTACGGTGACACAAAGCTGATTGGCCGCTGGGCTCGACATGGCCCCGCCCCCCCCGCACGGATTGGCCGCTCGCCCAGGCTCCGCCCCCCCACAGATTGGCCTCTCGCCCCGGCACCCTGCAGGCATTGGCAACTCGGCCACGCCCCGCCCCCTCACGCAATGCACGCTAGCTCTGGCCGCGCCGCGCCCCCATGCATTCCCCGAACCGACACGGTCACTGAGCCACGACTACCAGGTGAGTACTGTACCCCTGGGAGCCCACATCAGCGTACGCCGCCAAACCAGCCGGCACATACCCTCGCATTGCTGGGGCTGGCCGGCGTATGCTGGTGTGGGATCCCGTGCGAGCGGGGGACGAGATACGCTGGTAACCATGGTAGCATAGTTACCTGCGCATCAAGGTCCTGCAGCGGCGGAACATACACACACGCACGCACATAACAACAGACACACACACACACACATCAGATCACACTCACTCTCACACACACCTCACACACACATCACATCGCATCCACACACTCACAACATCCTGGGATATCGCTTGCTTCTCGGCGGCGATACTGTGCTGTGAGCTTCCAGGACCTGCCGGAGGATCACATGGCCAGAAGCATGTGGTATCTCCGGATGTTGTGAGTATGAGCGCGTATGTGCAATATCGTCAATGTGTGTGTGTGTGAGTGTATGTGATCGGGTGTGTGTGTGAGTGTATGTGATCGGGTGTGTGTGTGAGTGTATGCGATCGGGTGTGTGTGAGTGTATGCGATCGGGTGTGTGTGAGTGTATGCGATCGGGTGTGTGTGAGTGTATGCGATCGGGTGTGTGTGAGTGTATGCGATCGGGTGTGTGTGAGTGTATGCGATCGGGTGTGTGTGAGTGTATGCGATCGGGTGTGTGTGAGTGTATGCGATCGGGTGTGTGTGAGTGTATGCGATCGGGTGTGTGTGGGTGTGTGTGAGTGTATGCGATCGGATCTGTGAGTGTCGGCAGAGGAGCATGGCGTGCTGGAGGAGGCTGGGAGGAGAGAGGCTGATCCTGGGGAAGGCTGGGATGGGGAGGCTGAGAGAAGAGAGGCTGATGCTGGGGGAGGCTGAGGCTGGGGTAGGCTGGGAGGAGAGAGGCTGATGCTGGGGACCGAAAAGGCTGATGCTGGGAGGAGAGAGGCTGATGCTGGGGGAGGCTGAGGCTGGGGTAGGCTGGGAGGAGAGAGGCTGATGCTGGGAGGAGAGAGGCTGATGCTGGGAGGAGAGAGGCTGATGCTGGGGGAGGCTGAGGCTGGGGTAGGCTGGGAGGAGAGAGGCTGATGCTGGGAAGAGAGAGGCTGATGCTGGGAGGAAAGAGGCTGATGCTGGGGGAGGCTGATGCTGGGAGGAGAGAGGCTGATGCTGGGAGGAGAGAGGCTGATGCTGGGGGAGGCTGAGGCTGGGGTAGGCTGGGAGGAGAGAGGCTGATGCTGGGAGGAGAGAGGCTGATGCTGGGAGGAGAGAGGCTGATGCTGGGAGGAGAGAGGCTGATGCTAGGGACAGAAAAGGCTGATGCTGGGAGGAGAGAGGCTGATGCTGGGGGAGGCTGAGGCTGGGGTAGGCTGGGAGGAGAGAGGCTGATGCTGGGAGGAGAGAGGCTGATGCTGGGAGGAGAGAGGCTGATGCTAGGGACAGAAAAGGCTGATGCTGGGAGGAGAGAGGCTGAGGCTGGGGTAGGCTGGGAGGAGAGAGGCTGATGCTGGGAAGAGAGAGGCTGATGCTGGGAAGAGAGAGGCTGATGCTGGGAGAAGAGAGGCTGATGCTGGGGGAGGCTGAGGCTGGGAGGAGAGAGGCTGAGGCTGGGAGGAGAGAGGCTGATGCTGGGAGGAGAGAGGCTGATGCTGGGGGAGGCTGAGGCTGGGGTAGGCTGGGAGGAGAGAGGCTGATGCTGGGAGGAGAGAGGCTGATGCTGGGAGGAGAGAGGCTCATGCTGGGAGGAGAGAGGCTGATGCTGGGAGGAGAGAGGCTGATGCTAGGGACAGAAAAGGCTGATGCTGGGAGGAGAGAGGCTGATGCTGGGAGGAGAGAGGCTGATGCTAGGGACAGAAAAGGCTGATGCTGGGAGGAGAGAGGCTGATGCTGGGGACAGAAAAGGCTGATGCTGGGAGAAGAGAGGCTGATGCTGGGATGAGAGAGGCTGATGCTGGGGACAGAGAGGCTGATGCTGGGGGAGAGAGGCTGATGCTGGGGACAGAGAGGCTGATGCTGGGAGGAGAGAGGCTGATGCTGCGGGTAGAGAGGCTGATGCTGGGAGGAGAGAGGCTGATGCTGCGGGTAGAGAGGCTGATGCTGGTGCAGCATGGGGGATGGAGCACGATGGGGGTGCGCAGCATGGGGGATGGAGCACGATGGGAGTGCGCAGCATGGCGGATGGAGCACGTTTGGGAGTGCGCAGCATGGCGGATGGAGCACGTTTGGGAGTGCGCAGCATGGCGGATGGAGCACGTTTGGGAGTGCGCAGCATGGCGGATGGAGCACGTTTGGGAGTGCGCAGCATGGCGGATGGAGCACGTTTGGGAGTGCGCAGCATGGCGGATGGAGCACGTTTGGGAGTGCGCAGCATGGCGGATGGAGCACGTTTGGGAGTGCGCAGCATGGGGGATGGAGCACGTTTGGGAGTGCGCAGCATGGCGGATGGAGCACGTTTGGGAGTGCGCAGCATGGCGGATGGAGCACGTTTGGGTGTGCGCAGCATGGCGGATGGAGCACGTTTGGGAGTGCGCAGCATGGCGGATGGAGCACGTTTGGGAGTGCGCAGCATGGCGGATGGAGCACGTTTGGGAGTGCGCAGCATGGCGGATGGAGCACGTTTGGGAGTGCGCAGCATGGCGTATGGAGCACGTTTGGGAGTGCGCAGCATGGCGGATGGAGCACGTTTGGGAGTGCGCAGCATGGCGGATGGAGCACGTTTGGGAGTGCGCAGCATGGCGGATGGAGCACGTTTGGGAGTGCGCAGCATGGCGGATGGAGCACGTTTGGGAGTGCGCAGCATGGCGGATGGAGCACGTTTGGGAGTGCGCAGCATGGCGGATGGAGCACGTTTGGGAGTGCGCAGCATGGCGGATGGAGCACGTTTGGGAGTGCGCAGCATGGCGGATGGAGCACGTTTGGGAGTGCGCAGCATGGCGGATGGAGCACGTTTGGGAGTGCGCAGCATGGGGGATGGAGCACGTTTGGGAGTGCGCAGCATGGCGGATGGAGCACGTTTGGGAGTGCGCAGCATGGCGGATGGAGCACGTTTGGGTGTGCGCAGCATGGCGGATGGAGCACGTTTGGGAGTGCGCAGCATGGCGGATGGAGCACGTTTGGGAGTGCGCAGCATGGCGGATGGAGCACGTTTGGGAGTGCGCAGCATGGCGGATGGAGCACGTTTGGGAGTGCGCAGCATGGCGTATGGAGCACGTTTGGGAGTGCGCAGCATGGCGGATGGAGCACGTTTGGGAGTGCGCAGCATGGCGGATGGAGCACGTTTGGGAGTGCGCAGCATGGCGGATGGAGCACGTTTGGGAGTGCGCAGCATGGCGGATGGAGCACGTTTGGGAGTGCGCAGCATGGGGGATGCAGCACGATGGGGAGTGCAGAGTATGGCGGATGGAGCACGTTTGGGAGTGCGCAGCATGGCGGATGGACCACGTTTGGGAGTGCGCAGCACGGCGGATGGAGCATGTTTGGGAGTGCGCAGCACGGCGGATGGAGCACGTTTGGGAGTGCGCAGCATGGGAGATGGAGCACGATGGGGGGTGCACAGCATAGGGGATGGAGCATGATGGGTAGTGCGCTGCATGGGGGATGGAGCACGATGGGGAGTGCGGAGTATGGCGGATGGAGCACGTTTGGGAGTGCGCAGCATGGCGGATGGAGCACGTTTGGAGTGCGCAGCATAGTGGATGGAGCACGTTTGGGAGTGCACAGCATGGGAGATGGAGCACGATGGGGGGTGCGCAGCATAGGGGATGGAGCACGATGGGGAGTGCGCTGCATGGGGGATGGAGCACGATGGGAAGTGCACACCTCCCCCCAACACACACACACACACGCGCGCGCGCACTGCACAACACACCACACACACACACTGGGAACCACAAACAACTGCCCTATACAGACACCCACACACACAGACAACGCTGCACACACACAACACCCAACACACAAACACCGCGGCACACACAAATATACGCACATACCGCACAACACACACATTGCACAAAATATACCTCCCCCCAAAACACACCACACACACACAAACCGCGCAACACACACACACAACGCTACAGACACACAGCGCTCCACAAACAACGCAACACACGCAACACACATACAACACCGCTCTCACCCCCGCCACACCCAGACAACACCCAGAACATGTACAGCGCCCTACACAAACACTTGGTAACTACACACAACAACATCTATATATATATATATATATAACAAAAATCATACATGAACTACACAATACGTAAATTCTAGAATACCCGATGCGTAGAATCGGGCCACCTTCTAGTCTAATATATAAAGCTGAATGTGTGTGTGTGTGTGTGTGTGTGTGTATGTGTGTATGTCCGGGATTGGCATCCGCACCGTCGCAGCTACAGCCACAAAATTTTGCACACTCACACGTATGGACCCCGAGAGCGTCCTAGGCTATGTTTCGAGGGGAAATTTTAACCCCACTCTTTACAGTTATTCGCCAAAAAACCTGCCTCCATTAAAGCGAATGGAGCTCGGAGCCACAGTGCAGCGGGAACTTCAGAAGAATGCGCAGCCACGCCCTTATATGGAATGTTGGCGTGTCACAATGCAGCCAGGGAAAGAGACAGACACAGACAGGGAAAGAGACAGACACAGACAGGGAAAGAGGCAGACAGACAGGGTAAGAAACACACATAGACAAGGTAAGAGACAGATACAAAGAGATAGACACAGACAAAGACACAGAGTAACAGGGAAAGAGACTGACAGGGAAAGAGAGGGAAAGTGACAGAGAGGGAAAGTGACAGACAGGGAAAGTGACAGACAGGGAAAGTGACAGACAGGGAAAGTGACAGACAGGGAAAGTGACAGACTGGGAAAGTGACAGACTGGGAAAGTGACAGACTGGGAAAGTGACAGACTGGGAAAGTGACAGACTGGGAAAGAGATAGACTGGGAAAGTGACAGACTGGGAAAGAGATAGACTGGGAAAGAGATTGAGACAGATGGAGAAAGAGACAGACAGACAAAGAGATAGAGACAGAGAGATATATACAGAGGGGGAGACAGACAGAGAATGGGAGAGAAACAGAGAGACAGTTACTATCCCGGGCAGTGTCGGGTGCTATGTTGTGAGGCGAAATCTTAACCCCGCACGTTCCAATTTACCAATCAATTTTGACTCTATCTACATAATGGGGAAAAAGTGAAACGAAAAGTGTTGGGGGAAAATTGACAGCTGCCAGATGTGAACAAGGGGCGTTTAAAGAATGAGGCGATGGCGCCAAAAAGTAAATACCATACAGCTGCTAAGGTGGGGCCCCGACATGGGATACTCACCACACTCGAGGATATGAACACACACAAAATGCGCCACACACTACCACGTACTTGAACACATATACCACCCTCAGCACACATCTCACCACACATACACCAACCTCACCACATAATCGCCGTAAACACACACAAGTCTGGTATTATCCTGCAAAAATAAAAATCTGATTAATAAGCAGCCAAACAACAAGAACAACAAATGTACCACATAGGAAATACAGCAGCTGTCAGTCACATGACCTGTCTATATGTGTATGTGTGAGCTAATATATACTGTCAGGGGAGGGCTTTCTGTTGCCTGGAGATTTATCAGGCTGCCAATAGCAACCAATCACAGCTTAGCTTCTATTTTGCTACAGTTAATTAATCTGAGCTCTGATTGGTTAATATAGGCAACAATTTAATAATTACATATCTATTTGTGTGTTTTGTGTGCAGAATACATTTTTGTTAATAGATTCTATTTTGTTAACAGCAGTTATTAACCCGGGCGAAGCCGGGTAGTACAGCTAGTCATCAATAAAATTAAGATGTTTTAAATTGAGTTTTCCAGCATTTTTGTATCTCTCAATCAATTTGCCTACAATGCTTAGCAGGCTGACTTGAGCCCCTTACATATGCGACAGTGGACCATCTGAACTTGTAAGCTTTTTTTTTCTTACTCGCGTAAATAAATCAGTAGTAGAGACGAATATAAGATACAGTGTAAGCTTGGTTTACGAGAACAATCCGTTCTGGGAGTTGCTTGGTAACCAAGTTACTCATCTAGCAAAGCAAGATTCCTCATAGGAAATCATTGCAATGCAGACAATTCGTTCCACACCTTGTTCAATGTCCCATCCTGGCCCCCTATTGTGCCATTCCACACACGTACAAACACACAGAAACATACACAAACACACACGCACAGACACATATTATGCTCACATTACCTTCCGTTCCATCGCTGGCCTCCTGATTCTTGTAGTTCGCCGGTACAGGATGACTTTCGGTAACCATCGCGACGATGGAGGAACTTTCACTGTCAGCCGCTACTCAAAGGCAGGAGCTGACCAATCAGAGGCAAGCGGCTCCTGCCTTTGACATTAGCGCTCTGGCAGAGGAAGTTCCTCCATCGTAGCGATGGTTACCCGATACACATCCTGTACCGGCGAACTACAAGAACCATGAGGCCGGCGATGGACCGGAAGGTAAGGTGAGCATACTTGTGTGTGTTTGTGTGGACTGCAAGAGCGGGTTAGAGCACGGTGGAAGTACGGAACCGGAAGTGTGTGCGGTGAGTATTTGCTCGTAAACTGAGTTACAAATTTACAGCAAGCTTTGCTCGTAAAGTGAAATACTCGCAAACTGGGTTACTCGTTAACCGAGCTTCTACTGTACTTTGTAATGTATCTTCTTAGAATACTTTCTCCACTTATGAGCCACATTCTTCTCCTTATACCTGCCTGCTGAATTCACCATTCACTCTAAAAAAAAAAACAAATCAAACAAAAAAAAGGCTCAAATTGGTCCTGATAAAAGCAGGATAGACTGATAGATTACATTTGCTATTTATATTATGGAATAGGAGGTGGAGTGAGGATCAGGCAGACACAGACAGACTGTACCGCAGCTTCAATCAACTGGTTATCTGACTGCAGTGCTGGACTCACAGCCACACAGCTCAGTACTGCTGTATAATATCCTCCATGCTGCTGATTGTCTGTGTGCTAGTGAGAAAGAAGAGCAGGAATCCGTGTCTCTGCATGTAATGTGTACATGAGACATCATAGTAAATAGTCATCACTCACCAACTCAGCAAGAAAACTGTTTAGAAATCACAAAAACAAGTCATATAATAGCCAGAAATAGTGGTATTCCTCATGTACCCACCCGAGACAGCTAATTCTGAAATGACAGGTTATGTTTCCAATAACAAATATTTCATATAAAGAACGCCATATATAAAAATAAGATTTTAATACAGTACTTAACTTTATTAATAAAAGAGTGGCTCTGGATGTATTTATGATCTATCAGTAGAATAGGTCATCGGTGTGAAATCAGGGGCACACACAGAACCCCTACCAATCATACAGCAGTGGCGGATATAATTAAAGAGGTTGTCCACTACTTTTACATTGATGACCTATCCTTAGGCGGGCTTTGCACACTATGACATCGCAGGTGCGATGTCGGTGGGGTCAAATTGAAAGTGACGCACATCCGGCATCGCATGCGACATCGTAGTGTGTAAAGGCTCGATGATTCGATTAACGAGCGCAAAATCGTCGTAATCGTATCATTGGTGCAGCGTCGGCGTAATCCATAATTACGCTGACGCGACGGTCCGATGTTGTTCCTCGCTCCTGCGGCCGCACACATCGCTGTGTGTGAAGTCGCAGGAGCGAGGAACATCTCCTACCGGCGTCACCGCGGCTTCCGTAGGATATGCGGAAGTAAGGAGGTGGACAGGATGTTTACATCCCACTCATCTCCGCCCCTCCGCTCCGATTGGCCATCTGCCGTGTGACGTCGCTATGACGCTGCACGACCCGCCCCCTTAGGGAGGAGGCGGGTCGCCGGCCAGAGCGACGGTCGCAGGGCAGGTGAGTGCATGTGAAGCTGGCGTAGCGATAATTTTCGCTACGCCAGCTTTCACAAGATATTGTACCTGCGACGGGGGGCGGGGACTATCGCGTGCGACATCGCAGCATCGGCTTGCGATGTTGCAACGTGCAAAGCCGCCCTTAGGATAGATGATCAATGTCTGATCGGCCGGGGTCCAACACCCTGTACCCCCACGATCAGCGGCCAAATACTGCACATCTGTCTCCTATTGTTTTGAATAGGAGGTGGATGTGCAGTAGTCGGCCACTATCAAAAGATGGGGCAGCTCCGGAACTGAGCATTTCCAGCTGCCTGCTGCAGGCACCTAGAACAGCTGATCGGGGAGATGCAAGGTGTCGGACCCCAGCCAATCAGACATTGATGACCTTTCCTAAGGGGTACTTTGCACACTACGACATCGCAAGCCGATGCTTGCAATGCCGAGTGCGAAAGTCCCGCAGCAGCGATATCTTGTGATTGCTGCCGTAGCGAACATTATCGCTACCGCAGCTTCACACGCACTTACCTGCCCTGCGACGTCACTCTGACCGGCGACCCGCCTCCTTCCTAAGGGGGCGGGTCGTGCGGCGTCACAGCGACGTCACATGGCAGGCGGCCAATAGAAGCGGAGGGACGGAGATGAGCGGGACGTAAACATCCCGCCCACCTCCATCCTTCCGCAGAGCCGGCGTGAGACGTGGTGACGCAGGTAGGAGATGTTCCTCGCTCCTGCGGCTTCTCACACAGTGATGTGTGCTGCCGCAGGAACGAGGAACAACATCGTACCTGTCGCTGATATTTAATCATATCAAAAAGGATTTACACACTGCGATATCGACTGCAACGCCGGATGTGCGTCACTTTTGATTTGACCCCACCGACATCACACCTGCGATGTCGTAGTGTACAAAGCCTGCCTTAAGGCCACTTTACACACTACGATATCGGTACCGATATCGCTAGCGTGGGTACCCGCCCCCATCTGTTGCGCGACACGGGCAAATCGCTGCCCATGCCGCACAACATCGCCCAGAGCCGTCACACATACTTACCTGTCCGGCGACGTCGCTGTGACCGGCGAACTGCCTCCTTTCTAAGGGGGCGGTCCGTGCGGCGTCACAGCGACGTCACTGAAGCGTCACTGAACCGCCGCCCAATAGCAGCGGAGGGGCGGAGATGAGTGGGACGTAACATCCCGCCCACCTCCTTCCTTCCGCATAGCGGCCGGGAGGCAGGTAAGGCGAGCTTCCTCGTTCCTGCGGTGTCACACGGAGCGATGTGTGCTGCCGCAGGAACGAGGAACAACTTCGTTACTGCTGCAGTAACGATTTTTAAGAATGGACCCCCATGTCGCCGATTAGCGATTTTGCACGTTTTTGCAACGATGCAAAATCGCTTATCGGTGTCACACGCAACGGCATCGCTAATGCGGCCGGATGTGCGTCACAAATTCCGTGACCCCAACGACTCCGCATTAGCGATGTCGCAGCGTGTAAAGCCCCCTTTAGGAAAGGTCATCAATGTTTGATCGGTCCAACACCCGGTACCTCCACCCATCAGCTGTTCTAGATGCCCGCAGCAGGCAGCCGGAATTGCTCAGTGCCGGAGCTGCCCCATCTTTTGATAATGGCCAAATACTGCACATCTGTCTCCTATTGTTTTGAATAGGAGATAGGAGGTGGATGTGCAGTACTCGACCGCTATCGAAAGATGGGGCAGCACTGAGCAATTTCGTCTGCCTGCTGCGGGCATCTAGAACAGCTGATGGGTGGGGGTGCCGGGTGTTGGATCCCGGCCAATCAGACATCGATGGCTTACACTTAGGCGGGCTTTGCACACTACGACATCGCAGGTGCGATGTCGGTGGGGTCAAATCGAAAGTGACGCACATCCGGCGTCACTTGCGATGTCGTAGTGTGTAAATCCTAGATGATACGATGAACGAGCGCAAAATCGTCGTCATCGTATCATCGCTGCAGCCTCCGACATTTCCATAATGCCGGGGGAGCGACAGGTACGATGTAGTTCCTCGTTCCTGCGGCCGCACACATCGCTGTGTGTGAAGCCGCAGGAGTGAGGAACTTCACCTTACCTGCCTCCCGGCTGCAATGAGAAGGACGGAGGTGGGCGGGATGTTTACATCCTGCTCATCTCCGCCCCTCCACTTCAATTGGCCGCCTGCCGTGTGACGTCACTGTGACGCCGCACGACCCGCCCCCTAAGGAAGGAGGCGGGTCGCCGGCCAGAGGGACGTCGCACGGCAGGTATGTGCGTGTAAAGCTGCCGTAGCGATAATAATCGCTACGGCAGCTTTCACTATGTATCGAACGTGCGACGGGGGCGGGACTATCGCTGCAGCATCGGTAACACATTGTTACCGATGTTGCAACGTGCAAAGCCCGCCTTAGGAAAGGTCATCAATGTAAAAGTAGTGGACAACCTATTTAATGTAGGGACTGCAGCACCATACACTGTTTACTGCACTTTATTGCCTACCTATGCAAGTCCCTGACATCCACTTTAAACAAACAAACAACAACAAAAAAGTCCAAATGATATTATCAGAAAATGTAAAACTTTCAGATTCATAAATTCAACTACAGTACTCAGTAAAGAGGTTATTCAACTTTTAGTTTTTTTGTTTTTACGTGATAACTACAAAAAAAATTAATGAAGAAACTATCTTCTTTCTGGTCTTGGTTATTAATTGCCAACATGTGACCACTAGAGATGAGCGAACCGGTCGCGGTTCGGCTCGAGGTTGGTTCGCCGAACGGACCTCCCGTTCGAGTTCGGTTCGTCGAACGTTCGACGAACCGAACTCGAACTGCATAGGAAACAATGGCAGGCAATCACAAACACAGAAAAACACCTAGAAAACACCCTCAAAGGTGTCCTAAAGGTGACAAACAACTCAAACACATTGGAAAGTGACAAGGACATATACTCATGCGAAAACAAAACAGCTGGACAAGGAAAAAGAGGAGGACACACAGATATAGGCATGGCACGCCCTTCTAAAATCATGTAAAACACCGCAAGGTGACTCCAAGCGGAGTCTCCATTTTTTCCAAAAATTGGGCCACACACACACCCACCCCTTCAGTGGCAGCAGTTGTGCCCCAGTTGTACACTTCACAGCTACATTTGCATCAAGCACATTCCAAAATACGCCATTCTTATCCGTCCCCAGGATGACACCGGGGTAGGTAGATAAAGTCTTTCCTGATCCCAGCTCTGTTCATCTTGGCTTCTTTTAAAAACACAGCAAGCAAGGGTTACTCCAAGCGGAGTCTCCCTTTTTTTCCAAAAATTGGGCCACACAGACACCCACCCCATCAGTGGCAGCACTTGGGCCCTAGTTGCAAACAGGATGTTTTGATTTGCATCAAGCACATTCAAAAATACGCCATTCTTATCCGTCCCCAGGATGACACCGGGGTAGGTAGCAAAGTATTTCCTGATCCCAGCTCTGTTCATCTTGTCTTCTTTTAAAAACAATGTAAGCAAGGGTTACTCCAAGCGGAGTCTCCCTTTTTTCCAAAAATTGGGCCACACAGATACCCACCCCTTCAGTGGCAGCACTTGGGCCCTAGTTGCAAACAGGATGTTTTGATTTGCATCAAGCACATTCCAAAATACGCCATTCTTATCCGTTCCCAGGATGACACCGGGGTAGGTAGCAAAGTCTTTCCTGATCCCAGCTCTGTTCATCTTGTCTTCTTTTAAAAACAATGTAAGCAAGGGTTACTCCAAGCGGAGTCTCCCTTTTTTCCAAAAATTGGGCCACACAGATACCCACCCCTTCAGTGGCAGCACTTGGGCCCTAGTTGCAAACAGGATGTTTTGATTTGCATCAAGCACATTCCAAAATACGCCATTCTTATCCGTTCCCAGGATGACACCGGGGTAGGTAGCAAAGTCTTTCCTGATACCAGCTCTGTTCATCTTGGCTTCTTTTAAAAACACATCAAGCAAGGGTTACTCCAAGCGGAGTCTCCCTTTTTTCCAAAAATTGGGCCACACAGACACCCACCCCATCAGTGGCAGCACTTGGGCCCTAGTTGAAAACAGGATGTTTTGATTTGCATCAAGCACATTCCAAAATACGCCATTCTTATCCGTCCCCAGGATGACACCGGGGTAGGTAGCAAAGTATTTCCTGATCCCAGCTCTGTTCATCTTGTCTTCTTTTAAAAACAATGTAAGCAAGGGTTACTCCAAGCGGAGTCTCCCTTTTTTCCAAAAATTGGGCCACACAGACACCCACCCCATCAGTGGCAGCACTTGGGCCCTAGTTGAAAACAGGATGTTTTGATTTGCATCAAGCACATTCAAAAATACGCCATTCTTATCCGTCCCCAGGATGACACCGGGGTAGGTAGCAAAGTCTTTCCTGATCCCAGCTCTGTTCATCTTGGCTTCTTTTAAAAACACATCAAGCAAGGGTTACTCCAAGCGGAGTCTCCCTTTTTTCCAAAAATTGGGCCACACAGACACCCACCCCATCAGTGGCAGCACTTGGGCCCTAGTTGCAAACAGGATGTTTTGATTTGCATCAAGCACATTCAAAAATACGCCATTCTTATCCGTCCCCAGGATGACACCGGGGTAGGTAGCAAAGTCTTTCCTGATCCCAGCTCTGTTCATCTTGGCTTCTTTTAAAAACACAGCAAGCAAGGGTTACTCCAAGCGGAGTCTCCCTTTTTTTCCCAAAATTGGGCCCCACACACCCACCCATTCAGTGGCAGCAGTTGTGCCCCAGTTGTACACTTCACAGCTAGATTTGCATCAAGCACATTCCAAAATACGCCATTCTTATCCGTCCCCAGGATGACACCGGGGTAGGTAGATAAAGTCTTTCCTGATCCCAGCTATGTTCATCTTGGCTTCTTTTAAAAACACATCAAGCAAGGGTTACTCCAAGCGGAGTCTCCCTTTTTTTCCAAAAATTGGGCCCCACACACCCACCCATTCAGTGGCAGCAGTTGTGCCCCAGTTGTACACTTCACAGCTAGATTTGCATCAAGCACATTCCAAAATACGCCATTCTTATCCATCCCCAGGATGACACCGGGGTAGGTAGCAAAGTCTTTGCTGACCCATGACTTGTTCATCTTGGCTTCTTTTAAAAACAATGTAAGCAAGGGTTACTCCAAGCGGAGTCTCCCTTTTTTCCAAAAATTGGGCCACACAGACACCCACCCCATCAGTGGCAGCACTTGGGCCCTAGTTGCAAACAGGATGTTTTGATTTGCATCAAGCACATTCAAAAATACGCCATTCTTATCCGTCCACAGGATGACACCGGGGTAGGTAGCAAAGTATTTCCTGATCCCAGCTCTGTTCATCTTGGCTTCTTTTAAAAACACAGCAAGCAAGGGTTACTCCAAGCGGAGTCTACCTTTTTTTCCCAAAATTGGGCCCCACACACCCACCCATTCAGTGGCAGCAGTTGTGCCCCAGTTGTACACTTCACAGCTACATTTGCATCAAGCACATTCAAAAATACGCCATTCTTATCCGTTCCCAAAATGACACCGGGGTAGGTAGCAAAGTCTTTCCTGATACCAGCTCTGTTCATCTTGGCTTCTTTTAAAAACAATGTAAGCAAGGGTTACTCCAAGCGGAGTCTCCCTTTTTTCCAAAAATTGGGCCACACAGACACCCCATCAGTGGCAGCACTTGGGCCCTAGTTGCAAACAGGATGTTTTGATTTGCATCAAGCACATTCCAAATCCACAAGCATTTACTCTCCCCAGGATGACACAGGGGTAGTAAATTCCTTCTGGATCCATGACTTGTTCATTTTGATGAACGTCAGTCTGTCCACATTGTCACTGAACAGACGCGTGCGCTTATCTGTCAGCACACACCCAGCAGCACTGAATACACGTTCAGAGACAACGCTGGCAGCTGGACACGACAAAATCTCCAAGGCGTAACTGGAGAGCTCTGGCCATTTTTCTATGTTTGAAGCCCAAAAGGAGCAAGGCTCCAGTTGCACAGTCATGGCATCGATGTTCATTTGGAGATACTCCTGTATCATCCTCTCCAGCCGTTGAGTATGTGTCAGACTTGTTGTCTCTGGTGGCCTTGCAAAAGAGGGTCTAAAAAAATTATGAAAAGATTCCATAAAATTGCTGTTACCGGCACCAGATACGGTCCTACTGGTACGGGTAGACTGGTGAAGATGACGAGACCGTCCCATGTTTGTCAAGTTACAACTGGGAGATTCCCTCCCTGCACCTGCACGGTTGTTTGGTGGAAAAGCCGAGCTAAGATCGAGTAACAGCTTCTGCTGATACTCCTGCATACGTGCGTCCCTTTCTATGGCTGGAATTATGTCACAAAATTTGGACTTGTACCGGGGATCTAATAGTGTGGCAATCCAGTAGTCATCATCACTTCTAATTTTGACAATACGACTGTCATGTTGGAGGTAGTGCAACAAGAAGGCACT
Organism: Anomaloglossus baeobatrachus; assembly: GCF_048569485.1. NCBI lineage: Eukaryota > Metazoa > Chordata > Amphibia > Anura > Aromobatidae > Anomaloglossus > Anomaloglossus baeobatrachus. Next base: position 57,468,642 of record NC_134362.1, read on the forward strand.
CATGTGTCTTGCGCAGCCATGCGGACCAAGTCCACGCTGTGTTTGTGGCATAGAGGTGCTACCCGTTCTTTCTTCCTCTGACATCTCCCCCCAACCTCTTTCAACTGAAATTTGACCAAGGTCTCCCTCATCCGCTGAGTCTTCCATGTCCATGGACAGTTCGTCCTCCATTTCTTCATGTTCTCCTGCACCTTGCTCAACATTTCGCCTGCTACTATGCGCCCTTGTCGATCCCTGTTCCCCATGGTCCCATGCCTGCTGCGTTGGTGATGATGAACGTCTGGACCTTGGTGATGTTGTTGTCCCTTGCGCATATGAATCCTCCTGTAGTTCCTCCCCTTCATGTTGTCCCACCCCCTGACTCCGAATAGTGTTTAGCGTGTGCTCCAGCATGTAAATGACTGGAATCGTCATGCTGATAATGGCATTGTCAGAGCTAAACATATTCGTCGCCATGTCGAAACTGTGCAGAAGGGTGCATAGGTCCTTGATCTGAGACCACTCCATCAGGGTGATCTGCCCCACCTCTGCATCTCGTTGGCCCAGGCTATACGTCATGACGTATTGCACCAGGGCTCTGCGGTGCTGCCACAGTTGCTGTAACATGTGGAGAGTTGAATTCCAGCGTGTCGCCACATCGCATTTCAGGCGATGAACCGGCAGGCCGAAAGACTTCTGGAGCGATGCAAGTCGCTCAGCTGCGGCGCTTGAACGCCGGAAGTGAGCAGACAGTTTTCGTGCCCTGTTCAGAAGGCCATCTAGGCCGGGATAGTGTGTTAAAAATTGCTGCACGACAAGGTTCAACACGTGAGCCATACAAGGTACGTGTGTCACCTTGCCCAGGCGAAGGGCCGCACCCAGGTTTGCAGCATTGTCGCACACGGCCTTACCAGGCTGCAGGTTGAGTGGAGACAACCATTTATTAAACTCGGACCGCAGAGCTGACCACAACTCCTCAGCTGTGTGACTCTTATTACCAAGACATGTCAAGCTAAAGACCGCCTGATGCCGTTGCGCTCGGCTGCCAGCATAGTAATGAGGCGTGCGTGATTCCTTCTGCGCAGTGAGAACGCTGGTGGCCTGACCAGGCAGGCTTGGGGCGGAGGTGGAGGACCCAGATGAGGTGGAGGATGCAGAAGCTGTGGCGGAACTTGGACAGACAGAGGATTGACACACAAGTCGTGGGGACGGCAAGACTTGTGCAGCAGACCCTTCACCATCTATCACCATAGTTACCCAGTGCCCAGTCAGCGACATGTAACGTCCCTGTCCATGCTTACTGGTCCAAGTATCGGTGGTGAAATGCACCCGTTGACACACAGAGTTTCTCAAGGAAGCGGTGATGTTGTGTGCGACATGCTGGTGTAGCGCGGGCACACCTTTCTTAGAGAAGTAGTGGCGACTAGGCATCTGGTACTGGGGCACAGCGACAGACATAAGCTCTCTAAAATCATGTGTGTCCACTAGGCGGAAAGGCAGCATTTCGGTAGCCAACAGCTTACAGAGGGATAGAGTCAACCTCTTAGCTTTGTCATGGGTCGGAGGAAGTGGCCTTTTATTTGACCACATCTGAGGGACAGAGATCTGGCTGCTGTGTGTAGACGGTGTTGAGTAGGGTGTCCCTGGAAAAATGCAGGTTTGTGAGGAAAGTTCAGGCGGAGACATGATGTTGCCTTCATCCAACGTTGGTGCTATCGATGTCTGAGAGAGCTGTACACACTCACTTGTTTCCCCTTCCAAACCAACTGACGACCTTACAAGCAAACTGCCTGTTGCGGTTACAGTGGTGGAAGTTTTGCGTGGAAAAACAGGTGTGACAGCTGTCCCCACAGTCCTAGAAGATGAAGAGCGCGCGGATGCACTGGAAGGGGCGGGCGGTGGATGGTTCGCTCCGCTAGCCGGCATTGCAGCACGGTGAGCTTCCCACCGGGACTTATGATATTTATTCATGTGACGATTCATGGAAGAAGTTGTCAAACTGCTGAGGTTTTGACCTCTACTAACAGAATCATGACAAATGTTACATATCACATGAGTTGGGCGATCTTTTTCGATGTGAAAAAAGGCCCAGGCTAGGCAAGGCTTAGAGGCCATGCGACCTGTTGATCCACCCCGAATAATGCTCAGAGGCAGAGTGGTGGCTGAGGATGCAGTTGTAGACGTGCTACCAGTGCTCCGACTCTGTCCAGGAAGGCGCAAGGTAACTTCGTCGTCGGTTGCATCCTCCTCCACCGCCTCTGTTGACCTCCTCGAGTGCCTGACTGGGGGTTGACAGTAGGTGGGATCTAGAACGTCATCATCAATTGTTGTGTTTGCACTCCCCTCCCCCTCAGACCGAGCCTCTTCTTGCCCTGACCGAATATTTAAGTTGTCATCCCAATCGGGTATCTGAGTCTCATCTTCATCAGTATGTTCCTCATTGTCTATAACCACAGGTGTTACAGTTTGTGACAAAGGGTCAACATTATGCTCAGAAACTTGGTCCTCACGGCCTGAATCTGAGTCACAAAGGTTCTGGGCATCACTGCAGACCATTTCCTGTTCTGTACTCACTGTAGCTTGGGAGCAGACCTCTGATTCCCAGGCTATAGTGTGACTGAACAGCTCTGCAGACTCAGCCATCTCAGTTCCACCATACTGTGCAGGGCTGATGGAGACTTCAGAGCTGGGAGAAATCAAGTGTGATTGGGATGACAACTCAGAGGAATGGTGTTTTTTGGATGCGGTACTTGAAGTGGCTGAGAGGGCACTTGTTGGACCACTTGAGATCCATTCAAGCATTTTCCTTTTTTGCCCATCATCTACCTTTGTTCCTCTTGTTCGTGTCCGTAATAAAGGGAGCACATCGGATTGTCCACAATAAGTAGTAGACATCTTACTTTTGCTAGTAGATGGTCTATCTTCAGCAGATGATAATGGAGCTTTGCCACCTTCCCCACTGACAAAACCTTTTTTGCCTTTTCCACCACGCCTCTTCCCCTTTCCACCAGCATCTGTCATTTTGCCACTCATGTTGATTGCGACAAGATTGTGGACTGAAAATGTGGTAGTAAAAATTGAGAGGTGGTGAAGATTGCAGTGGTGGTCTAGCTTTATTAACAGCAGAATAATAAAGAATAAATATCCCTGACAATGTAACTTAGTTATAATGAGTTGGAGTGTGCAACGCAGGCAGACGTGCTGCAAATGTCTTTGCACTAGTGGGACTATAGCAAAGTCCAATAGCCACGTATAGGATGCCACTAGGTACACTGAGTGTGTGCTAGTATAATGGCTTAGTTATAATTAGTTGGAGTGTGCAACGCAGGCAGATGCGTTCTGCAAATGTCTTGGCACTAGTGGGACTAAAGCAAAGTCCAATAGCCACGTATAGGATGCCACTAGGTACACTGAGTGTGTGCTAGTATAATGGCTTAGTTATAATTAGTTGGAGTGTGCAACGCAGGCAGACGTGCTGCAAATGTCTTTGCACTAGTGGGACTATAGCAAAGTCCAATAGCCACGTATAGGATGCCACTAGGTACACTGAGTGTGTGCTAGTATAATGGCTTAGTTATAATTAGTTGGAGTGTGCAACGCAGGCAGATGCGCTCTGCAAATGTCTTGGCACTAGTGGGACTATAGCAAAGTCCAATAGCCACGTATAGGATGCCACTAGGTACACTGAGTGTGTGCTAGTATAATGGCTTAGTTATAATTAGTTGGAGTGTGCAACGCAGGCAGATGCGCTCTGCAAATGTCTTGGCACTAGTGGGACTATAGCAAAGTCCAATAGCCACGTATAGGATGCCACTAGGTACACTGAGTGTGTGCTAGTATAATGGCTTAGTTATAATTAGTTGGAGTGTGCAACGCAGGCAGACGTGCTGCAAATGTCTTGGCACTAGTGGGACTATAGCAAAGTCCAATAGCCACGTATAGGATGCCACTAGGTACACTGAGTGTTTGCTAGTATAATGGCTTAGTTATAATTAGTTGGAGTGTGCAACGCAGGCAGACGTGCTGCAAATGTCTTGGCACTAGTGGGACTATAGCAAAGTCCAATAGCCACGTATAGGATGCCACTAGGTACACTGAGTGTGTGCTAGTATAATGGCTTAGTTATAATTAGTTGGAGTGTGCAACGCAGGCAGACGTGCTGCAAATGTCTTGGCACTAGTGGGACTATAGCAAAGTCCAATAGCCACGTATAGGATGCCACTAGGTACACTGAGTGTGTGCTAGTATAATGGCTTAGTTATAATTAGTTGGAGTGTGCAACGCAGGCAGATGCGCTCTGCAAATGTCTTGGCACTAGTGGGACTATAGCAAAGTCCAATAGCCACGTATAGGATGCCACTAGGTACACTGAGTGTGTGCTAGTATAATGGCTTAGTTATAATTAGTTGGAGTGTGCAACGCAGGCAGACGTGCTGCAAATGTCTTGGCACTAGTGGGACTATAGCAAAGTCCAATAGCCACGTATAGGATGCCACTAGGTACACTGAGTGTGTGCTAGTATAATGGCTTAGTTATAATTAGTTGGAGTGTGCAACGCAGGCAGACGTGCTGCAAATGTCTTGGCACTAGTGGGACTATAGCAAAGTCCAATAGCCACGTATAGGATGCCACTAGGTACACTGAGTGTGTGCTAGTATAATGGCTTAGTTATAATTAGTTGGAGTGTGCAACGCAGGCAGACGTGCTGCAAATGTCTTGGCACTAGTGGGACTATAGCAAAGTCCAATAGCCACGTATAGGATGCCACTAGGTACACTGAGTGTGTGCTAGTATAATGGCTTAGTTATAATTAGTTGGAGTGTGCAACGCAGGCAGATGCGCTCTGCAAATGTCTTGGCACTAGTGGGACTATAGCAAAGTCCAATAGCCACGTATAGGATGCCACTAGGTACACTGAGTGTGTGCTAGTATAATGGCTTAGTTATAATTAGTTGGAGTGTGCAACGCAGGCAGATGCGTTCTGCAAATGTCTTGGCACTAGTGGGACTAAAGCAAAGTCCAATAGCCACGTATAGGATGCCACTAGGTACACTGAGTGTGTGCTAGTATAATGGCTTAGTTATAATTAGTTGGAGTGTGCAACGCAGGCAGACGTGCTGCAAATGTCTTGGCACTAGTGGGACTATAGCAAAGTCCAATAGCCACGTATAGGATGCCACTAGGTACACTGAGTGTGTGCTAGTATAATGGCTTAGTTATAATTAGTTGGAGTGTGCAATGCAGGCAGATGCGCTCTGCAAATGTCTTGACACTAGTGGGACTATAGCAAAGTCCAATAGCCACGTATAGGATGCCACTAGGTACACTGAGTGTGTGCTAGTATAATGGCTTAGTTATAATTAGTTGGAGTGTGCAACGCAGGCAGACGTGCTGCAAATGTCTTGGCACTAGTGGGACTATAGCAAAGTCCAATAGCCACGTATAGGATGCCACTAGGTACACTGAGTGTGTGCTAGTATAATGGCTTAGTTATAATTAGTTGGAGTGTGCAACGCAGGCAGACGTGCTGCAAATGTCTTGGCACTAGTGGGACTATAGCAAAGTCCAATAGCCACGTATAGGATGCCACTAGGTACACTGAGTGTTTGCTAGTAAAATTGCTTAGTTTAAAAAAGTTGTAGTGTGCAATGCAGGCAGACGTGCTCTGCAAATGTCTTTGCACTAGTGGGACTATAGCAAAGTCCAATAGCCACGTATAGGATGCCACTAGGTACACTGAATGTTTGCTAGTATAATGGCTTACTTAGAATGAGTTGGAGTGTGCAGAGGACAGGAGAGTACAGTGGCAGGATTGTGGTGCTCTGGGTAGAGGAATGGAAGCCTGCCTTTCTATTCCCTCCTAATGGTGAAATGCAGGGAGGAAATCCCTGACCTGGGCTACACAGACGCTGTTGCTGTTTGCAGGACCTGTCACTTATGGCTCTCTGACCCTGCCGCTTTGAGCCCTTAAAAGGACTGCTAGAATGTGCTCTCCCTAAGCTGTCTAACGCTGTGTATGCAGCGCATACAGCTGTATCGGCTATAGGACTCAGGAGGACGGAGCTGCGACACTGATGTCTGACACCAAAGACGCAGAAGGCAGATAATGGCGTTCGTGAAGAAAATGTCCGGTTTTATAATGCAGGGACATGTGACATGCAGATCCTATCACACATGCCGTTGCTTCTCTGGCTCAAAGTCCACTTAGGTGTGTGTGTGTCTGTGATTGGCTGACATGCTGGCCCGCCCCACAAGACGCGCGCGCTTAGGGAAGGAAGACAAGAAAAAAAAAAAAAAAAAATGGCGATCGCCATTATAGAAACAGCAGTGATCTGAAGGCGCTGTTCACGCACACTATACACTGAAATGTCATAATAGTTTGATTCACAGAGTGACTTACACTATTACAGCAGAAACCAAGCTAGGATTTAGCTGTTTTTTGGCTGCTAGAACCGTTCTCGAACGTTTCTAGAACTATCGAGCTTTTGCAAAAAGCTCGAGTTCTAGTTCGATCTAGAACATGCCCCAAAATCACTCGAGCCGCGAACTGGAGAACCACGAACCACGAACCGCGCTCAACTCTAGTGACCACTGCAGCCGATCAGTGCTATCACAGCTCAGCGATGTATGATGCCAGAAGTGTAGCGTGTGACTGCGAAGGTCACTGATTGTCTCCAATGCCGAACACTTGTAAATGAAGATAAAGAGGCCGACCGGACCCTCAGCGCTTGAGATTGGTTATAAAACTTCAAGTTAGCACTGTTTGCTGGGGTCCTGGGTTCAAATCCCAACAAGGATAACATCTTTAAGGAGTTTCTATGTTCTATCCATGTTAGTGTGGGTTTCCTCCTGTGACGCCCCTGGACTAATCAGGGCGTCACAGGGTACTGCACCCTCTTTATCTCTTAGTGCATGACTCAAACCCCCATGGTTCTGGGTTCCCAACCTATAGTACTGCCTCCATCAGCATCCAAATCCCAACCATACCTCACACCACACCCTGTCAGACACACTAGTAGGCTGCTGAGCTGGAATAGGGTCGCCCACCTAGGGGTCAGGCAGACTGGTGGGAGGGAAGTAGAGTAGTGTAGTGTTAGCCCTCAAGAAGTGAGGAGCTGGGGAGTGTGTGGCTCCCTTGGAGTGAGAGGTTGGGTCGCAGATGGTAGTCTGGGCCGGAGGAGTCGGAGACCCGGTCGCAGAGTATTGAGGCTGGGTGCTGTCACGCTCCCCGGGTCCTCGGCTCCCCTCCCCGGGTCCTCTGCCCCGCTCCCCGGGTCCTCAGCCCCGCTCCCCGGCTCACCTGCCACGCTCCCCGCTCTCCAGCCTCCGGTGCCCGTCCTTCCCAGGTTCCCTGGCCTCCGATCCCGGCGTCTGACGGCTTCCCAGGCCCTGGCCGGCTCCCCTGCGTCCTCCCCTCAGCTTCCTTCCCTGGCTTCTGGCACCCGGGCGGCGCGCATGCGCATTAGGGCGCGCGCGCGGTCACTGACCCTTTCTTAAAGGGCCAGCGTCCATTAACAGGAAATGAAGCTAAACAGGTACAGGGTATATAAGGGTTTATTGTCCAAGGGGGCGGGGCCTGATCTTCGTGTTTTCCAAGCTAGGAGTCAGGTCTCCTTGTGTCTCCTTGCCATACTCACGTATCTCTCTTCTAGAGCTGATCCTGCCTCGGCATCCGGTCCTGCTGAATCCCGAACCCCGCACGCTGTCCGTCTGCCATCTGACAGTCCGTACCATCTCGGATCCCTGCGGTGACCCGTCATCTCGCTCCAAAGGTTCCGGACCCCGCCTGACCTCATCTCGGCTTCCGAACCTGAGCTACGTCACCCGGACTACCATCTGTGACTCCGTGGTCCCAGGGACTTCTCCGTTACACTCACTTGCACGGACTGTTCTGCTGCCCATAGTGCTTCAGCTACCGGACTCCTTACCACCATCTTAGAGTTCGGACCAGTGGATCCACCTCCTGGGTCTGCCCGACCGCCTGGCCCTGACAGTAAGATCAGGCCATGGATCCCGCTGCAGCACTAGCGGCCTTGCAAGAGGAACTCCAACGCCAGCGTGAAGTCCAGACCCGCATGTTGGACTTTATGACTTCCGTGGACACCCGCCTGTACACGTTACAAGCGGCAGTTACGCCTTCAACATTCCGGGCCTCCACTAGTCAATCCACGGCTCCCGCACCCGTGGCAGCCTCTTCGGATGCTTCCCGACTCCGTTTGGCTTCACCACCTCGTTATGCCGGAGATCCCAAGACCTGCAGGGGCTTCATAAACCAATGCTCCCTTCATTTCACGCAGCTGCCACATTTGTTTGCCTCCGACCAAGCCAAGGTCGCCTTCATCATGTCTCACCTAGAGGGCGAGGCACTGGCGTGGATGAATCCCTTGTGGGAGAAGGAGGACCCTATGACCAAGGACCTTCAAGAGTTCCTGCAGGCCTTTCGCAGCACCTTCGACGAGCCGGGACGCGCCTCTGCGTCTGCTTCATCCCTTCTCCGCTTACGTCAAGGAACACTGACGGTAGGCCAATATGCCATCCGTTTCCGCACTTTGGCTTCAGAACTCGGGTGGAATAATGAGGCCCTAACAGCCGCCTTCTGGGAAGGACTCTCGAGTCGCATCAAAGACGAGTTGGCGGGTCGTGACGTGCCCTCCACCCTAGATGCCCTGATTGCCCTAGCAACTCGAGTGGACATTCGTTTTCAGGAGCGCTCCAAAGAGCTATCTCGTGAGAGACGTCCGGTACGGCATTCCTCTCCTCCACGGAAGCCCTCCGTACCTCAGTCATCAACAGCTGGGATTCCCGTCCACGAGCCCATGCAGATTGACCGAGTACGGCGGTCTGAACAACGTCGAGCAGAGCGGCTCGCCAAGGGTCTCTGCTTTTACTGCGGAGAGGACACACACCTGCTACGCTCCTGTCCAGAGAGGCCGGGAAACTCCAAAGCCTAGGGTTGGTAGGAGAGGCCACCCTAGGTGCTGGGACTCTCTCAGACCCGGTTATGTGGACCGTGCAAGTGTCAGCGGGAGAGACGCGCTTCACGGCTGAGGCATACCTCGACTCTGGAGCAGCAGGCAATTTCATCCAGCAGGCCACGGTGGACAAGTACCAGTTGCCTGTTACTCTACTCGATAAGCCCCTAGTGATTGCCTCTGTGGATGGGAGACCCCTCGCTGATACCATCTCCTGGGTCACCAGGCCGGTCGAACTGCGTATCGGTGCCCTGCACACCGAGAACATCGCTCTCTACGTCCTTCCACACATGTCCCATCAAATCCTGCTGGGACTTCCCTGGTTGCGGACACACGAACCATCAGTCAGCTGGGGCACTGGCGACATCACCCGATGGGGCTCCGCCTGTCATGAGAGGTGTCTGAAGTCTATACAACCCATCCGACGACCTCCGGTTCCAGAGAACCTACCGGAACTGCCCTCGGCCTATTGGTCCTTCGCAGACGTTTTTGACAAGAAGGAGGCTGAGGTACTTCCGCCACACCGTCCCTACGATTGCGCCATCGACCTGCTCCCAGGAACAACACCACCTCGAGGACGGATATATCCGTTGTCTCCAGCCGAAACCAGGGCCATGTCTACCTACATCACAGAAAGCCTGGCAAAGGGATTCATCCGGAGATCCTCCTCTCCTGCGGGAGCAGGCTTCTTCTTCGTTAAGAAGAAAGAGGGTGACCTACGCCCATGCATTGACTACCGGGGTTTGAATCAGATCACCATAAAAAACAAGTACCCCCTGCCGCTCATCCCCGAATTGTTCGACCGGCTCAGAGGAGCCCGTGTGTTCACCAAACTGGATCTTCGGGGTGCCTACAACCTAGTTTGTATCCGCTCTGGGGACGAATGGAAGACCGCGTTTAATACTCGCGATGGGCACTATGAATACTGCGTAATGCCCTTCGGTCTGTGTAACGCTCCTGCCGTATTCCAAGAATTGGTGAACGACATTTTCCGGGACCTCCTCTACATCTGTGTAGTAGTTTATCTGGATGACATCCTTGTCTTCTCTCCGGACCTCCAGACCCACAGAGAGAACGTACGGCTGGTTCTACAGAGACTGAGAGAGAATCGTCTCTACGCCAAATATGAGAAGTGTGTCTTTGAGCAGTCTTCTCTCCCTTTCCTGGGATACATCATCTCGGGTACAGGGCTGCAGATGGATCCAAAGAAGGTCTCCTCCATTCTCAACTGGCCTCCCCCTTCTGGACTGAAGGCAATCCAACGGTTCCTGGGATTCGCCAACTACTACCGCCAGTTTATCCCTCACTTCTCTGCCCTGACTGCTCCTCTCTCCGCCTTGACCAAGAAGGAGGCTAATCCAAAGGACTGGTCACCTGCGGCCGACGCCGCGTTTTGCTCTCTGAAGCGAGCATTTGCCTCCTCTCCTGTACTCCACCGACCGGAGTTAAACCGCCAGTTCACCTTGGAGGTGGATGCCTCCTCCTCAGGAGCCGGAGCAGTGCTCATGCAGAAGTCCTCCTCCGGGAAGATGGTGACTTGCGGTTTTTTCTCCAAGAGCTTCTCAGCGCCTGAACGCAACTACACCATCGGTGACCGAGAACTATTGGCGGTCAAACTGGCTCTGGAGGAGTGGCGCTACCTCCTGGAAGGAGCAGTGTACCCCGTGATTATCTACACGGACCACAAGAACCTGGAATACCTTCGGTCCGCTCAGCGACTGAACCCACGGCAAGCCAGGTGGTCCTTATTCTTTGCCAGGTTTGATTTCCAGCTCCATTTCCGACCCGCGGACAAGAATGTACGCGCTGATGCCCTGTCTAGGTCTCTCATGCCCATGGAGCAGGAGGAAGAGAGTACCCAACCTATCATCTCTCCTAGCAAGATTATTCCGGTGGCTCCTGTCACCCTGGCCCAGATACCGCCCGGGAAGACCTATGTCTCTGAGACCGACAGGCAAAAAGTCTTACACTGGGGTCATGCCTCAAAAACAGCCGGTCATGCAGGTCAGAAGAGAACATGGGGTGCGATTGTACGCCATTACTGGTGGCCATCCCTTCGCACGGACGTCGCTGCTTTCGTCTCTGCCTGCTCCTCTTGTGCCAGGAACAAGACGCCCAAGCACCTGCCATATGGCCGTCTTCTGCCTCTGCCTATACCCTCAGTTCCATGGCAACACATAGCGATGGACTTTATTACGGACTTGCCATTATCCTCCGGGCACACAGTCATATGGGTCGTGGTGGACCGGTTCTCCAAAATGGCTCACTTCGTCCCTATGGCCGGACTGCCCTCTGCTCAGGAACTCGCGGAAGCCTATATACATCACATCTTCCGCTTGCATGGCTTTCCATCCCACATCGTGTCCGACAGGGGAACTCAGTTCACCTCCCGCTTCTGGAGGGCGCTCTGCAAACATCTGGGAGTGACTCTGGACTTTTCTTCTGCTTACCATCCTCAGTCTAATGGCCAAGTGGAGAGGGTCAATCAAATCTTGACCTCCTTCTTACGTCACTATGTCAACGCCCATCACGACGACTGGTCCACGCTTCTGCCTTGGGCTGAATTCTCCCATAACCACCACATCAGTGAGTCGTCCTCCAAGTCTCCCTTCCATGTCGTTTACGGACTTCAGCCCTCCATCCCGTTGCCTATATCCCCTTCTTCGGATGTCCCTGCTGCTGATACTGTAGCCCGTGACTTCGCTACCATTTGGGACTCTGTCAAGGCGTCCCTTGGGCGCGCTTCCCAGCGGATGAAGAAACACGCCGACAAGAGGCGCCTGGACCCTCCGTGTTTCTCTCCTGGTGACCTGGTCTGGCTTGCTTCCCAGTACATGCGATTGAAGATACCTTCCTACAAGCTGGGTCCTCGCTACATCGGGCCGTTTAAGGTCCTCAGCAAGATCAATGAGGTCTCCTACAAACTGAGGCTTCCGGCCACGATGCGGATTCCCAACTCCTTCCACGTCTCTCTGCTCAAGCCGGTTTTCCTTGGTCCCTTCTCCTCTGCTGCCAGTCCGGCTCCTCCTCCTATTGCCGAGGACGACATCTATGCGGTAAGGGATATCGTGGCCATGAAGACTGTTCGAGGCCGACAGTTCTTCCTGGTGGACTGGGAGGGGTATGGTCCTGAGGATAGGTCCTGGGAGCCCAGGGAGAACGTGGGCACTCCTCTGATCCGTGCCTTCATGTCCCGGTTGCGGGGAGGGGGGCGTGGGGGGGGGGTACTGTCACGCTCCCCGGGTCCTCGGCTCCCCTCCCCGGGTCCTCTGCCCCGCTCCCCGGGTCCTCAGCCCCGCTCCCCGGCTCACCTGCCACGCTCCCCGCTCTCCAGCCTCCGGTGCCCGTCCTTCCCAGGTTCCCTGGCCTCCGATCCCGGCGTCTGACGGCTTCCCAGGCCCTGGCCGGCTCCCCTGCGTCCTCCCCTCAGCTTCCTTCCCTGGCTTCTGGCACCCGGGCGGCGCGCATGCGCATTAGGGCGCGCGCGCGGTCACTGACCCTTTCTTAAAGGGCCAGCGTCCATTAACAGGAAATGAAGCTAAACAGTTACAGGGTATATAAGGGTTTATTGTCCAAGGGGGCGGGGCCTGATCTTCGTGTTTTCCAAGCTAGGAGTCAGGTCTCCTTGTGTCTCCTTGCCATACTCACGTATCTCTCTTCTAGAGCTGATCCTGCCTCGGCATCCGGTCCTGCTGAATCCCGAACCCCGCACGCTGTCCGTCTGCCATCTGACAGTCCGTACCATCTCGGATCCCTGCGGTGACCCGTCATCTCGCTCCAAAGGTTCCGGACCCCGCCTGACCTCATCTCGGCTTCCGAACCTGAGCTACGTCACCCGGACTACCATCTGTGACTCCGTGGTCCCAGGGACTTCTCCGTTACACTCACTTGCACGGACTGTTCTGCTGCCCATAGTGCTTCAGCTACCGGACTCCTTACCACCATCTTAGAGTTCGGACCAGTGGATCCACCTCCTGGGTCTGCCCGACCGCCTGGCCCTGACAGGTGCCTGGACCTGGTCTTGGAGGACAGGAGGCATCTGAGTCTAATAACCGGTCCGGAACCGAAGGCACGGCTGAGTACTGGACCCTAGGTCGGGAAGTAGCTTCAGGCAACCTGGCAATTAACCTGCTAAGGATAATGACTTTATGGACTGTCTCCAAGAAGCTCAGAAATCAGGGGCACTAGCAAAATGAGAGGGATAGGGCTTTCCAACCCACGCAGCCCACAGAAATTATAAGCGTGAGCCCTTGAGAGAACAGCTCCACTACCAACAAGTAGGGAGCGGGGCCCGTTCAGCTTTTTTGCCAACAGGCCACCAGAACACTTCTAATTTGTGCACGGAGGCAGGCTCCGGATCACCCGGCAGTACTATAGGGAACGGATACCTGGACGGGCTCCCCCAAGAGGGCAGCGGCACCCAGAGATTTGGTTTACCTTGTTGTCAGAGTCTGCTTTGCGGCCGCATCATCACCAACACTGCCTGAGTGAGTACATGGTCCTCCCCTGCTTCCAACCAGCCCTGCGCACCCCCACTCCACTATCATCCAGAGTCCCGGGGCCTTTCCCCACCCATGGAGGGAACGTCATCTGGTTGCCCCCACTCCATCTCCCCCGGGTACTCCCATCGGCAGCGGCGGTACTCTCCTTACCGTGAACCACGGATGGCGTCACAAACTCTTATCCCCTGTAAATAGTCCCCCTTCACATTTGAGTGGCCACAAGCCCCTAGGTCCGGAGACCCTCGAGCCACAGCAAATCCCGGATCCGAGCGGTTCGACCGCTGCAGGGGGGCACACCTCACTCCTATATTCCAAAGACGTACTGACTGGGAATGTAGATTGTGAACCCAAATGGGGACAGTGTTCCCAATGTATGTAAAGTGCTGTGGAATTAATAGCGCTATATAAGTGTGTAAAATAAATTATGAAAAAGTTGCAAAAAATGGAATACCATTGTCTTCCTGTTATACCAGCAGAGGGCACTATTAAAATAATAATATTTAATGGCAGCATTGATGTGTCATTGTACAGTACCGATGCCCTAATTTATACATTTCAACCATGCATTCATATGTAAATATTTATATCAGTAAGTATACATCTGGATACAAGCAGTGAAAAGCAGGGCACATTGTACACAATGTTTACGATGGAATTATTCACACCCCTTGATTTAATTTTGTTTTGTTACACACCATGACGCTCATGTATATGGATCTACATCTTCTGCTTCCGCTGGGAAGGAAGTTTCAGAAACATAAGAGATAATACAGGTAAAATAGGACACATGAATTGGATACATTGTATTAGGCTTTGTTACATTCACAATCACACATTCCGTTTGTTTACATAAACAGACAAATAGAATTCATATGAAAAATATAACTGATAGAAACATAAGGTCCCCACTGATTATTATGGGTCTGTCTGGGTTTTGTTTTGTATTACTAAATAGGATAACTGAAGTGAGCACTAATCTATATTATGAGTGCAAGCCAAAAAAATACATAAGGATAAGGCTGCACATCAAACTTAGATAATAGTATAATGCCATAAGCATACCGAAAAACATTGAAGCATACAATGAAAAATGCCACTTGCTAACTTGAACATGTGAATAATGAATTGCATACCTGCCATGAATATTAGGAAAAAGGAGATATTTAGCAATCGCATTGATCAATGTAACTGAGCCCCAAAACCTTGCCAAGGTATATCTCTATATTGGGGTCCCTAGCTCTGTGACCCTAACTGTGTGTCATCTCATTGCAATTAAAAACTGCTGTGTGTGGAGAGGGGTAACCAAGGACTTGCTTATATAGGAGATGGGAAAAAAACATGGCTTGCACTCATCTATATATATAATTGCCTTATTCTGTCTGTCTGTCTGTCTGTCTTTCTCCAAAATTGTGTCCCGGGACATGTCCTTACGGTGACAAACAGCGGATTGGCTGCTGGCCTCGCCATGTCCCCGCCCCCCCGCACGGATTGGCCGCTCGCCTCGCCTCGGGTCCACCCCCCCTCGCACGGATTGGCCATGTCGTTACGGTGACAAACAGCGGATTGGCCGCTGAGCTCGCCATGGCCCCACCCCCCCGTACGGATTGGCCGCTCGGCTTCACGGATTCGCCGTGGCCCCGCCCCCCCCGCACGGATTGGGCGCTCGCCTCGGCTCCTCCCCCCCACACGGATTGGTCGCTCTCCTCGCCCAGGCTCCTCCCCCCGCACGGATTGGCCGATCGCCCAGGCTCCGCTCCCCACACGAGGTGAGCGCATCAAGGTCCTGCGGCGCGCGCGCACACACACACACACACACACACACACCACACACACACACACACACACACACACACACACACACACACACACACACGATCGCATCCACATACAACATCCCGTGATATCGCTTGCTTCTCGGCGGCGATACTGTGTAGTGATCTTCCAGGACCTGCCGGAGGATCACATGGCCGGAAGCATGTGGTATCTCCGGATGTTGTGATTCTGTCAGCGCGTGCATGCGATCGGATGTGTGTGAGTGTATGCGATCGGATGTGTGTGAGTTTGAGTGTATGCGATCGGATGTGTGTGAGTGTGAGTGTATGCGATCGGATGTGTGTGAGTGTGAGTGTATGCGATCGGATGTGTGAGTGTCGTCGGCAGAGGAGCACGGCGTGCAGCACAGCTGCTGGGACCACCCACCGGTGGGCACAGGGAGAAGTGGTGTGTGTGTGTGAGTGTATGCGATCAGATGTGTGCGTGTTTAATGTCTGATGTGTGACTGTGGAGCACGATGGGGAGTGCGCAGCATGGGGGATGGAGCACGATGGGGGGTGCGCAGCATGGGGGATGGAGCACGATGGGGGGTGCGCAGCATGGGGGATGGAG
Organism: Anomaloglossus baeobatrachus; assembly: GCF_048569485.1. Taxonomy (NCBI): domain Eukaryota; kingdom Metazoa; phylum Chordata; class Amphibia; order Anura; family Aromobatidae; genus Anomaloglossus; species Anomaloglossus baeobatrachus. The sequence goes on from NC_134362.1 coordinate 57,484,480, forward strand.
CACGATGGGGGGGTGCGCAGCATGGGGGATGGAGCACGATGGGGGGTGCGCAGCATGGGGGATGGAGCACGATGGGGAGTGCGCAGCATGGGAGATGGAGCAGATTTGGGAGTGCGCAGCATAGGGGATGGAGCACGATGGGGAGTGCGCAGCATGGGGGATGGAGCACGATGGGGGGTGCGCAGCATGGGGGATGGAGCACGATGGGGAGTGCGCAGCATGGGAGATGGAGCACGTTTGGGAGTGCGCAGCATAGGGGATGGAGCACGATGGGGAGTGCGCAGCATGGGGGATGGAGCACGATGGGGAGTGCGCAGCATAGGGGATGGAGCACGATGGGGAGTGCGCAGCATGGGGGATGGAGCACGATGGGGGGTGCGCAGCATGGGGGATGGAGCACGATGGGGAGTGCGCAGCATGCGGGATGGAGCACGATGGGGAGTGCGCAGCATGGGGGATAGAGCACGATGGGGGGTGCGCAGCATGGGGGATGGAGCACGATGGGGAGTGCGCAGCATGGGGATGGAGCACGATGGGGAGTGCGCAGCATGGGGGATAGAGCATGATGGGGGGTGCGCAGCATGGGGGATGGAGCACGATGGGGAGTGCGCAGCATGGGAGATGGAGCATGTTTGGGAGTGCGCAGCATAGGAGATGGAGCACGATGGGGAGTGCGCAGCATGTGGGATGGAGCCCGATGGGGGGTGCGCAGCATGGGGGATGGAGCACGATGGGGAGTGTGCAGCATGGGGGATGGAGCACGATGGGGGGGTGCGCAGCATGGGGGATGGAGCACGATGGGGAGTGCGCAGCATGGGGGATGGAGCACGATGGGGAGTGCGCAGCATGGGGGATGGAGCACGATGGGGGGTGCGCAGCATGGGGGATGGAGCACGATGGGGGGTGCGCAGCATGGGGGATGGAGCACGATGGGGAGTGCGCAGCATGGGGATGGAGCACAATGGGGAGTGCGCAGCATGGGGGATAGAGCACGATGGGGGGTGCGCAGCATGGGGGATGGAGCACGATGGGGAGTGCGCAGCATGGGGATGGAGCACGATGGGGGATGGAGCACGATGGGGAGTGCGCAGCATGGGGGATGGAGCATGATGGGGAGTGCGCAGCATGGGGGATGGAGCACGATGGGGGGTGCGCAGCATGGGGGATGGAGCACGATGGGGAGTGCGCAGCATGGGGATGGAGCACGATGGGGAGTGCGCAGCATGGGGGATGGAGCACGATGGGGGGTGCGCAGTATGGGGGATGGAGCACGATGGGGAGTGCGCAGCATGGGGATGGAGCACGATGGGGAGTGCGCAGCATGGGGGATAGAGCACGATGGGGGGTGCACAGCATGGAGGATGGAGCACGATGGGGAATGCGCAGCATGGGGGATGGAGCATGATGGGGAATGCGCAGTATGGGGGATGGAGCACGATGGGGAATGCGCAGCATGGGGGATGGAGCACGATGGGGAATGCGCAGCATGGGGGATGGAGCACAATGGGGAGTGGGGATGGAGCACGATGGGGGTGCGCAGCATGGGGGATGGAGCATGATGGGGGGTGCACATCTCCCCCCAAAACACACACACACACGCACTGCACAACACACCACACACACACTGGGAACCACAAACACTGCCCTACACAGACACCCACACACACAACGCCGCACACACACAACACTCAACACACAAACACCGCGGCACACACAAATATACGCACATACCGCACAACACACACATTGCACAAAACATACCTCCCCCCAAAACACACACACACCCACACAAACCGCGCAACACACATACACAATGATACAGACACACAGCACTCTACAAACAACGCAACACACAAACAACACCGCTCTCACCCCCCGCCACACCCAGACAACACCCAGAACATGTACAGCGCCCTACACAAACACTTGCTAACTACAGACAACAACATCTATATATATATATATATAACAAAAATCATACATTAACTACACAATACGTAAATTCTAGAATACCCGATGCGTAGAATCGGGCCACCTTCTAGTAATATATATTAGTGCTCACTTCAGTTATCCTATTTAGTAATATGATGTTTTTTTTCTGAATGTGAACACAGCTCCGCCCCTTTCGGCCATGTTTTTTACATCTAATATATAAAGCTGAATGTGTGTGTGTGTGTATGTATGTACAGTTAGGTCCAGAAATATTTGGACAGTGACACAATTTTCGCGAGTTGGGCTCTGCATGCCACCACATTGGATTTGAAATGAAACCTCTACAACAGAATTCAAGTGCAGATTGTAACGTTTAATTTGAAGGTTTGAATAAAAATATCTGATAGAAATTGTAGGAATTGTACACATTTCTTTACAAACACTCCACATTTTAGGAGGTCAAAAGTAATTGGACAAATAAACCAAACCCAAAAAAAAATTTTTTATTTTCAATATTTTGTTGCGAATCCTTTGGAGGCAATCACTGCCTTAAGTCTGGAACCCATCGACATCACCAAACGCTGGGTTTCCTCCTTCTTAATGCTTTGCCAGGCCTTTACAGCCGCAGCCTTCAGGTCTTGCTTGTTTGTGGGTCTTTCCGTCTTAAGTCTGGATTTGAGCAAGTGAAATGCATGCTCAATTGGGTTAAGATCTGGTGATTGACTTGGCCATTGCAGAATGTTCCACTTTTTTGCACTCATGAACTCCTGGGTAGCTTTGGCTGTATGCTTGGGGTCATTGTCCATCTGTACTATGAAGCGCCGTCCGATCAACTTTGCGGCATGTGGCTGAATCTGGGCTGAAAGTATATCCCGGTACACTTCAGAATTCATCCGGCTACTCTTGTCTGCTGTTATGTCATCAATAAACACAAGTGACCCAGTGCCATTGAAAGCCATGCCATCACGTTGCCTCCACCATGTGTTACAGAGGATGTGGTGTGCCTTGGATCATGTGCCGTTCCCTTTCTTCTCCAAACTTTTTTCTTCCCATCATTCTGGTACAGGTTGATCTTTGTCTCATCTTTCCATAGAATACTTTTCCAGAACTGAGCTGGCTTCATGAGGTGTTTTTCAGCAAATTTAACTCTGGCCTGTCTATTTTTGGAATTGATGAATGGTTTGCATCTAGATGTGAACCCTTTGTATTTACTTTCATGGAGTCTTCTCTTTACTGTTGACTTAGAGACAGATACACCTACTTCACTGAGAGTGTTCTGGACTTCAGTTGATGTTGTGAACGGGTTCTTCTTCACCAAAGAAAGTATGCGGCGATCATCCACCACTGTTGTCATCCGTGGACGCCCAGGCCTTTTTGAGTTCCCAAGCTCACCAGTCAATTACTTTTTTCTCAGAATGTACCCGACTGTTGATTTTGCTACTCCAAGCATGTCTGCTATCTCTCTGATGGATTTTTTCTTTTTTTTCAGCCTCAGGATGTTCTGCTTCACCTCAATTGAGAGTTCCTTAGACCGCATGTTGTCTGGTCACAGCAACAGCTTCGAAATGCAAAACCACACACCTGTAATCAACCCCAGACCTTTTAACTACTTCATTGATTACAGGTTAACGAGGGAGACGCCTTCAGAGTTAATTGCAGCCCTTAGAGTCCCTTGTCCAATTACTTTTGGTCCCTTGAAAAAGAGGAGGCTATGCATTACAGAGCTATGATTCCTAAACCCTTTCTCCGATTTGGATGTGAAAACTCTCATATTGCAGCTGGGAGTGTGCACTTTCAGCCCATATTATATATATAATTGTATTTCTGAACATGTTTTTGTAAACAGCTAAAATAACAAAACTTGTGTCACTGTCCAAATATTTCTGGACCTAACTGTATGTGTGTGTATGTATGTATGTCCGGGATTGGCATCTGCACCGTCGCAGCTACAGCCACAAAATTTTGCACACTTACACGTCTGGACCCCGAGAGCATCATAGGCTATGTTTTGAGGGGAAATTTTAACCTCGTGCTTTACAGTTATTCACCAAAAAACCTTCCTCCATTAAAGCGAATGGAGCTGGGAGCCACAGTGCAGCCAGAACTTCAGAAGAATGCGCAGCCACGCCCTTATATGGAATGTTGGCGTGTCACAATGCAGCCAGGGAAAGAGACAGACACAGACAGGGAAAGAGGCAGACACAGACAGGGTAAGAAACAGACATAGACAGGGTAAGAGACAGACACAAAGAGACAGACACAGACAAAGAGACAGACTGACAGGGAAAGAGACAGAGACAGACAGGGAAAGAGACAGACACAGACAAAGAGACAGAGACAGACACAGGGAAACAGACAGACAGGGAAAGAGAGGGAAAGAGACAGATAGGGTAAGAGACAGACAAAGACAGGTAAAGAGACAGACAAAGAGACAGACACAGGGAAAGAGACAGAGGGAAAGAGAGAAAGAGACAGGGAAAGAGAGGGAAAGAAAGGGACAGAGACAGACAGGGAAAGAGACAGACAGGGAAAGTGACAGAGATAGATAGACAGACAGGGAAAGAGATAGACAGACAGGGAAAGAGATTGAGACAGACGGAGAAAGGGACAGAGACAGTCAGAGACAGACAGGGAAAGAGACAGACAGACAAAGAGATAGAGAGAGAGACAGAGAGATATATACAGAGGGGAAGACAGACATTATAATTACATTTCTATCTATTTGTTTTGTGGTTTTTGTGTGTAGAATACGTTTTTGTTAATACATTCTATTTTGTTAACAGCAGTTATTGACCCGGGCGAAGCCGGGTAGTACAGCTAGTATATATTTAAGCAAGTCCTTGGTTAGCCCTCGCCACACACAACAGTTTTTAATTGCAATGAGAGGACACACAGATAGGGTCACCGAGCTAGGGACCCCAATATAGCGATATACCTTGGTGAGGTTTTGGGGCTCAGTTACATTGATCAATGCGATTGCTAAATATCTCCTTTTTCCTAATATTCATGTCAGGTATGCATTTCATTATTCACACTTTCAAGTTAGTAAGTGGCATTTTTCATTGTATGCTTCAATATTTTTCGGTATGCTTATGGCATTATACTATTATCTAAGCTTGATGTGCAGCCTTATCCTTATGTATTGGGTTTTGTTTTGTGTCAGTTTTTAGAACAGAAGATAAAGTTCTGCATTCTTCACTTCCACATCCCAGACAGACCCCCATAATAATCAGTGGGGTCTATCTGCTTCCAGTTGTATAACTAAAGCAATGGATCCGTTTTGTAAAAGAATTCCATTTATCATTCTAAACAGAGAAAAAACTAAATGTGCAAATGGAAATGCAAACCTAATCTTAAAGCAGTTGTCCCCATTCACCAATGTAAAGCCCACTACTCAGTGGTGTGTCAAGCAACAGAGCTTTATTCACTCTCCACAGGTATAGCTGTCTGGGTTTCTGTTGATTGGCTGCAGCTGATTTAGACAGCACCAGCCACTGAGCTCAGTGATTGTCTGCAGCCCTCCCATCATGACCCACACCTCTTAATCAGAAGAGCTGCCATATTCAACTCTGCTACACTGCTGGGCTCTGCTATGTCACTGAAGTGAGCCTCCTGACAAATTCATCTCTGCTACATTGCTGGGCTCTGCTACGTCACCACAGTGAGCCTCCTGACATATTCAACTTTGCTACATTGCTAGGTTCTGCTACATCACCAGTGAGCCCCCTGACATATTCAACTCTACTACACTTTTGGGCTCTGCTACATCACCCTAGTGAGCCTCCTGACCTACTCGAATCTGCTACATCGCAGAAATCTGCTACGTCACCACAGTGAGCCTTCTAACCTATTCAGATCTGCTACATCGCAGACATCTGCAATGTCACTACAGTGAGCCTCCTGATATATTCAACTCTATTACATTGCTGGGCTCTGCTATGTTATCATAGTGAGCCTTCTGACCTAATCAAATCTGCAGCTCTGCTATGTCACCATAGTGAGTCTCCTAACCCACTCAAATCTGCTACATTGCTGGGCTCTGCTCTGTCACCACAGTGAGCCTCCTGATCTACTCAAATATGCTACATTGCTGCGCTCTGCTATGTCACCAGAGTGAGCCTTCTGACATATTCAACTCTGCTACATTGCCAGGCTCTGCAACATCACCAGTGAGCCTCCGAGTCCTGACATTTTCAACTCTTCTACATTTTTGGGTTCTGTTACATCACCCTAGTGAGCCTCCTGACCTACTCAAATCTGCTACATCGCAGAACTCGGCTACGTCCCCACAGTGAGCATCCTGACCTACTCAAATCTGCTACATTGTGGAACTTTGCTACGTCACCACAGTGAGCCTCCTGATATATTCAACTCTGCTACATTGCTGCGCTCTGCTACATCACCACAATTAACCTCCTGACTTACATCTGCTACATCGTGGAACTCTGCTACATCACCACAGTGAGCCTCCTGACACATTCAACTCTGCTAGATACCCACAGTGAGCCTCCTGCCTACTCAAATCTACAACATCACGGAACTCTGCTACGTCACCACAGTGAGCCTCCTGCCTGACTCAAATCTGCTACGTCACGGACCTCTGCTACGTCACCACAGTGAGTCTCCAGATATATTCAACTCTGCTACATCACTGGGCTCTACTATGTCACCACAGTGACAGCGTCTCCTCCATCCGGCCATAATGTCCTGCCGGATGAACGTTTTCTGCCCGTGCTTCATTACAACTGCTCATCCGGACGTCGGGTTTCGAGGATCCATCTTTTCAGATGAGACATAACACAAGATTAAAACTATCATTTAAAAAATTGTCCATTATTCAGATTCCAGCTTATGTTTTCCCATGGCCTATTTGAAAATGAGAGGAGTAATTACCTTTCCTTAGAATAGTTTTTATGTAGGAAGCCAACGTATTTTATGGAGAAGTCAAAGTAGTTTAATATGATGAGTAGAACTTTGGTATTCGGCCAACTCCTCCTCACCTGCGAGCACTGACCTACTGACATTAGCAAAATGTGGCTTCCACTAGATCACAACTCAGCTGACTCAATGGATACACCCAGGGAACAGGAGAAATCCTCCTCTTTCATAAGCAAGCCATGCTTTATTACATGAAGGGTGTGGGGAGAAGAGCTGTCACTTTTTACATTGCTAGTCTCAGGCTCTGTTCACATGTTACATTTTTGTTGCATCATATAAATAATGCGTATAACTTGCAGATATAGAGTTTTTCATCAGCTATAGAAAACTGCAATGGCTCATAAGAACCAATAACAACAGTAACAAAAAATTACCTACGGGGATCAGAAAAAACAAGTAATAGCATCCCACACCCTCTCCGATGCACGTTTCGCACTTGTAGCGCTTCTTCCAGGAGTGAGCTCCTCCTCCTGGAAGAAGCGCTACAAGTGTGAAACGTGCGTCGGAGAGGCTGTGGGACGCTATTACTTGTATTTTCTGATCACCCGTAGGTAATTTTTTGTTACTGTTGTTTGTTATTGGTTCTTATGAGCCATTGCATTTTTCTTATAACACACTTGTGTTACTAGATATATATTTATTACTATATTTTTCTATTTATATATACGTATATATACCATATTAACTCTTTATATACGGGGTGATAATTATGTGATTTTTTTTTGGTGTTCCCAATATAATAATAATTTTTTATACATTTTTACCCTTTTGAGGGGTTTGCTTTCTTGAGACGTCCTGTAATTTTTATGTTTTATAATCAATAAAAGTTCATTTTTATATAAATTATTTATTTGTTGCTGATTTATATCTGATTTTTACAGATACATTACTATTATGTAGCATAGAACACTTAAGGCTACTTTACACACTGCGATATTGGTTCATATATCGCTAGTGTGGGTACCCGCCCCCATCTGTTGTGCGACACGGGCAAATCGCTGCCCGTGCAGCACAACATCGCGCAGACCCGTCACACATACTTACCTGCCCGGCGACGTCGCTGTGACCGGCGAACCGCCTCCTTTCTAAGGGGGCGGTCCGTGCGACGTCACAGCGACGTCACTGAGCGGCCGCCCAATAGAAGCAGAGGGGCGGAGATGAGCGGAACGTAACATCCCGCCCACCTCCTTCCTTCCGCATTGTGGCCGGGAGGCAGGTAAGGAGAGCTTCCTCGTTCCTGCGGCGTCACACATAGCGATGTGTGCTGCCGCAAGAGCGACGAACTACATCGTTACTGCTGCAGTAACGATAATCGAGAATGGACCCCCATGTCACCGATGAGCGATTTTGCACGTTTTTGCAATGATGCAAAATCGCTCATCGGTGTCACACACAGCAACATCGCTAATGCGGCCGGATGTGCGTCACAAATTCCGTGACCCCAACGACTCCACATTAGCGATGTCGCAGCGTGTAAAGCCCCCTTTAGGCTATGTGAGCACGCTGCAGATTTGGTGCAGAAATTTTCTGCATGAAATCTGCTGGCAGAAAAATGTACCAAAAAACGTATGTGTTTTTGGTGCGTTTTTTGGCGCTTTTTGTGCCATGCATTTTTTTAATGACGTCAATGGATGGAAGGATTAAAAGGAACCTGTCACCACTTTTTTTGACCTATAAGCTGCGGCCACTACCACCGAGCTCTTATATACACATTCTAACATGCTGTATATAAGAGCAAGGCCGCTGTGAGAACATAAAAAACACTTTATAATACTTACCTAACGGTCGCGCGGTTGGCCATATGGGTGTCTCCGTTGTCCGGTGCCGGCGCCACCTCTTTTGGCCATCTTTGTGTTCCTCTAGCCGTGGTGCATGAAGGGTCCGACGTCATCCACACTCGCCGGCAATTCAGGTCCTGAGCAGGGATGATCAAAGTATTGTAGTGCGCCTGCGCAGGACCGGCGAGTGTGTATGACGTAGCCGCATCATGCACCCAGGCTTCAGAAAGAGGACGAAGATGGCCGAAAGAGGAGGCGCCGGCACCGGAGACACCCATATGGCCAACCGCGTGACTGTTAGGTAAGTATTATAAAGTGTTTTTTATCTTCTCACAGTGGCCTGGGCTCTTATATACAGCATGTTAGAATGCTGTATATACAGTTAGGTCCAGAAATATTTGGACAGTGACACAAGTTTTGTTATTTTAGCTGTTTACAAAAACATGTTCAGAAATACAATTATATATATAATATGGGCTGAAAGTGCACACTCCCAGCTGCAATATGAGAGTTTTCACATCCAAATCGGAGAAAGGGTTTAGGAATCATAGCTCTGTAATGCATAGCCTCCTCTTTTTCAAGGGACCAAAAGTAATTGGACAAGGGACTCTAAGGGCTGCAATTAACTCTGAAGGTGTCTCCCTCGTTAACCTGTAATCAATTAAGTAGTTAAAAGGTCTGGGGTTGATTACAGGTGTGTGGTTTTGCATTTGGAAGCTGTTGCTGTGACCAGACAACATGCGGTCTAAGGAACTCTCAATTGAGGTGAAGCAGAACATCCTGAGGCTGAAAAAAAAGAAAAAATCCATCAGAGAGATAGCAGACATGCTTGGAGTAGCAAAATCAACAGTCGGGTACATTCTGAGAAAAAAGGAATTGACTGGTGAGCTTGGGAACTCAAAAAGGCCTGGGCGTCCACGGATGACAACAGTGGTGGATGATCGCCGCATACTTTCTTTGGTGAAGAAGAACCCGTTCACAACATCAACTGAAGTCCAGAACACTCTCAGTGAAGTAGGTGTATCTGTCTCTAAGTCAACAGTAAAGAGAAGACTCCATGAAAGTAAATACAAAGGGTTCACATCTAGATGCAAACCATTCATCAATTCCAAAAATAGACAGGCCAGAGTTAAATTTGCTGAAAAACACCTCATGAAGCCAGCTCAGTTCTGGAAAAGTATTCTATGGACAGATGAGACAAAGATCAACCTGTACCAGAATGATGGGAAGAAAAAAGTTTGGAGAAGGAAGGGAACGGCACATGATCCAAGGCACACCACATCCTCTGTAAAACATGGTGGAGGCAACGTGATGGCATGGGCATGCATGGCTTTCAATGGCACTGGGTCACTTTTGTTTATTGATGACATAACAGCAGACAAGAGTAGCCGGATGAATTCTGAAGTGTACCGGGATATACTTTCAGCCCAGATTCAGCCAAATGCCGCAAAGTTGATCGGACGGCGCTTCATAGTACAGATGGACAATGACCCCAAGCATACAGCCAAAGCTACCCAGGAGTTCATGAGTGCAAAAAAGTGGAAAATTCTGCAATGGCCAAGTCAATCACCAGATCTTAACCCAATTGAGCATGCATTTCACTTGCTCAAATCCAGACTTAAGACGGAAAGACCCACAAACAAGCAAGACCTGAAGGCTGCGGCTGTAAAGGCCTGGCAAAGCATTAAGAAGGAGGAAACCCAGCGTTTGGTGATGTACATGGGTTCCAGACTTAAGGCAGTGATTGCCTCCAAAGGATTCGCAACAAAATATTGAAAATAAAAACATTTTGTTTGGGTTTGGTTTATTTGTCCAATTACTTTTGACCTCCTAAAATGTGGAGTGTTTGTAAAGAAATGTGTACAATTCCTACAATTTCTATCAGATATTTTTGTTCAAACCTTCAAATTAAACGTTACAATCTGCACTTGAATTCTGTTGTAGAGGTTTCATTTCAAATCCAATGTGGTGGCATGCAGAGCCCAACTCGCGAAAATTGTGTCACTGTCCAAATATTTCTGGACCTAACTGTAAGAGCCCGGTGGTGGTGGCCGCAGCTTATAGGCCGAAAAAGTGGTGACAGGTTCCCTTTAAAAGATGCAGGAAAAAGGCGCCAACAGTTGACATACTGCAGATTATTTTCTGCACCAAATCTGCAAGGAAAACAAATAAGCAACATGCACAATACTTCAGAATTCTCATTGACTTTGCTGGCCTTAGGCTGCTTTCACACATCCGGTTTTTCCTGTGCGGCACAATCCGGCTCTTTGCAGAAAAAACGCAACCGTTTTTTTTTGCCGCCGGTTGTGTTGTTTCCGCATAGACTTTCATTAGTGCCGGATTGTGCCGCATGGCCTTGCGTTCGGTCCGGTTTTTGCCGGATGCGGCATATTTAGCCCATGCGGCGGCCGGATGGAACGTTGCCTGGCACATTTTTTTGGCCGCCGCATGCGGTTTTTTGCACTGCGCATGCTCAGTAGTGTGCCGCAGCCGGCAAAAACCGGACGGGCCGCATGTAAAAACTTATGCAAAGGATGCGTTTTTTTCGCCGCATCCGTTGCATAGGTTTTAGAGACGGATTTAGCCGCACTGCTAAAACCGGATGTGTGAAAGCAGCCTAAGGCTACATGCGCACGCTGCTTTTTTTTCGTGTTCACAAACTGCAGCCAAAACTGCACCTTGTCAGAGAGAGCCTGGAAATGTCACAAAAAATGTAGGTGCTTTTTTGGTGCATTTTTGCTGCTTTTTTGGTGCGTTTTTGGCTGCAGTTTTGTCAACAATTTTTTCATGTATTTTTCAGTTCAAACAAGCCCATAAAGCTTGTTGAATTGGAAAAAAAAAAAATTAGAAATAAATAATTAAAAAAAACGGCGTGCGGTCCCCCCCAATTTTAATGCCAGCCAGATAAAGCCATACGGCTGAAGGCTGGTATTCTCAGGATGGGGAGCGCCACGTTATGGGGAGCCCCCCAGCCTAACAATATCAGTCAGCAGCCGCCCAGAATTGCCGCATACATTATATGCGGCAGTTCTGGGGCTGTACCCGGCTCTTCCCGATTTACCCTGGTGCGTTGGCAAATCGGGGTAATAAGGAGTTATTGGCAGCCCATAGCTGCCAATAAGTCCTAGATTAATCATGTCAGGCGTCTATGAGACACCCTCCATGATTAATCTGTAAATTACAGTAAATAAACACACACACCCGAAAAATCCTTTATTAGAAATAAAAAACACAAACACATTCCCTCATTACCAATTTATTAACCCCGACAAAGCCCTCCATGTCCGGCGTAATCCAGCATGCTCCAGCGTCGCATCCAGCAGTGCTGCATGGAGGTGACCGGAGCAGCAGACACCGCCGCTCCTGTCACCTCCATGCAGCTAATGAAGACAGCCGCGTGATCAGCTGAGCTGTCACCGAGGTTACCCGCTGTCACCGCCGAATCCAGCGGTGGCCGCGAGTAACCTCTGACAGCTCAGCTGATCGCGCTACAGCGTGGAGCCGGCGGCAGGAGCCTGGAGCCGGCGGCAGGAGCGTGGAGCCGGCCGGCGGCAGGAGCGTGGAGCCGGCCGGCGGCAGGAGCGTGGAGCCGGCCGGCGGCAGGAGCGTGGAACCGGCCGGCGGCAGGAGCGTGGAGCCCGGGACTTTCAGCGGCGGCGGCGGTGGCGGTGAGAGGGGTCCATCATCTCCCCTGTGCGGGGACCGCGGTACTTCAGGGAACACGTGGAGGACGGGACTATCAGCGGCGGCGGCAGCGAGAGGGGGATGGACGTTGGCAGCTGAAAACATTGATTTTTCCCTCTCGCTGCCGCCGCTGCTGATAGTCCCGTCCTCCACATCATCTCCCCTGTGCGTGCACGCTGGGGACAGTGGTACTTCGGGGAACATGTGGAGGACGGGACTATCAGCGGCGGCAGCAGCAAGAGGGAAAAATCAATGTTTTCAGCTGCCAATGTCCATCCCCCTCTCGCTGCCGCTGCTGATAGTCCCGTCCTCCACATCATCTCCCCTGGGGACAGCGGTACTTCGGGGAACATATGGAGGACGGGACGGGACCACTTGCCTGACCTCACTTCCTGACAAATCACCTGCGTTTTTGCTAGCAAAAACGCAGGTAAAAGGCAGGTAAAATGCACCACTTGTGATTAGCATGCATTTTTCCTGCGTTTTTGATGCCCTCATTGATTTCAATGGGTGACAAATGTTGACAAAAACGCAGGAAGAATGAACATGGTGCATTTTTTTTGTCACAAACTTTTGACAAAAAAAACGCTGACAAATAAACTGCAGTGTGCGCATGACAAATCTGACTTCTCATAGACTTTGCTGGGAAGTCAGATGTCAGAAAGTTCTGCTGACAAAACTGCAGCCAAAAAAGCAGCAAAAAAGCAGCAAAAAAAGCAGCGTGCGCATGTAGCCTAAGATAGACATGCAGATGTGGGCCACAAACTGCATCAAATCCGCATCAAAACTCCATTGTGTGCACACAGCCTTAAATGGTCCTGTAAATGACTGTTGAATAATAGCTGCTGAGAAAAAAAAAACACATGGCATATGAATGGCATATGGATGAGAGAAAAAAAAATGGCATGACATGTATAATGTCACTCGTCCATCTTTTCTGACCGAAAATCAGACTGATTTTTTTTAATATGTAGATGTGAGCGAACCCTTAGGAAAAGAACCACATTAATTTCCTAATTTATCTGAACAAAAGATAAAACTCTCAGGCTGCGGTCACATGAATGTACAAGTGCATCTCAATAAAATTAGAATATCATTAAAAAGTTACATTATTTCAGTAATTCAATACAAAAAGGGAAACACATATATTATATAGAGTCATTACACACAGAGGGATGTATTCCTATATATTATATAAAGTCATTACACACAGAGGGATCTATTCCTATACATCATATAGAGTCATTACACACAGAGGGATCTATTTCTATATATTATATAGAGTCATTACTGTAACGCCTGCCTGGATCAACAGACTCAGGTGCGATGTAATTGACAGAGTAGAGGGAAGCCACTCACCAAGCAGGACCCCCAGAACCCTGAAACCCTTTAACCCCTATACAAGGATTTGGAATTACACAGGGCCTGGGTGATCACTACCTGTGGAAGGCTGCAGTCCGATGAGAGTAGTAGTCAGGCAGGGTCAAACCAGGAATAGCAGAAGAGGCACAGAATCGGCAGACAATGACGTAATCAGAAAACGTAGCAGAGGTCAAATCCGGATCGGGCAGCGAGGTACAAAACCAGCAGGTAGAAGGGTAGTCAGAAAACACGCAGAAGTCAGCACACAGGAATCACAAAACATAATAGGGCGGACCAGGAGCCAGGAAATCAGAACTATCTCTGGCAGAGGTCAGCATACAGGAGGGGAACTAAGAAGGGTGTGGTGTCTTCCCATTGGCTGTAGCTGGAATACACACGCTACCCACAGTCAGCCAGCGGTACTGCAGATCCCAAGATAACCCAGCCCAGTGGATAATCGGAGCCTGCGCCCACCGGTGCTGCTGGCATCGACTCCTCTCCCATCACCAGTACCATCCATGGCAGGAACACGGCGTCGCCTGGCGATCGGAGCAGAAGTCGCTGGAGCAGACCCCGGTGGCGACGTAACAATTACACACAGAGGGATCTATTCCTATATAATATATATAGAGTCATTACACACAGAGGGATCTATTCCTATATATTATATAGAGTCATTACACACAGAGGCATCTATTTCATGTGTTTATTTCTGTTAATGTTGATGATTATGGCTTACATCCAATGAAAACCCAAAAGTCATTATCTCAGAAAATTAGAATATTATATAAAACCAACTGAATAAATGATTTTACACTCAGAAATGTTGGCGCCTACTGAAAAGTCTGAACAGTAAATGCCTCAACACTTGGTCGTTTGTTCCTTTTGCATGAATTACTGCATCAATGCGGCGTGGCATGGAGGCGATCAGCAATGCTGAGATGTTATTGAAGCTCAGGTGGCTTTGATAGCAGCCTTCAGCTCGTCTGCATTGTTGGCTCTGGTGTCTCTCATCTTCCTCTTGACAATATCCCATAGATTCTTTATGGGGTTTAGGTCAGGCGAGTTTTCTGGCCAATCAAGCACAGTGATACTGTGGTTAGTAAACCAGGTATTGGTACTTTTGGCAGTGTGGACAGGTGCAAAGTCCTGCTGGAAAATGAAATTTCCATCTCTAAAAAGCTTGTTGGAAGAGGGAGGCATGAAGTGCTCTAAAATTTCCTGATAGACGGCTGCCGTCTGAGTGTAGTGACTCTATATAATATGTATTTAACTTTTTTATTTAATTACTGAAATAAATGAATTTTTTGATGATATTCTAATTCTAATTCATTGAGATACACACACACACACACACACACACACACATACATATACAGTATATATATATTAGTCCTGTATATATTGTCAATGTATCAGCACCGACAACTCTATAACTTATCGAGTGTACGATATCACTATTGTGCTACCATTAAAGCACAATATGGACCATGCCCCATAATTCAGAGAGTTCTGTAGCCATAGTGCCTTGTGTAAAATTTAACCTTATAAATAATGCCCTACATAAAATTGTGCCATGTATAGTGAGTGCCCCATATATTTAAATACTTCCACATGAAAGATTCTACCATGTACAGTGCTCAATAATGTGTCCCATATATAGCACATACAGTATATAGTACCCCATATATAGTGCCCCCATATATAGTGCCCCATATATAGTGCCCCCTTTGTGTGCCATGTAAATCTGTGACACACAGAGACTTCCTCATAATAAATAGTGGGTAATTTACAATACTGATTTATCCTCATTTGCCGGGGTATGCCTCATCCTCACGGTGGCTGACATGACAACTTTATTCTTTCATATCAGTAAGCAAATGGCAACAACAGCATCATATAATTAGTAAATGGAGGTGCAGAAACCTCCCATTATAGAGCTCCTGCCCTCAATAAAAACTCATTGGCTAATAAGAATTGGAGTGCCCACGCCATGGACTTCAGGGGCGTGCACTGGACTCCAGGCAAGCACCAATTTGATTGGTAATGCTGTCAATATGACACCCATAAAGTTGTATCCTATGGTGGAGCAGGGAGCCAAAGCTCCCTGCTCCACCATTCTCCATCCTGTAGTCTGAAGCTGGAGAATGGGCAGCCACTTCCATGAATCTCTCTCCTGCTCTCTAGAAGACGTCAATACCGCCTACAGGCCGCAGACCCACTATCATACATTACATTTTGTATACTGCAAAAAGTCTTTCCATGACAGGTCAAAGACCCACAAAAGTATGGGTTACAATGTAGTCCGTGGATATCACAAAGAAGCACAAAGAGGACGTCTAGCTCTGCTTTGCCTCATTCATATTATATTTTGGGAAAAATAAGCAAGTCTATTGTCCGTCTTCGTATTATGTCCCTGTTATAGCAACTTAGTGTCTGCACCCAAAGAACAAGATGTCCTCCAATTAGGCCCAACCTTAAAAAGTAAAGTTCAGCGTGATTGATTGATGAGACTTTTGGTCGAGTTTTCCTTATACTTATACTGATCACTTTACTTGTTAGAAGTTCTTCAAGGTGTTGGGACTTGAAGTCAGGAATGCTGCATGCTGTGGCATGGCCTGGTAGAGATAGATGTTTTTTTTAACCTTTCTAAAGTTAATGTGTATACACGAGTATAGGAATATTCTGAAATATCTACATAATTCATGTAAGGCTCAATGATGTGCAATAATCTGATATCCCCCTAAAGATTTCTCCCTGCACAACCCATTCTCCTCTCTTTAATCTTCTTCCTTAAAATTGATATCAAAGTCCGAATGTTAGGTTGGAGGTACTTTCAGTATCTCTAGCGTGCCACTAATATCTTCTAAGGCCGGTTACAGACGTCCTGTTTAATCAGGTACAAGCCACATGTATGGGTATGGTCATACATGTGACATCTGTGTTTGTGTGACACCCCACGCAGCACAAGATAGGAGCATATCTCCGTACCCTGTATACCAGGAGCCGGGCCAGTGGTTTGTAGAAGTCGTGGCCTGACCCGGTTCCGTGGCCCCATGGTGCACAGTAAAAGGGAGGCTAGTAAGGATTGTCCTGGAGAAGTAGTCACCGGTTACGGTGGTGACTGGGGTCCCGGCCTCCTACGCTGCGGACCCTTCCTCCGACCTTTCCTCCTCAAGGAGTGGAACGGATGATGTCGACTACGCCACCTGTGGTGTGCGGCCAGGGATAAGACCGCCGCTGCATGGTACCTCGCTGGGGGTGATGTTGGGGTGCAGCCGGGATGATATCGCTCCTCACAGGAGGAGCGCCCCCGAGAGGGAGAACGCGGAACTGGGAATTGCCAGATCACAAGGCGACGACAAACAGAGTCAGAGTCACTGGGTTGCGGGTATCAGATCTTATTTACACACAGTTCTCTCTTTACTGCAATAACTCCGTTCGTTCCCAGGCAGGGCAGAGGTCAAGTCTGGTAAGGCAACCTGTGGACTTTCTCTTCCTGTGCGCTCGTGTGGTGGTCCCTTCCTGGTCTCTGGAGGTCTTGGGACCCATTACTCTGCCACCCGAAGCTGCAGGGCTCTGTAACTCTCATCTCTTCCGTGCCGCATGACTACCGGTCCCAGGCTCTCCGTTCCTTCCCGGCTAGCCACCTCTCCCTTTCCATGTCTCTGCCGGTTAATGGATCGGGAACCTCCTAACTGGCATCTTCCTCAGCTTAGGGCCCTAGCCACCCACTTGCCCGGTCCCCGGTAAGAAAAGGGTGTATAACCAGTCTGGACCCGGTGATACCTCTACTCCACTCCCTGAGAGAGAGCTCTTAGGCCGCTTTCACACTACGTTTTTTTAACATGCGTCATGAATGGTTTTTTTTAACACAAAAACGGATCCAGTGCAAATGTGTTTTCATTTCAATGCATTTGCAATGGACTCGCGGCAACATGCGTTCACATGCGTTTGCGTGCATTATACAGTAGTGAGGATCCAACGAGTTGCAGTTTTTTAACTTTTTTCAAAAACGCTACTTGTAGCGTTTTTGAGCTGCGTCCAAATACTGTTTTTCACTGGATCCTGACTATACTGCACGCAAACGCATGTGAACGCTGGCATGCTGATAGACAGGATCCTGTTTGCTCTACTGAGCATGCCCAGAAACCAGCCTGGCGTGATCAGTCTCTCTCTCCCCCTCCCTCTCTCCCCCTCCCTCTCTCTCTCTCTCTCCCTCCCTCCCTCTTCTCTCTCTCTCCCCCGCCTGAGAGCGGTGG
The DNA here is from genome assembly GCF_048569485.1 of Anomaloglossus baeobatrachus. Taxonomy (NCBI): domain Eukaryota; kingdom Metazoa; phylum Chordata; class Amphibia; order Anura; family Aromobatidae; genus Anomaloglossus; species Anomaloglossus baeobatrachus. The sequence goes on from NC_134362.1 coordinate 57,502,436, forward strand.
ACGCTCGTAACCAAGGTAAATATCGGGTAACCAAGCAAAGCGCTTCGCTTAGTTACCCGATGTTTACCTTGGTTACGTGTGCAGGGAGCAGGCAGCCTGGCTTCTAGCAGCTGCAGACGCTCATAACCAAGGTAAATATTGGGTATCCAAGCAAAGCACTTCGCTTAGTTACCCGATGTTTATCTTGGTTACCAGCGTCCGCAGCTGTCAGATGCCGGCTCCCAGTCTATCACGTTCAGTTCCCCTCACTCTTGATCACATGACTTCAATGCCCGCCCATAAACTTCAAGTGACAGGATCCTGCAAAATAACACATGCGTTTGCATGTGTTTTTCTTTGTAAAAACAGGATCCACTTTTACAGCAAAAAAACGTTCATGACGCATGTTAAAAAAAACGTAGTGTGAAAGCAGCCTCAGAGAGCTGATCACTGCATGTTCTCTCTCTGCTTCCCCAAGGCGTTCTGACTAAAATTAAAGTAACTTTCCCTTTTGTAACTTCCCCCTGCACGTGCCCCCATTTCAGGAATGTCATTTCTGCCTGCCTGCCTGACTGCGTGCGTGCGTGCGTGTGTGTGTGTGTGAGCAAAAATGAAACTTACCAAGATATCCTCTGCCTGTCTGGACGGATATTATAAGATACATAAGAATACATATATAAAAAAAATACAATACCCTGTAGCACCCAGTCTCAGGGGCGCTACATTTGCATACCTGTAACATCATGGGACACGTACCGGAAAAAACACGCGTCTTTGATATCAAAAGACTTTCTATATTCACCTGTATTTCAGCTCTGCTGCCTCCCGCTCTTGATCCCCGCTCATGATACTCATTGAATATTGACTGCACCTCAGACCTAGAAGCAACAGCAGCGCCAGGGACAGCATCACCGGGTGCAGGTGAGTATCCAGCAAGCAGTGTGTGTGCAGTGACGTCCAGGAGGTCATCGGAGTTCCCAATGAACTCTGATGACCTCCTGATGACACCCGCGCTACGAGTTCATCAGAGTTCATTGGGAATTTAGATGACCTCCTGGAGTCACTGCACACACACTGCTTGATGGATACTCACCTGTCACCGGCGATGCTGTCCCCAGCGCTGTACATGGTGATGCTCCTGCTTCCAGGTCCGAGGTGCAGTGAATATTCAATAAGCATAATGAGTGCGGGTGAGAAGCAGGAGACAGCAGAAGCCGAAGAAAACAGTGCTGAATACAGGTGAATATGGAAGACAAAGACACATGTTTTCTCTGGTATGTGTCACACAGATCACATCAGTGTGTGATCCGTGTGACACCCTTGAGAAAAAACGGACATGTCTCCATGTGTACGTGCGGGGCCACATGGTACGTGTGAGAACATAGACGTGTGTGTAACTCCAGAGAATAACATGGGTACGTGTGGAATCTGTGTTAAAAACGGAAGTCACACGTACCTGAAACACGGACGTCTGAAACCAGCCTAATAGATACCATTTTGTCATTACAAAGGGTTCCATCAAGTTGGCTGAATAGTAATACAGCATAAAAGCCATTGTATTCCCTTTTCTTTATTATGTTCTGTCTCCAATCTAAATTAGGCCCCCTTCACACATCCATGTCTCTGGCACGTATGGTGCCCATTTTCACACATACCGGAGACACGGACACACGTAGACCCATTAAAATCAATGGGTTTGCGCACACATCCGTGTTTTCACCTAGACCACGTGTCCGTATGGAGAACATGCGTGTCCGTGTGCTCCACACGGCGAAATATCCGTTTTCTGCCGGCAGCACTGATGTCACACGGATTGCACACTGATATGATCCATGTGACATCAGTGTGACACGTACCAGAGAAAACATGCGTCCCTTAAAAAAAGAATTTTAATACCTACCTGTCTCTGGCGCTGCTGTTGCTTCCAGGTCCCACTCATCATGCTCATGAATATTCACTGCACTGACCATGGACCCGGAAGTAACAGCAGCACCAGAGACAGGTAAGTATACAAGTTCATGCTGTCCGCGTGCTATCCAGATGTCACACAGATAGCACAGGAACACGGATGGCCTTATGTACCTTCCCCATGGACCATCACACACGTTCGAATGTGTGAAAGAGGCCTTAAAGAGGTTGTCCACTACTTTGACATTGATGGCCTATCCTTAGCATAGGTCATCAATGTCTGATCGGCCAAGGTCTGACACCCGGCACCCCCGCCGATCACCTGTTCACGGTCCTGGAGGTGGCAGCAGGCAGGTGGAAATGCTCAGTTCCGGAGCTGCTCCTTCTTCTGATAGCGGCCGGGGAGTGCACATCCACCTCCCACTCTAATCAATAGGAGGTGGATGTGCAGTACCCGGCAGTTGCCGCTATCATAAGACGGAGCAGCTCAGGAACTGAGCATTTCAGGCTACTTGCTGCCAGAACAAAAAACAGCTGATTGGCGGGGATGTCAGACCCCAGTCAATCAGACACTGATGACCTACGCTAAGGACAGACCATCATTGTCAAAGTAGTGGACAACCCCTTTAAGCTTCAACTTATCATTTCACCCAAATCTGGCACCAATTCATTTAGCCAATGATTCAATATGCATCATCAGACAAATGGAGTGAAACAATATCAGAAGGTATAGCGTCTCCTTTGTCTGCCCCCCCATACTCTTCTTGAAAATGGAACGTCATGGTTTTTAAGGGAAGGGCTCGCTTCCATAGTCTACTCATCATTTGCCCCACCTGGTCCCATAGTTGTTTCATTTTCGGCCATCCCCGTAATCCATGTAACAGGTCTTCATCTCTCAGTTTACAGTCATATGAAAAAGTTTGGGCACCCCTATTAATGTTAACCTTTTTTCTTTATAACAATTTGGGTTTTTGCAGCAGCTATTTCAGTTTCATATATCTAATAACTGATGGACTGAGTAATATTTCTGGATTGAAATGAGGTTTATTGTACTAACAGAAAATGTGCAATCCGCATTTAAACAAAATTTGACCGGTGCAAAAATATGGGCACCTCAACATAAAAGTGACATTAATATTTTGTAGATCCTCCTTTTGCAAAAATAACAGCCTCTAGTCGCTTCCTGTAGCTTTTAATGAGTTCCTGGATCCTGGATGAAGGTATTTTTGACCATTCCTGTTTACAAAACAATTCCAGTTCAGTTAAGTTTGATGGTCGCCGAGCATGGACAGCCGCTTCACATCATCCCACAGATTTTCAATGATATTCAGGTCTGGGGACTGGGATGGCCATTCCAGAACATTGTAATTGTTCCTCTGCATGAATGCCTGGGTAGATTTGGAGCGGTGTTTTGGATCATTGTCTTGCTGAAATATCCATCCCCTGCGTAACTTCAACTTCGTCACTGATTCTTGCACATTATTGTCAAGAATTTGCTGATACTGAGTTGAATCCATGCGACCCTCAACTTTAACAAGGTTCCCGGTGCCGGCATTGGCCACACAGCCCCAAAGCATGATGGAACCTCCACCAAATTTTACTGTGGGTAGCAAGTGCTTTTCTTGGAATGCCGTGTTTTTTTGCCTCCATGCATAACGCCTTTTTGTATTACCAAACAACTCAATCTTTGTTTCATCAGTCCACAGGACCTTCTTCCAAAATGTAACTACTTTTTACTGACTTACTAAAGCACTAAATTGGTTTTGTAACCTCATTGAGCTTTGAACTTCATAGGCAGGTGTATCCAATCATCAGAAAAGGTATTTAAGGTGGCCACTTGCAAGTTGTTCTCCTATTTGAATCTCCTATGAAGAGTGGCATCATGGGCTCTTCAAAACAACTCTCAAATGATCTGAAAACAACAATTCTTCAACATAATTTTCAGGGGAAGGATACAAAAAGGTGTCTCAGAGATTTAAACTGTCAGTTTACACTGTGAGGAACATAGTAAGGAAATTGAAGAACACAGGTACAGTTCTTGTTAAGCCCAGAAGTGGCAGGCCAAGAAAAATATCAGAAAGGCAGAGAAGAAGAATGGTGAGAACAGTCAGACCACCTCCAAAGACCTGCAGCATCATCTTGCTGCAGATGGTGTCAATGTGCATCGGTCAACAATACAGCGCACTTTGCACAAGGAGAAGCTGTATGGGAGAGTGATGCAAAAGAAGCCGTTTCTGCAAGCACGCCACAAACAGAGTCGCCTGAGGTATGCAAAAGCACATTTGGACAAGCCAGTTACATTTTGGAAGAAGGTCCTGTGGACTGATGAAACAAATATTGGGTTGTTTGGTCATACAAAAAGGCGTTATGCATGGAGGCAAAATAACACGGCATTCCAAGAAAAGCACTTGCTACCCACAGTAAAATTTGGTGGAGGTTTCATCATGCTTTGGGGCTGTGTGGCCAATGCCGGCACCGGGAATCTTGTTAAAGTTGAGGGTCGCATGGATTCAACTCAGTATCAGCAGATTCTTGACAATAATGTGCAAGAATCAGTGACGAAGTTGAAGTTACGCAGTGGATGGATATTTCAGCCAAACAATGATCCAAAACACCACTCCAAATCTACTCAGGCATTCATGCAGAGGAATAATTACCATGTTCTGGAATGGCCATCCCAGTCCCCAGACCTGAATATCATTGAAAATCTGTGGGATGATTTGAAGCGGCTGTCCATGCTCGGCGACCATCAAAGTTAACTGAACTGGAATTGTTTTGTAAACAGGAATGGTCAAATATACCTTCATCCAGGATCCAGGAACTCATTAAAAGCTACAGGAAGCGACTAGTGGCTGTTATTTTTGCAAAAGGAGGATCTACAAAATATTAATGTCACTTTTATGTTGAGGTGCCCATACTTTTGCACCGGTCAAATTTTGTTTAAATGCGGATTGCACATTTTCTGTTAGTACAATAAACCTCATTTCAATCCAGAAATATTACTCAGCCCATCAGTTATTAGATATATGAAACTGAAATAGCTGTTGCAAAAACCCAAATTGTTATAAAGAAAAAAGGTTAACATTAATAGGGGTGCCCAAACTTTTTCATATGACTGTACACTTGGGGCAGGGGATCATGCAGTCTCTCATTGTCGGTGAGTTTGGGATGTTTAATGCTATAAGTGCCCTATGCATGATCCTGTAGTGCGAGTCTCTCCATACTTCACTCAAAACAATTTTTCTCAGAGCTATCCAACCATTAAGTATTTTTTCACCTATCTCCATCCATGTCTGCTCCCCCAAGTGATTAAGTCAGATTTTACTTACCCTCCCCCGATTCACTGTAGGCTCTGGTTTTAATGTTTTGTCAGTAGTGGTGACGTCAACTTGACAGCTCAAATGACTGCAGAAGCCAATCACTGAGCCCAGTAGCTCGTGCCGCCTATATGGACAAGACGATGAGCTCAGTGATTGGCTACAGTGGTTCTTTTAGCTGTTGACGTGACGTCACCACTTCAGCCAATCACTGAGCTCAATGGCTCATGTCGCCTACATCAACCTGCCGCTGCGTTCAGTGATTGGCTGCAGTGGTTCTGTGAGCTGTTGACGTGACATCAGCACTGCAGCCAATCACTGAGCTCAATGGCTCATTCTGCCTACATCAACCAGATGCTGAGCTCAGTGACTGGCCGCAGTGGTTCAGTTAGCTGTTGACATGACATCACCACTGCAGCCAATTACTGAGCTCAATGGCTCATGCCCCCTATATCGACCTCCCGCTAAGCTCAGTGATTGGGTGCAGTGGTTCTGTTAGCTGTTGATGTGACCTCACCACTGCAGCCAATCACTGAGCTCAGTGGCTCGTGCCGCCTACATAGACCTGCCTCTGAGCTCAGTGATTCGTCGCAATGGTTCTGTTAGGTGTTGACGTGACATTACCACTGTAGCCAATCACTTAGCTCAGTGGCTCATGCCGCCTACATCAACCAGCCGCTAAGCTCAGTGATTACCTGCAGTTGTTCTGTTACCTGTTGATGTGACGTCACCACTGCAGCCAATCACTGAGCGCAGTAGCTCGTGCAGCCTACATCGACCAGCCACTGAGCTCAGTGATTGGCTGCAGTGCTTATGTTAGCTGTTAATGTGACATCACTACTGCAGCCAATCACTAAGCTCAGTGGCTCATGCGACCTACATCAACCAGCCGCTAAGCTCAGTGATTGGCTGCAGTGCTTCTGTTAGCTGTTGACGTGACGTCACCACTGCAGCCAATCACTGAGCTTAGTGGCTCGTACCACCTACATCGATCAGCTGCTGAGCTCAGTGAATGGCCGCAGTGGTTCTGTTAGCTGTTGATGTGACGTCACCACTGCAACCAATCACTGAGCTCAGTGGCTCGTGCCGCCTACATAGACCTGCTGCTGAGCTCAGTGATTGGCCGCAGTGGTTCTGTTAGCTGTTGATGTGACGTCACCACTGTAACTAAAGCACTGAGACTGGAGAAGTGATGGAGAGTCGGCCAAAAGAAGTGGTGGAGAGTTAGCGATGGACCCAGCGATGGTGAGTACTGCTGATTATTATTTGTTCTTCTTGCACTGGGGCCCTTTTTTGTCTGTTTGCCGGTGATCACACCTTTAGGCTCCATTTACACAGGGGGTCTCTCCTGGCTGACAGTATCCGATGCTATGATAAAATACCCCACTGTGTGCAACTTTGGAGGGCTCCTCTGGTCTTTGGGGTCAAATCTGCACCAAAAAAGCATCAGAAAAGCATAAAAAAGGCAACAAATTAAGTATATTGCTCATTTTTAGTGCTGACGCCTGCAGAAACATAAAGTAGCAAAAAAATGCTAAGGGCTTGTTCACACGCTGCTTTTTTGACACACGTTTTTACTGTACCAGCAAAGTGAATATGATCTCTGAAATCTCATTTATCACTATTTTTTGGAGCAGATTTGAACCTTCAAAGCACTTTTTTTTTTTAGATCAATTGTTTCAAATGAATAGAAATGCATAAAAAAAATGCATGTGCATACTTTATGCTGCTTTTTTCCTGGTTTTTGGTGCAGAAAAAGCTTCTGCAAACACTCAAGAGGTGCGGTTTAGGCTGCTTTCACACATCAGTTTTTTTGCATCAGGCACTATCCAGCTCAAAAACCTATGCAACGGATGCGGCGAAAAATAACGGATCCGTTGCATAAGTTTTTCCATGCGGCCCGTCCGGTTTTTGACGGATCCGATATGACACTGAGCATGCGCAGTTCAAAAAACCGCATCCGACCACCGGATGCAGTTTTTGCCGCAGGACGCCGCATCTGGCGTCCATAGGCTTGCATTGAAAATTGCGCTGGATCCGGCGCAATGCAAGCAACGTTCCATGCGGCCGCCGCATCGGCTACATATGCCGCATCCGGCAAAAAACGGACGCAACGCAAGGCCATGCGGCACAATCCGGCGCTAATGTAAGTCTATGAGGAAAAAAACGCATCCGGTGACAAAAAAAAAGGATACTTTTTTCTGCAAAGCGCTGGATTGTGCCTGATGATGTGTGAAAGCAGCCTTACTAGTAAAAACGCTACTTGTCTGATCCCAGGTTCTACCTATTGGCAGCATTTGTCTGTTCTGTTCACATTAGCACGTTTTGGGGCTTTTTTTGTGGGTTTTCTGTTTTATAATCCTAAACAAGAAATAAATGATAATTAAGAAGAAATTGTCTTGTTTATGTGGATTAGATTGTGTCAGAGTTTGCAAAAGACGCAGATAAGACGCAAGGAGCAGTCTGGCGAGAGCGCGGTGAAAGACGCATTACCTGTCACGTGACTGCATAAGACCTCGGACGGGGAGGGGCGTGGCTTCCAGGTGAGCGTCTAGCCACACCCCCTCTCACCGTGTGCTGGGCGTGGCTTGTACAGGTGAGGGAAGAAGAGTGAGGACTGCAGCAATTACAGGAAGCGCTGAGCCCGGAGTGCACCTCACAGAGAGCCCCGGACAGGCAGGTGTGAGGGGACAGTGGCCGGAGGGGGACACTGCTGCTGACTACTCTGCGGGCGGCCATGGCACTGCGCTGTGGCACCGACACTGCAGGCTGTCACTGTGCCCCCTGTACCCGGCATGTGTGCGCCTGACACTGGGTGTGTGGGTGGCACTGGGGTGACTGTCCGCTGCCCACCAGCCATTGCAGGGCACAGCACACACTGGAAGGAGCCCATTATTACATGCACCTTAGGGAGGGCAGCATTAATGGTGGCCTAAACTTTTCAGACTTGCAAATATCAGGAGCGTCGGACATGAGTGCGTAGTGGGACCTCCTCTGCCCTCATCTCTTACTGGGGCCGCCCCAGCTCTTCTTCTTGTTGGATAAACTGGTAAAAGAAGGAAAAACACCCCAAGATGTCTGTAGAAAAGCGCCTGAAGAAGCTGGAGGACTTGGTCCTTAAAGGACCTCATGGATGTGACTGCGATTCCCTCAGCGTGGAGACCCTCCTAGATGTGATAGTCTGCCTGTGTCAGGAATGCAATGCGCCACCTCTGCGGCGGGACAAGAATGTGACAGAATTCCTGGCGTGGGGTAAGAGAACGCATGCACACCCGGCATTATTGAGCGTGAGCGAGCGCCAAGTGTGGGGTCCAATCCCATTAGATCATATATGTATACTATTACACATATATATCGTAAAGCGCTGTGGAATATGTTGGCGCTATAGAAATAATGAGATACTGTATACTGCTAAAAAAAAAATAAAGGGAACACTAAAATATCATTGTGTTGTTCAAGTGTTATATAGTGTGTGTGTATATAAAATAATATATATATATATAACACTTAAACAATACAATGGTATTTTAGTGTTCCCTTTTATTTTTTTGAGCAGTATATCTCATTATTTCTATAGTGCCAACAAATTCCACAGCGCTTTATATATATATATATATATATATATATATATATATATATATATATATATATATATATATATATATATATATATATATATATATATATATATATATATATTTGACTTTGAAGATGTATATTACTCTACCATAATATCAACAATTATCCTATCATGGGGTCTTTAGTATTGTTGGTCATCTTATAAAGGCCAAAGGGGTCATTTTGGCCCCTGCAGTGTCCTAGCTCACCTAAGACAATCATAGGCTGGTTTCACATCAGCATTTTTCTGCCGGATGGCAAAAAAACGCAAAACGCATGTTACCGGATGAGAGAGCGAGATCTCATGTTTCAGGCTATGTTTTGTACAGCAAACCGGATCCTTCAAGCCACATACAACCACAACTGTGAAAACCGGGTCCAGCGCCTATTGAAATACATTGCAGCTACTGCCGCAATCTACAGGATCAGGTGACATAGTTTTTGAACGGAGGTGAAAAACGCAACATGTTGCGTTTTTGATAAAAGGTAAGAAACTGCAACTCACCGGATCCTGACACTGCCGCACGCAAACGCATGTTGCTGCAAGTCCATTGACATTGCATTGAGCAGATAACGAATCCGGTAACATGCGTTTTTTTTTTTTTTTTTTTTGCAGACCAGCAGAAAAACGCTGATGTTAAGCCAGCCATAGTTACACCCTTGAACTTCCCTGTGCCTTACTTCTTAAAGGGGTCGTCTGGTGAAAACAAGTAAGGCCGCGCTCACATCAGCGGTATTTTGTCGCAAAACAGGATCCGTCACAAATGCGTTTCAGTTCCATTTCCAATGGAATCGTGGCAAAATGCGGTCACATGCGGTTGTGTATGACGCACGCAACCGCATCTTGCCGCGATTCCACTGGAAATTAATGGAACTGAAGTGCATTTGTGATGGAGCCGGTTTTGCAGCAAAATACCGCTGATGTGAGCGCGGCCTTACTTGTCTGCAGGATACTTGTGTCCAAACCTGTTTTTATTGATAAAATATTATTGGGACTACAAAGGAAAGCTAGGGGGGAAACAAAGTGGATCAGTGGAGATCCGGACACTCAGCCCTGCACTGTTCAACAGGATGGGGAACTGTACCCCAGATTGGAGCAGTAGGGCACACGCTCCACCGCCGCTCCATTCATTCTCTATGGGGCTGATGAGCTCTGGCTTTTTACGGCATCCCCATAGAGAAGTGGTGGGCGGGCGTTCGACTTGCCTCTCCATTTTACAAAGTTCCTCATCCGCCAATCGTTATGGAACACCCTCCGATCACTAAGTTATCGCCTATTAAGGAGATGGGGGATGACATTTCACTGGACAACTTTTAAGTTTCCCAAAAAAAAACAATTGTGTTGGTTAATGTTCAAAACAATCTTCTCATAGAAGACCCTTGGTGGAATTGAATTTGCCATTTCTGCCGTATCTCTGCTTTATATTGGGCAGCTCTTCTGTTAGGACCAATGCATCAACTACCTTAACAGTATTGGGTCAGATAGGTGTTAATATATTTCAAAAATAAATTAGAAAATGAATTGTAAACAGAAACACAAATGAAGTTCATGTTCATCCATCTTTTGTTTCCATCTAATCCAATGGATAGAAGAAAACAAACCTTTCATTGACTTCAAATGGATTCTGCTGTTTAGTTAAAAAAAGCATCAGCAGCTGATAAAGGACGTGGTATACAATGGCGCAATGTGCACTACGTCCATTGTTCATATAGTCTTTGTCTTATGCAGCAGCGGCCACAGACGCAAGGGGCCCATGTGTGCCAGGACTGTATATGGGGGCATTTTATAGGTCTAATACTTCATCACAATCCACCCCTTTGTGTCTGCTTGCTGTTTTGGAAGTAGAAGTGGCTCCCTTTCCTCTTGGGCCCCTAATCCTATATCTATCTATATCTATATCTATATCTATATCTATATCTATATCTATATCTATATCTATATCTATATCTATATCTATATCTATATCTATATCTATATCTCTATATATCTATCTATCTATCTATCTATCTATCTATCTATCTATCTATCTATCTATCTATCTATCTATCTATCTATCTATCTATCTATCTATCTATCTATCTATCTATATATCTATATATATATATATATATCTATATATATCTATATATATCTATATATATATATATATATATAACTATATATATATTAGTTTGGACACACCTTCTCATCTCTAGAACGACTGTTAAGAGGAGACTTTGTGCAGCAGGCCTTCATGGTAAAATAGCTGCTAGGAAACCACTGCTAAGGACAGTCAACAAGCAGAAGAGACTTGTTTGGGCTAAAGAACACAAGGAATGGACATTAGACCAGTGGAAATCTGTGCTGTGGTCTGATGAGTCCAAATTTGAGATCTTTGGATCCAACCACCGTATCTTAGTAGAAAAGGTGAACGGATGGACTCTACATGGCTGGTTCCCACCGTGAAGCATGGAGGAGGAGGTGTGATGGTGTGGGGGGGGCTTTGCTGCTGACACTGTTGGGGATTTATTCAAAATTGAAGGCATACTAAACCAGCTTGGCTACCACAGAATCCTGCAGTGGCATGCTATTCCATCCGGTTTGAATTTAGTTGGACCATCGTTTATTTTTCAACAGGACAATAACCCCAAACGCACCTCCAGGCTGTGTAAGGGCTATTTGACTAAGAAGGAGAGTGATGAGATGCTACGCCAGATGACCTGGCCTCCACAGTCACCAGACCTGAACCCAATCGAGATGGTTTGGGGTGAGCTGGACCACAGAGTGTAGGCAAAAGGGCCAACAAGTGCTAAGCATCTCTGGGAACTCCTTCAAGACTGTTGGAAAACCATTTCCGGTGACTACCTCTTGAAGCTCATCAAGAGAATGCCAAGACTGTGCAAAGCAGTAATCTAAGCAAAAGGTGGCTACTTTGAAGAACCTAGAATATAAGATATTTTTTCAGTTGTTTCACACTTTTTTTTTTTTTTTTTTTTTTTGTTAAGTATTTCATTCCACATGTGTTAATTCATAGTTTTGATGTCTTCAATGTGAATCTACAATTTTTAGAGTCATGAAAATAAAGAAAACTATTTGAATGAGGTGTGCCCAAACTTTTGGGATGTGTGTGTGTGTGTGTGTGTGTGTGTAACTGAAAACCATAGCTTTAGACATGCTCTCGCGCCTCTCCATGCTGCGCACATGGACATCACCTTCTTTATTTCTCCAGGCTATAAGAGAATGTCTAAAATATTGTTATTGCACATGGTACTAAAATAATGGTCGTAGTTGTATATCCACACGTAGAAGGAGCCTCTGTGCTCTTAAAGTTTGCAAATGATACCTTTATTGGCCAAGCGGAAAAAGTATATCTCTCCTAGAATACTTTTGGGAATAAAAGTATATACATGGATTTTTCTGGCTAACCCGGCACCACAATATAATTTTGTATTCTACATTCTATACACCTGCAGAATTCGTCCATATTTGCAACTAATAATAATAATAATAATAATAATAATTATTAATAATTTTTATTCATTTATACAGCGCTATTAATTCCACAGCGCTTTACTAGTAAATCGACGGCAGTTAAAAAGAAAAGTATTGTTTTCCTGTGATGGCTCAGCTTATTTAAGGGGTAAATCAAAGCAGCCGGCAGGGTGTGACATCTTGTCATGCTGTGACATCACCGTCACCCAACCTGTCCCCAGACCACAGTTTGGTATCGGTATCTATGACATTCTCAGGGTTCAGACTGGTCTGTCTGGCTTTCTATATATCTTGCCGTTGTCTGCTGCCCACGTTTGATCTTTTCTTTTGGAGGGCCATCTTCGGTGTCACTACAGGAGTCTAGGCTTACATCGTGTCTGCAGGGAAGTCTTCGTTACATAGTAGTCATGCGCAAACAGAGGGTTAAACTGAGCCCGGAGGAGGATTATGGATGATATGTTGCCACTGTGGCATAACAAACTCATTCATACAATTTATGTAAACATCAGGCTGACACTGGATGGACAATTGGGGATGATTCATTTAGGCTTTGGTCACATCATTGTATTTATGACGTGAGATCTGTCCATTCATTATCATTAGCGACATCTACCAAAAGAGTTTGTTTTGGGCAGTAAATATTGGTATGCGCATGACCAATGTATAGATAACCCACCTTTTTCAGAAATGAAAAATGCCTCATGGTACATATGTAGGGTACACCTCTTAAACTTGCACTATGAACATGATATACGGTAGATATATTCTTAGGGTGGGTGCATAGATGGGACTACAGTGACCATAGTAGGGCCACGACGAGGCCAAAAAAACTGTGCTTTTATGCGGCTATTGCTATTTTGGATCCATGTGCTAGTCATCGACCCGGCTCCCCTCCTGATGTGGAAGTGAGGTGGACAGCTGGAATAGCACTTTCAAAGATCACTTAGTTTTGTTATAGTTTACCTGTGCAGCTATTAAGCGGACTTTATCAGCGCAGGATTAATGTTCACACCAAGTACAGGCGCTCGTGCATCATGGTGGGGCTAATCATTTTAAATATACCATTTCATGTGCTTGTTTTCTTTGAATCTCCACCCTCCTCTTTGACAGCTTCATAGAGCCAGAGAAGGGAGGAGATGTGTATTTAAAGGGAACCTGTTACCACTTTTTTGGCCTATAAGCTGCGGCCACCACCGGGCTCTTATATATGGCATTCTAACATGCTGTATATAAGAGCTCAGACTGCTGTGTAGAACATAAAAAACACTTACCTAACGGTCGCGCGGTGGGCCTTTATGGACGTCTCCGTTGTCCTGTGCCTCCTCTTTCGGCCATCTTCGTCCTCTTTCTGAAGCCTGGGTGCATGGCGCGGCTACGTCATACACACTCGCCGGTCCTGCGCAGACGCACTACAATACTTTGATCTGCCCTGCTCAGGACCTGAATGCCGGCGAGTGTGGATGACGTCGGACCCGTCATGCACCGCGGCTAGAGAAAGATGGACAAAAGAGACTGGTACCAGCGCAAACATCGGAAACGCCCACCGCGCGACCGTTAGGTAAGTATTATAAAGTGTTTTTTATGTTCTACCCCCGGCCTGGGCTCTTATATACAGCATGTTAGAATGGTCTATATAAGAGACCGGTGGTGGTGGCCGCAGCTTATAGGCCAAAAAACTGGTGACAGGCTCCTTTTTAAATGATTAGCCCTGCCATGATGTATGAGCCCCTTCACTTGGTGTGAACATTCATCCTGTACTGATAGTCCCTTTTAACACTAGAAGTCCCAGAGGAGGGGTCACTTAACATTTCTACCATTGGAACCCTATGGAGCTTGAAATTCCTGGGACTTCTAGTGTTAAAACTCATTTTTGGAAACTGTCAGTTTCTGGTAAAACCACATGTCCTGGATGGTTTTCGATGGGTCTGTAGCTGCATCAAGAAGACAAACTTCTGGTGCTCTTTTAGTTGGGCATATAGTCAGTCTGTTTACAGTGTGACCGACCCATTGTAGCAAACGTATCTGGCGGGGGCCGCTGCCGCTCCTGGCGCCGCTCGGGTCCGGGTTCACTGCTGCGGCTCGAGTGGTGACCGGCCTGGGCTCCCACAGCCGTCCGTCCTCATAACCGTCGGAAGGGGGTATTTACAGGGGGGTTTGATGTGTCTGTGACGCCACCCGTGGGTTGCGGTGAGAGTGCCACGGGCTGATGGAGCGGGGCAGCCAAATGGGATCTCCTCCACGGGTAAGGAAGGTGTAGTCCCGGGGCCCGGTTTCAGTACACGGGAGTAATGGCTGCTGGACGGGGGCATGCTGGGTTGGACCGGGGGTCAATGGTGTACTCACAGTTCAGTAATCACACATGTCCAGTGGTAAACCAAGTTGCCAGTGACCAGCCGCCTTTTGGTGGGTGTATTCGGGTCCCACACCTGGGTGTAGTAAACAGGGGTCCCTTCCTACTGCACTCAGTGTTTCTGTCTTCTTTTGGACAACTCCGTATGGAACTGGGAAGTCCACTCCCGGTACTGTGTATGTTGGGAGCTGTGGCCCGCGAAATCTGACCCTTGGGATTTCTGTGGGTTCTGGCGGACACCCTATCCCCCGCGTTGTGCTTCCGTTTCGCTCTCTGGGCTTCTGGAGAACAAGGCCTGAAACCTCGTCCTCTGCTGGTTGATTAACAAGGGGCATGCAACCTTCCTCGTCCTAGGGTCCAGGCACCCCGTCTATGCACGGCCTCCGGACCGGATTCCCGCTGTCGGCACCGGCGGGCTACAACCCTGCCCTGGTCCACTTTAGGTCTCCCGCAACCAGATCTCTGTTGCCTGTGGCCCTGTTTACTGTCTGCCACCTAGCCAGCTAGTCCAAGGGCCCCTACCCCGGACTCCACTTCACTTCCTCACTCCACTGTCAACTGTCAGACTTGAACTTGACTCCAACTTCCACTAACTTCCTCTGTCAGTACTTGACTGTTGTGTTCCCGCCCCTGACACCTAAGGACCCTTAGGTGGGCGTTCTCATCCGCCTGATCCCGCCCACTGGTGTGTTTTAATTATCATGAGGGGGTGGCTAGGCTTTAATGGCTGTGTGTTGTACCTGGGTGTGGGTTTTTGGTGGTAAACAAGGAGGGTGAACTACTTTTTGTGACTACTTGGTTTTGCCAGGGCGTCACATATCCATACACAAGGCCTCTCTTCCATGCAGACCAAATGGCAGCATGAACTATTTTGGGCCATATTAAAGGCCAGAGTACTGCAGGTAATGTAAAAGGATACTATGGCACTTGTTTGCCTTGCAGACAAGGGCACAGAGCGGCGCATGTGGCCGAAGCCTGACCTGTTTTTTCAATACCACAATATGAATCTAGTTTAACAATGTAAGGCTAAATTCACATGTCCAGTAATCATCCGTTACGAATTCAGCAGCAATTTGGATACAGGTTAATATAGAAAATATATTTATTTCAGACACGTGTTTTCTCTAGTACATGTCACACCGATCATATAAGTGTATGTGTGAAGCCCCACAGGTGTTGTGTCGGTGCATTACCTTCAGGGACTCCACTCGGCTGGATCTTGTCACAGGTAGGGAATCTTCTATTTGTCGTGACGCCACTCTCAGTATTGCGGTCAGTGGGGACCGCCACTGCAGATTGAGGGACGCCTGGG
Source organism: Anomaloglossus baeobatrachus (assembly GCF_048569485.1). Lineage (NCBI taxonomy): Eukaryota > Metazoa > Chordata > Amphibia > Anura > Aromobatidae > Anomaloglossus > Anomaloglossus baeobatrachus. The sequence goes on from NC_134362.1 coordinate 57,518,392, forward strand.
GCTGATGGTGAGTGCAGTTAGTTGGAATAGCCTCCTGAGAGTGAGGCAAGCCCCAGGGCCCTGTGTAGGTGTGTAGAACCACAAGGCGCAGAATAACTCCACACAAGCAGGATGTCTTTCAGGGTTTTTACTCACAGTTGATGGCAGGGTGAGTGACCCGGGCGTAGCTGGGATGAACCAAGTGGGAACCAGGTGTCCTTCAGGCTGACTTGTGAGGGTGACTACCAACTCGCCTTCCTTAGCCCTTGGTGGTTTGGGGTAACCCCGACTTTGAGTCCCTATGGGGGTCACCCAGGGAAGATGCTGCAGCCTCTCTCCCCTTCGTTTGCCGTTTGCTTGTCGCCTGGACCAGGCCACTCCAGCTGCTTGCCTCCTGTGACCTATGGGCCCTAACTGTGGCTACGTGGCTGCGGCTTTTGTGGTGTTGTGGCGTGGGCTTTGAGAGCCCCACACCGGCAGGTTTAGCAAAAGAAAGCTGGATCTATCTCCGCTTCGGGAACTGCCACCCGTTTGGGCCTGGTACTCTCTAGCAGTCTCCTTACTTCCCACTCCGTTGCTCTCTCTCTAGCTGAAGATGGATTTCGGGTAGCACTCCTAGTTGACCGTTCTCCCCCGTCAGTAGCCACTGCGCGGGCGCTGTCAGACTGCACAGCCCCAGGGATCTGCTCCTCACTCGAGCTCCCTGAACTCTACACTGCTCTGGCTCACTGCCCCTCCTCTCCTGTTCTTGCCTACGCCACCTAGCAACCAGACTCTCTTACCACACCCCTTGAGAGGAGATGGAGGCTTTTGGCCCCCTCCACTATTCCAGTGAAGGTGAAGGCTTTTCCCCCTCCTGGGATCCCCAGGGGTCCTCTCAAAGGTACATGTGTGAGACCTGATCACTATGCGCCTGTGTACCACACCCCAGTCAGCCTTCTGGATTACCTGTGTTGTACTGTCCCCAGCATGGGTGCAATACTCAGTGGTGCCTGACCAGGTCAGGGGCGCCACATATGGACCGTGTGACATCAGTGCTGCCGGAGAAAAAAAACGTACATGTCGGGTCACATGGTCCGTGTGAAAACATACATGTGTGTGTAACTCCAGAGAATAACATGGGTACATGTGACATCCATGTTAAAAAAACGTATGTCACACGTACCTGAAACACGGACGTCTGAAACCAGCCTTAGGCCCCTTTCACACGTCAGTGATTCTGGGACGTTGTGCTTTTTTTAAAACGTACCAGAATCACTGACATACGCAGACCCATTATAATGAATGGGTATGCTCCCACGTCAGTGATTTTTCACTGCACGTGTCTCCGTGCGGTGTACCCGCGTGTCCGTGACTGCTGCACGGAGACATGTCTATTTTTTTTTTTTCTGGCATCACTGATGTTCCACGGACCACGCAGTGGTGTGGTCCGTGAAACACGTGCCAGAAAAAAACGTGCTTCTAATATAAAAAATCAATTTTACTCACCCGGCGTCCAGCGATGTCCTCTGCAGCCCGTTCTCCCTGCTGCTTCTGAGCCGGCTGATTACTGTCGCGCATATTCATTATGCGCGACACAGCCGACCCGGAAGCAGCTGCTGCGGGGGTCAGCGCCGGCCGGATGCTGCACCGCGGGAGCGATCAGCACCATGGACAGCAGGAGCGCGCACAGGTGAGTTGTTTTCTAAGTGCAATCACGGGCCACGGAGAACGGAGCCCGGATTGCACTTAGACAACCCACGTGTGCCGTGAATGAATCACGGCACACGCAGGGACATGGGCGTGTTTTACACGCCAGTGAAAAACGCCACTGTTTTTCACTGACGTGTGAAACGGGCCTTAGGGAGAGTTTAATGTCGTTCCTCCATTTATCAAGCAGGTCTTTGCTTTTCCTATTCAATCCTAAAAGAAAATTATTTTTCATGTTGCAAATTTACTTATTTATTTTGTAGTCCCCACTAACAATTGGTATTCAAAATGGCTTGCATTTTTAAAGGGAATCTGTCACCAGGTTTTTGACACCTAATCTGAGAGCAGCATAATATAGAGACCCTGATTCCAGTGATGTCACTTGTACTGCCCCGGGGCTCTGCCACAGCCGAGCTGCTCGGATCCGGGCTCGTCGGTGGGTGGCTCGAGCGCCTCCGGACCCGGGGGTCAAGTCACTCTGAAGGGAGGCTGGCGCTACGTGAGGGGGTTTCGGTGGGGAGGTTCACGGCCGGAGCCACGGTTTTGGGTTTAAGTTCGTGACGCAACCCACGGGTTGTGGTGAGTGTGGACACCACTGCTGCCGTTGACTAGGCTCCCGGGGACGGTGTTGCGCAGCCAGGTGTTGACCCCTCCGTGGGTAGGGGGTTGATGGTCCCGGGGCCCAGTTGATGGGGTTAGGATGTGGGGGTGCGGGCGTGATGCGGGGCGGTGCACGGCCCAAGGGCACTGTTGAACTCCCTATGACAGATACACCGGAGTCTCTGGTAAACCAAAAAGATGGTCGGTGCCCGCAGCCGGCTGCGTCTGGTCCCCCACCCGGTTTGGTGGTCCCCGCCTTTCTCCTGCACCTCGTTTTGTAGATTTTGACTGCCTGCGCTTCAGCGACGGGAGTCCGCTCCCCGGCTTTGTGTGTGTCGAGAGAGCCTGTTTGCCCGCAGATTCTGGCCCGTGGGAGCTCTGCCTGACCAGTGGCTTTCTATCCCCCTCGTTGGGCTGTTGTCTTCAGTCGGGACTTGGGTGGGAAAGAACCTAAGGTCCTGTTACGGGGGGCTGTCTGATAATAACTTAAAGGAGTATCAGACAGTCAGGGTCCACCGTGCAAAGACTCTGCTGCAGACTATGGCAGAGTGCAATACCTCTGTTAACTCACAGAAGGATATAATAAGTAAGTAAAGCAATTCCTCCCTTACTTGGAGGGTGTGTGGAATGATCTCTGTTAATAATCACAGAGACAAAGGCAATGTGTGCGAAATGGCACCTACCTAGGTCCGCTCTTCTAGTGGTGCAAAAGAGACGAACAGCAGCGTAAGCCGCACAAAGCTCCTACCTGCGTTCGCTCCACTAGTGTGCGAGGACACGAACCACTAGATATGGCACCTGCCTAGGTCCGCTCTTCTAGTGGTGCAAAAGAGACGAACAGCAGCGTAAGCCGCACAAAGCTCCTACCTCTGTTCGCTCCCCTAGTGTGCGAGGATACGAACAACTGCCAGATGCAGTATAAGGAACGTTACCCTAGCGGCAACGTCCACCTACGAGTCGAACCACAAGGCCCAGCCAGACCATGTGCCTCAGGCACCTGCCTATGTCCGCTCCCCTAAGAGGTAAGGATACGGACAGCAGCCGAAGCTGTAAGGTATAAGAACGCTACCCTGCCGGTAGCGCTCACCTAGCATAGACAGAGGAATGCCTAGAGGAACGCGCACAGAGCGTCTACTCTTATGCATGAACCAAGAGGACTGAGCGCCATGCGGCGTGTGTCAGGGTCTTATATAGACTCTGTGCCTCATCCAAGATGGAGGACACCAGAGCCAATCCGCTGCCAGAACGACAGGAGTGACGTCATGCTGGCCTATCACCGAGCAAGGCATCACAAGCACATGACCAGCGACCAATCGGCATAGAAGGTGTCAGACATGTGACCTCGTGTCAGCGATGATGTCACCTGCACATGTGCAATGGCTCCAAGATAGGACTTAGTCTCCGGCGCTCGCACATGTGCAGTAGCAAGAAATCTGGACTTAGTCTCCAGCGCTCGCACATGTGCAGTAGCAAAAAATCTGGACATAGTCTCCAGTGCTCGCAGCAACCGTAACAGGTCCAGACTCCAATCAGTGAATTTGACTCGGTCCAGTGGTTTCTGGGCCTCGTTCTGGGTCTGAGTACCCCTACTAGTGCTCCGGTTTCCAGTTGGTTCCCCGGTTCGGTACCGGCTGGCCACTACCCTGTCCCGGTCCCTTACGGTTCCACCAGCCGTCTTCCGGGCTCCTGCAGGCGGCGACTACCTTCTGCCTCCTGGCCAAAGGGTGTCCAGGCTACGACCCAGATCCCTGACAGACGCTTACTCCTCTCTCTTTCACCTCCAAAACTAATCTGCTTGCTTTTTCCCGCCTCAGGCTATCTGAACTCCTCGGTGGGCGTGGCCAACCGCCTGGCTCCGCCCCCGGGTGTGAACTTCAAAGCCTGAGAGGGGTGACTCGGGGTTTTTAGGTTGGCTGCTGTTACCTTTTTTTTAGGGGACTGGTGTTTGTGCAAGGGCCTGTCTGTCACTACCTGGCTAGTCCAGGGCGTCACACACTTTAGTTTTGATAAAGTCTACTGCTGATAAAACAGTGATTTTTATCAGCAGTAGACTATCATTACAGGACTACTTGGAATGCTGCAGGTAGTCAAATATATTCATGAGCTCTTTTTAACTGCTAGATCTGCAGCAGAGAAAACATTGATTTTATCCGAGGCGGACGTATCATTGGTGCAGCCTGTGAAACCACACAGAGGCCCAAGAGGCAAAGGGCCCTTTGGCACCTCAAAAGCACGTAAAATTGTTTATTATGGTGACTTATTCACCAGCAAAAGACCCATATACTATTCTTGCACAGGGGCTGTTTTCACTTTGTGTCTGCCAATGTTTTATCAAAATGACAGCAAATAGCCCAGTAAGTGACACATCGCTAGAATAAGGGTCTCTGTTACCTTAGTTATGCTGCTCTCAGATAGGTGAGCAAAAACCTGATGATGAATATAGTTCTTCAATTAAGTGATTCTTACCCCTGGAAAACAAACAATTCAATCCATAGGGAACCCCTATTTTACATGGCTCCCGCAAGGATGCATAAGATAGGAGCAATGGAAGTGTTTCCTAATTTTACATTTTTATTTTGGTTGCCATTTATTACCTACTTCATGCTACGACGTTGAAAATGTGCAGTTTCTGCATTGTAAATTACAGCAATTTACAGTTCAAGCAACTGAGTTTCTCTGGATTCCTTTTCACACGTTGTAGGAATATGAATAAGCACGAAAATAAAAGCAAGGTATGGATTTCAAATCTGCAGCGTGCTCGTACTTAGGCGAATTTTCATTGCAAATTTTGCCCTACTCAGTGCTTGGTATTAGAGTATTATGAAATTTGCAAGGTAACACATGCAGATGTTGTGACCAAACCTGCAGTGTTAGGTTTCTGCATCATATGAACCTGGCCTTAAAGGGACTGGTTTTGCTGCTGCTGCCCTTTGGAAACTCCTGCTCCAAGTAAGCTTGTGGGTACCAGGAATTAGTGATATGTCGGTCGCGAACGATCCGACACAAAGATCCGGCTCCCTGCTGTGAACGACAGGAGCCGGATCACCAGTGTGAGCCACTGAAATCACTAAACTGCTCTTTTCACTGTCAAAACCCCGCCCACCTGCGGCTAAACTCCGCCTACTCAGCAATCTAATTGTCCGTTTGTAAGTGGGTGGGGTTTAGCCGCGGGTGGGCGGGGCTTTGGCGGCGTTACTATAATCTTAAATATGTGTTCATCTGGGGTGAACACATATTTAATAAGGAGCCAAGAACGAGCTGAAAGATCTGGCTCTTTTTGGTGAACTGAGCCATGGGAACCGGATCACCAAAAAGAGCTGGACTGCCCATCACTACCAGGAATCCCTGGTTTTGGATTGCTGTTTTGAACAGGTTGTCCAAAGCTAAGCTATTGATTATTTTCAGAAAATCTTAGTGTGGCGCCACACAGTACTGCACCTCACCCGATGTGCAGTACTCATCTCGGATACGGAGGTGGTCATCACCGGAATACAACAAACACACTCAACCAACACCTAACACGGGAGCTCTTCGACTGGGCTAGGGTAGGTGCTGGGGTAGCAATCACGAGGTATGGGACCTCTTGCCCACTAGTTCAGGAGGCGGGGCACATTCAGGGGAAGTGAGGAGCCTCATCACACAGTCGGTTCCGGGTGCAGCAAGCACCAGGTCGCATTCAGGAGGAGATAAGCAAAGACATGGACAGTTTGGGGCCTGTGCTCTGGAGCTGGAAGCTTGACCCGGGTTCTTAGGAAATAAGGGGATCCCAGGGTTCGCAGGGAGTGCAGAAGGCACCCATGACCCATTCCACGGCCCAGGAGGTGGGGGTGGAGGGAAACCGTCGAAAGATGACTCACAAAAGGAAACACTCGCCACAACCTCCGAAGGACTGCAGCCGATCCCAGATACATCACAGCGTAGCCTGTTACTCCAACGGTGGTGTGCTTCCAGTGAGTAAAGAACTTGAACTGCACCCTCTGTGTCGGCCCATTACTGCTCTCCTGCGCCATAGGCGACTACTACCACCAACATCCTCCCTGGGGCCTAGCACTGCCTGTGGAGAGCTGCGACACCCGAGCTTTGTCCCCATCGACCCCAGCAGATAGACTTCCCACAGCGTCGGCTAATACTGGCTGCACACCACAGGTGGCGTCGCAAACTACTACTCCCATCATCCCCAACTTTGACATCGCCGGGGTCACGGAACCGGGCAAGGCCACCGCGGCGACCCAGGAAAAGAACCGCAGCTTGGTAATGGGTAACCTCCGACCCTGTGGGCGCGTCATTAGTCCTGGACAACTCTTTAATGACTTTGGTGTAAGGGAAAGAAATGCCTAGTTAAGTTTAGCACCGTCCATTTTTATATTCCAATATAAGGGTGGGTGCACTTGATCAGGACCTGCTGCGTCCTGGACGAAGCATGTGTTCTATGCAGGCAATCGCAGCTGCCTGTGTCCATGATCGGGGTTCAGGGCGCTGCGGACTTTCTCTGTTCTCTCTGCAGAGAACACTCGCGTCTCCACAGCATAAATTTTCATGCTGTGGCTTGGAAAGCCGCACTGCAGGTCAGTTTACGCTGCGGAGAAAAGAAGCCCAGTAAGCCTGAGATTTCTAAGTCCCATCCACTGTGCTTATACTGTACAATGCAGCATTTTGGACAAAGCGGAAACGCGCAATGTCCAAGCGTTATTACTGATAGTGGGCACACACCCTAAGATATAAAAGCTTTGGCAGCTTTAATCTAAAGTCCAAATCAATGGAGAGGGTCACAGTAAACCTAAAAAAAAAAATAAATAATAATTTAATTCTGTATGAAAATGTTATTCTTCGTGCACCCCCATCCCTAAGTGTTTGGTACACTGCACCTATCATTCTGTCAGAGATACTTTTGAATTAAAATTGGTTTGTACATGGAATCGTAAATGTTTCTTCTTTACTTCTCAAGTTTGTTGCTCGAAGAAGAAAAAAATAATAAAGTTTCTCCCTCCTGTCCTTCAAGTGATGTGACCGAGCTTGTTTTTCAGGTAGAACATGTCCATGCAAAACCCTGGAGAATGTGCACTTCTCTTACCAACTTCTTGAGGCCCTAATGAAAAAAATGTTTTGGATTTATGACTGCGTGACTTTGTAGATCAGATGAATGTAAATGGGCTCTTACCATCTGATCTCCATAATAGCAAGATCCCTCTCCAGATATATTTCAGAGTTAAAGGGCAGTGCAAGTCAAAATGAGGCACGATAATATGGACTGACGTTATATCTGTTTAATCAAAATTACATATACGTAACACTTTAAGGCCGGGGTCATATACGTGTACAGCAGCGGATGCAATATGCTAACACTCAGCAGTAACTCTGCTGCAAGCATGACAAAGTGTCACTAACCGTGCTCCAATTCTTTTCCATGCGAGAATCTGGTCACAGCTGCGGAGGAGAGGGTGAGATTAATTTCTCCATTGTCTCTTTCTGCGTATACAGGACGATGCTGAAGTTGGTTTCTTATTCGTCAGTTTCTAATTCGGCAATTTAGTTTTTTCAGTTTTTTTTATGCATTTAACAACAAAAATAACACATCACAATAATAAAATACCATGCACTGATGTGCCGTAATATAAATACACTCAAAATCCGCTGCGAAAAATTATAAATCAGGCAAAAAAATGGGCATCAAAGTGGGCACCAAAGTATGTTACTGAAAGGATTAAATGGCTTTGGGCCACTGATCTAACACCACAATTGCATATCTAGTGATGCCACTAATCAAACTGAAGTGACTCCAGCCTGGCCCAAAGGGGTTCTGGGCATCAGAACTGGCATCAAAGTGGGCAAATGGCCAGTTTTCACAGATTTGAATAAGTAACTGGTGTTTTTGAAGGGTTAAATGGCTTTGGGCCACTGATCTCGCACAATAATTTACATACCTAGTGATGCCACACATCAAATTCAGATCACTCCAGCCTGCCCCAAACAGGTTCTGGGCATCAGAACTGGCATCAAAGTGGCCAAAATCCCAGTTTTCACAGATTTGAATAACTGGTGTTTTTGAGGGGTTTTGCCCACTTTGATGCCAGTTCTGATGCCCAGAACCTATTTGGGCCAGGCTGCAGTGATCTGAATTTGATGTGGGGCATCACTAGGTATGTAAATGGGGTGTGAGATCAGTGGCCCAAAGCCATTTAACCCCTCAAAAACATCAGTTACTTATTCAAATGTGTGAAAAGTGTTTGTGTGCCCACTTTGATGCCAGTTTTGATGCCCAGAACCCCTTTGGGCCAGGCTGGAGTCACTTGAGTTTGATTAGGGGATTCACTAGATATGCAATTGTGGTGTTAGATCAGTGGCCCAAAGCCATTTAACCCTTTCACTAACATACTTTGATGCCCATTTTTTTTTTTTTTTTGCCAATTTTATAACTTTCGCAGCTGAGTTTGAGTGTATTTATATTACGGCACATCAGTGCATTGTATTTTATTATTGTTATGTTTGTTGATAAATGCATAAAAACTGAAAAAACTAAATTGCCGAATAAGAAACCAACTTCAGCATCGTGTATACAGGAGTGATGTTTTCCGAGTGCAGTGCAGTCCGATGTTTCTCACACCCCCATAGACTTGTATGGGTACCTGAGATCCAAGATATGCTGCAATTTATTTATTTTTTACTCCTGTTGAATCGGCATGAAAAATAAATTGCCGATCTGCTCTGCATCATTGATTACAATTGGTTAGTGCAATGTGATGTTTTCTGTCATTGTGTCATTGCACTCCTCCATATTATGTTGATGTGCGAGTTCCCTTAAAGGGAACCTGTCACCAGATTTGGTCCCTATAAGCTGCGGCCACTACCAGTGGGCTCTTATATACAGCAGGTTAGCATGCTGTATATAAGAGCCCACTGGTAGTGGCCGCAACTTATAGGCCCCAAATCTGGTGACAGGTTCCCTTTTTAATATGATTATGGGACATTCTTATTGCTTTTGTTTTTGTCCAAATCTATATGGTAGCATTTGTATCCTTTAAAATACAAGAATAATTACACTTTGAGACGCCTGTCTGCCTTAAAGGGAACCTGTCAGGTCTTCAGGACCCCAAAGCGCCACTGTTAGTCTTCAAAGCTCTATTTCTGAGTTTTAATCACGTTCTTGCCTTTTCAAAACTCCCGTTGTGTGGCAGAATAAAAATAAAAAAGTAAACAGTATTACTCATTATTTGTAAATTTGCCAGGACTAGTCCAGCTGATTTATCAATTTTCCCGGGCTGGTTCGGCTCTAACCTGACTTGTGGGGAGGGTGGCACTCCTGATTGACCATTCTAACCAGCAGAGGGTGTTCCAGTCATGCTTGGTATGGGGGAAGTACCACGTGTACGGCAACGGGAAAGGGAAACCCTGTGCCTAGGGAAGGAATTGATTATGGGAATGGGATCGCCCCAAGAAATAGACCCTTATGGGGATGAACATTCTTTTGTTAAAGGGAACCAACCACCAGGATTTTGCTATATCAGGTAACAGCAGTGCCATACAGGCAGTAACATTCTGAATACAGGCATACCTGTTGTGAATGTCAGTTATGCTTTTACTTCTGTGAGGCTCCCTCTTGTGGCCAGGAATGGTTTGGACAGAGACCAGGTGTGTTGAGCAATGGGCGTTTCCATTGCTAAACTCTTTGCCTATTTAAACCCTCGTCTGCTAGCAGGCTATGCTGGATGTCAGTTGTTCTGTGTTCACCAGCCTGCTTCATCCTGCTCCAGACAACATCTACCTCAGATAAGTGCTTTGCTTTTTATTTGTGGTTTGGTTCTTTTTGCTCTTATCTGAGTTTGTCATTTGCTGTGGTCTTTGTCAGTTTTATTTGCATGCAGGGATCTTCCCTCTCAGTTGCTTAGCTGGGAAGCTCCCTGCAGCTATGTTTGGAGTATTGCTCCTATAAGTCCATGTGTTTGTTGCTTCTTGAATTTGTATGGTTCCTGCTTTCTGCTCATTGGTTTGACGAGTGCCTGGTATAGGACGGAGTTCAGATCTAGCGATCTGAGGGCTTTTTGTACTATCAGGTTTTTGGATTTTTGCAGGGTTTTTCTCTGGCCACCATCAGTCCCTTTCCTGTCCTATTTAGTCAGTAGGGCCTCACCTTTTGCTAATCCTATCATTTATCTGTGTATTGTGTTTTTTCCTATATCACCCGCGGTCTTGAATGTGGGGGGCTTGCTATTCTTTATCTATTTTCTGAGGCAGAGTTATTCATCTTTCCTTCCTTTAGGATAGTTAGTTCTCCGGCTGGGTTCGCGGTGCACAGGATGTTAGTTCACCCCCTCGGCTACTTCTAGTGTTGATAGTTAGTAAGGGGATGGTGGCCAGATTAGTTGCCAATGCTCTTGTCACCTTTTACCAATGATTTTATGGTGGTCTTCCATGGTTCCGGATCATAACGCATACCTGTAATAGAACAGATGCTTGGTTGTTGAAATATGGCCTTTGTGGGTCGGGTCTTCGGCGTTTATTCCTCCCTCTGGGATTGTCCCCTTTTCATTATTTGAATATCGTGCCGCTGTTGTTGGAGCGTGCGCATTGCCACAGTAATTAGGTCTTCAGTAAAATGGTACCGTGTTCTCCGGCGCAGTTTTATTGAAGACACTGCAGTGAAGACTGAGGCATTGGCACATGAGCAGATGTAAAAAAAATATCTGCACACGCGTCGATGCCTATCATAGTCTTCACCGCTGTGTCTTCAATAAAATGTAACTGTAGATCACGCTACGTGCATGCGTGGACTCCGGCGCCATTTTAATTAAGACCTAATTACTGTGTCAGTGCATACACGCCATCAACAGAAATGGGGGTGCGATAGTCAAATAAGAAAAAAAGGGGGGCATGCAATATAAGATGCAGAAGGAGGAATTTACAATGAGGGCCTGACCCACAAAGGCCCACTTCGCTGCACACAGCAAATTGCAGTGGATTTCTGCAAGTTTGATTAAAGATATTTCATCAACCAAGCATCTGATCTTTCTACAGCAGGTATGTCTGGATTCAGCATCTTACTGCCCGTATAGCACTTTGTTTCCTTAATATAGCAAAATCCTGCTGGTTGGTTCTCTTTAACACTAGAAGTCCCAGGAATTTCAAGCTCCATAGGGTTCCAATGGTAGAAATGTCACATGACACCTCTCTGGGACTTCTAGTGTTAAGGTTGGGTCCTATTGAAGGATTCTCTAGCCTCTTCACGACACATGACGTACTGGGTACGTCATGGATCGCGTCCCCATGATCGCCGCGGGCAGTCAGTGGCGATCCACGCACATATCAGCTGATTTCAACTGCTAACGTGTGCCTGCTAGACACGAGTGCAATCGCTTTCCTCCCGTAACTATTAACCCATTACATCTCTCTGCCAAAATCTGGCAGCGAGATGTATATGCGCACAGCCATAACTGTAACTTACTCCGCCCCCATCGGAAGTAACGTGATCACGTGGTTCCCATGGTACCACAGGGTCATGTGATGACCCCTGTAGCTATCATGAGTCCCTTTCTCTCCCTGCCGGCAGAGGGCAGTGTGAGAGAGGAGAGCTGATTTTCTCCAGATCTCAGCTGTGTAGCTGTGATCTTGAGAAATGGCAGAGCGATCAGATTGCTGATCATTATAGTCCCCTTAGGGACCTAGTAAAATAAAAAAAAAAAAGGTTTAAACGTTTAAAAAAATAAAACCTGAAAGTTCAAATCACCCCCTATTCGCCCCATTGAAAATTAAGGAGTTAAAAAAAATAAAAAATATACACATTTGGTAACGCCGCATTCAGAAATACCCGATCTATCAAAATATAAAATCAATCTGATCGGTAAATTCCAAAACGCCAAACTTATGGGGGTTTTTTTTTGGTCGCCGCAAATTTTGTGCAAAGTGCAATAACAGGCAATCAAAACGTAGCATCTGCACAAGCATGGTACCGTTAAAACGTCAGCTCAAGAGGCAAAAATAAACCATCACTGAGCCATAGATCCTGAAAAATGAGAACGTTACGGGTCTTGGGAAAATGGCACAAAACGTGCGCCACTTTGTTTTGGACAAACTTGTGAATTTTGTTTAACCTCTTAGTGTACCGTCGGATCCGTGCTCGTACGGTGGGTGGCTCAAGCTCCTCACGGACCCGGGGGCCATGTCGCTCCTCAAAGGGGTTGGCGCTACACGTAGGGACTTCGGTGGGGAGTTCCACGGCAGGAGCCGTGGTGGTTTGCAGGGGATTCAAGTTCGTGACGCCACCCACGGATTGTGGTGAATGGATGGACACCACCGCTGCCGTTGACTACGCCTCCCGGGGACGATGTTGCGCAGCTTGGTGTTGACCCCTCCGTGGGTAGGGGAGTGATGGTCCCGGGGGCCCAAGGGAGGTGCTGAGGCGAGGGGATGGGTGCTGATGCGGTGCGGTGCAGCGCGGTGCGCGGCCCGAAGGCACTGGTGTACTCATTATGACACAACACACTGGAGGCTCTGGTAAACCAAACTGGGTGATGAACAGGGCCCGCAGCAGGCTGCAGCTTCTCCCTTAACAGGTTGGTGGTTTCCGCCTTTCTCCTGCACCTCCTTAATGTGAATGTTATGACTCCTATGCCTAAGCAACGGTAGTCCGCTCCCCGGCTTGCTGGATGTCGGGAGAGCCCTGTTTGCCCGCAGACGCTGGCCCTTTGGGTCTCTATGCCTTGGCGGTGGCTTTACCCTGTGTGGTTGGGCTGTTGTCTTCCGTCGGGTCTTGTGTGGGAAAGGTCCTTACGTCCAGTCCTCAATCAGTTGATTTGACTCAGCCCTGTTGGTTCTGGGATTCGTACTGGATCTAAGTACCCCCCCCCCCCCTGGTGCTCCGGTCTCCAATCGGCTCCCCGGTCCCTACGGTTCCACCGGCTGTAATCCCAGCTCCTGCAGGCGGCCACCACCGTCTGCCTCCTTGCCAGAGGTGACTGGGCTCCAACCCAGACACCTGAGTAGACTATTGGCCGGCCTGGTCACAGGTCTGCCCATGATCTCGACTTCTCTCCTCCACTGTCAAAGCTAATCTACCTAGAACTTGTGTTTTTCCCGCCTCCAGGCCTGTGAACTCCTCGCTGGGCGGAGCCAACTGCCTGGCTCCATCCCCCTGGTGTGGACATCAAACATGGAGGGAGGCGACAAGGGTTTTGAAGTTTGGCTGCTGTCACCTTTTTAGGGAGGGGGTGTGTGTGCATGGGACTACCTGGGACGACCTGACTAGTCCAGGGCGTCACATTTGATAAAATTAACCCTACACATGTTTGGGGTCTACAAACTCGCACCAACCTCAGTCACCACAGCGATACATCAGTTTTACCATCTAGTGCAGACCTGGGCAAGGGGCGGCCCGCGGGCCACATCCGGCCCGCCTGCTCTCTGTGACCGGCCCGCCCGTCTTCAGCCGGTGCAGTGGAGCCGGGCTGCAGCGTGCCGAGCAAGGAGAGATCCTGTGCAGGTCCGCACAGTCAGTGCAGGCAGCGGAACGCAGGAGTCTTTCCTCTGTTCCCTGCCGGCACTAATTGTCAGTGACACACGCGCGCGCTCTGACGTTGTCAGTACTGCGCTGCGTGTGTCATTTCAAAAGTTCCCGCCGGGCAGGAGAAGAAGCAGCACAGCAGACGGAATAATTCATCCTGCACTGTAGGACCTGCGATGACGTCACGCCCATGTGACTGTGTGGGAGGAGACACAGGAGGCCGGGCAGAAAGCAAGATACTGAATCCTGAAGGAGATGTGGACACATGATGACTGGTAATGAGAAAAGAGGGGACATGAGGGGGAGGTGGCTGCAGGGTGAGGGGCATATGTGGGAAGATGGAGCTGCAGGGTGAGTGGCATATGTGGGAACATGGAGCTGCAGGGTGAGTGGCATATGTGGGAACATGGAGCTGCAGGGTGAGTGCATATGTGGGAACATGGAGCTGCAGGGTGAGTGGCATATGTGGGAACATGGAGCTGCAGGGTGAGTGGCATATGTGGGAACATGGAGTTGCAGGGTGAGTGCATATGTGGGAACATGGAGCTGCAGGGTGAGTGCATATGTGGGAACATGGAGCTGCAGGGTGAGTGCATATGTGGGAACATGGAGCTGCAGGGTGAGTGCATATGTGGGAACATGGAGCTGCAGGGTGAGTGCATATGTGGGAACATGGAGCTGCAGGGTGAGTGGCATATGTGGGAACATGGAGCTGCAGGGTGAGGGCATATGTGGGAACATGGAGCTGCAGGGTGAGTGCATATGTGGGAACATGGAGCTGCAGGGTGATTGGCATATGTGGGAACATGGAGCTGCAGGGTGAGTGCATATGTGGGAACATGGAGCTGCAGGGTGAGGGGCATATGTGGGAAGATGGAGCTGCAGGGTGAGTGGCATATGTGGGAACATGGAGCTGCAGGGTGAGTGGCATATGTGGGAACATGGAGTTGCAGGGTGAGTGCATATGTGGGAACATGGAGCTGCAGGGTGAGTGCATATGTGGGAACATGGAGCTGCAGGGTGAGTGCATATGTGGGAACATGGAGCTGCAGGGTGAGTGGCATATGTGGGAACATGGAGCTGCAGGGTGAGTGCATATGTGGGAACATGGAGCTGCAGGGTGATTGGCATATGTGGGAACATGGAGCTGCAGGGTGAGTGCATATGTGGGAACATGGAGCTGCAGGGTGAGTGGCATATGTGGGAAGATGGAGCTGCAGGGTGAGTGCATATGTGGGAACATGGAGCTGCAGGGTGAGTGGCATATGTGGGAAGATGGAGCTGCAGGGTGAGTGCATATGTGGGAACATGGAGCTGCAGGGTGAGTGGCATATGTGGGAACATGGAGCTGCAGGGTGAGTGGCATATGTGGGAACATGGAGCTGCAGGGTGAGTTGCATATGTGGGAACATGGAGCTGCAGGGTGAGTGCATATGTGGGAAGATGGAGCTGCAGGGTGAGTGGCATATGTGGGAACATGGAGCTGCAGGGTGAGTGGCATATGTGGGAACATGGAGCTGCAGGGTGAGTGCATATGTGGGAACATGGAGCTGCAGGGTGAGTGCATATGTGGGAACATGGAGCTGCAGGGTGAGTGCATATGTGGGAACATGGAGCTGCAGGGTGAGGGGCATATGTGGGAACATGGAGCTGCAGGGTGAGGGGCATATGTGGGAACATGGAGCTGCAGGGTGAGTGGCATATGTGGGAAGATGGAGTTGCAGGGTGAATGGCATATGTGGGAACATGGAGCTGCAGGGTGAGTGCATATGTGGGAACATGGAGCTGCAGGGTGAGTGCATATGTGGGAACATGGAGCTGCAGGGTGAGTGGCATATGTGGGAACATGGAGCTGCAGGGTGAGTGCATATGTGGGAACATGGAGCTGCAGGGTGATTGGCATATGTGGGAACATGGAGCTGCAGGGTGAGTGCATATGTGGGAACATGGAGCTGCAGGGTGAGTGCATATGTGGGAAGATGGAGCTGCAGGGTGAGTGGCATATGTGGGAACATGGAGCTGCAGGGTGAGTGGCATATGTGGGAACATGGAGCTGCAGGGTGAGTGCATATGTGGGAACATGGAGCTGCAGGGTGATTGGCATATGTGGGAACATGGAGCTGCAGGGTGAGTGCATATGTGGGAACATGGAGCTGCAGGGTGAGTGGCATATGTGGGAAGATGGAGCTGCAGGGTGAGTGCATATGTGGGAACATGGAGCTGCAGGGTGAGTGGCATATGTGGGAAGATGGAGCTGCAGGGTGAGTGCATATGTGGGAACATGGAGCTGCAGGGTGAGTGCATATGTGGGAACATGGAGCTGCAGGGTGAGTGGCATATGTGGGAACATGGAGCTGCAGGGTGAGGGCATATGTGGGAACATGGAGCTGCAGGGTGAGTGCATATGTGGGAACATGGAGCTGCAGGGTGATTGGCATATGTGGGAACATGGAGCTGCAGGGTGAGTGCATATGTGGGAACATGGAGCTGCAGGGTGAGGGGCATATGTGGGAAGATGGAGCTGCAGGGTGAGTGGCATATGTGGGAACATGGAGCTGCAGGGTGAGTGGCATATGTGGGAACATGGAGCTGCAGGGTGAGTGCATATGTGGGAACATGGAGCTGCAGGGTGATTGGCATATGTGGGAACATGGAGCTGCAGGGTGAGTGCATATGTGGGAACATGGAGCTGCAGGGTGAGTGGCATATGTGGGAAGATGGAGCTGCAGGGTGAGTGCATATGTGGGAACATGGAGCTGCAGGGTGAGTGGCATATGTGGGAAGATGGAGCTGCAGGGTGAGTGCATATGTGGGAACATGGAGCTGCAGGGTGAGTGCATATGTGGGAACATGGAGCTGCAGGGTGAGTGGCATATGTGGGAACATGGAGCTGCAGGGTGAGTGGCATATGTGGGAACATGGAGCTGCAGGGTGAGTGGCATATGTGGGAACATGGAGCTGCAGGGTGAGTGGCATATGTGGGAACATGGAGCTGCAGGGTGAGTGGCATATGTGGGAACATGGAGCTGCAGGGTGAGTGGCATATGTGGGAACATGGAGCTGCAGGGTGAGTGCATATGTGGGAAGATGGAGCTGCAGGGTGAGTGGCATATGTGGGAACATGGAGCTGCAGGGTGAGTGGCATATGTGGGAACATGGAGCTGCAGGGTGAGTGCATATGTGGGAACATGGAGCTGCAGGGTGAGTGCATATGTGGGAACATGGAGCTGCAGGGTGAGTGCATATGTGGGAACATGGAGCTGCAGGGTGAGGGGCATATGTGGGAACATGGAGCTGCAGGGTGAGTGGCATATGTGGGAAGATGGAGTTGCAGGGTGAGTGGCATATGTGGGAACATGGAGCTGCAGGGTGAGTGCATATGTGGGAAGATGGAGCTGCAGGGTGAGTGCATATGTGGGAAGATGGAGCTGCAGGGTGAGTGCATATGTGGGAACATGGAGCTGCAGGGTGAATGGCATATGTGGGAACATGGAGCTGCAGGGTGAGTGCATATGTGGGAAGATGGAGCTGCAGGGTGAGTGGCATATGTGGGAAGATGGAGCTGCAGGGTGAGTGCATATGTGGGAAGATGGAGTTGCAGGGTGAGTGCATATGTGGGAAGATGGAGCTGCAGGGTGAGTGCATATGTGGGAACATGGAGCTGCAGGGTGAGTGGCATATGTGGGAACATGGAGCTGCAGGGTGAGTGGCATATGTGGGAACATGGAGCTGAAGGGTGAGTGGCATATGAGGGAAGATGGAGTTGCAGGGTGAGTGCATATGAGGGAAGATGGAGTTGCAGGGTAAGTGGCATATGAGGGAAGATGGAGTTGCAGGGTGAGTGGCATATGTGGGAAGATGGAGTTGCAGGGTGAGTGGCATATGAGAGCTGCAGACTGACAGAAGGATGTGAAGGGGTGCAGAGTGTTTGAGAGGGGTAAGTTGGGGTACAGGCAGGGTGAAATATGTGGGCAGGGTGTGTGACATATGGGGGTGTAGTGTGTGTGATATGGGGGTGCAGGCTGTATGGGGAGCAGGGTGTGTGACATATGGGGGTGTAGTATAATACAGGTGTGCTATATAGGGGGTGTAGTGATGTAGTATATTACAGGTGTACTATATGGAGGTGTAGTATATTACAGGTGTGCTATATGGAGGTGTAGTATATTACAGGTGTGCTATATAGGGGGTGTAGTGATGTAGTATATTACAGGTGTACTATATGGAGGTGTAGTATATTACAGGTGTGCTATATAGGGGGTGTAGTGATTTAGTATATTACAGGTGTGCTATATGGAGGTGTAGTATATTACAGGTGTAGTATATGGGGTGTAGTGATGTAGTATATTACAGGTGTATATAGGGGTGTAGTGATGTAGTATATTACAGGTGTACTATATGGAGTTGTAGTATATTACAGGTGTGCTATATGGAGGGGTAGTATATTACAGGTGTACTATATGGAGGTGTAGTATATTACAGGTGTGCTATATGGAGGGGTAGTATATTACAGGTGTGCTATATGGAGGTGTAGTATATTACAGGTGTGCTATATGGAGGGGTAGTATATTACAGGTGTACTATGTGGAGTTGTAGTATATTACAGGTGTGCTATATGGAGGTGTACTATATTACAGGTGTAGTATATGGGGTGTAGTGATGTAGTATATTACAGGTGTAGTATATAGGGGTGTAATGATGTAGTATATCGGAGGTGTATTATATAGTGGTGTAGTATAATACAGGTGTATATGGGGGTGTAGTATATTACAGGTGTAGTATATAGGGGTGTAGTGGTGTAGTTTATTACAGGTGTAGTATATGGAGGGGGTGTAGTGATGTAATATATTGGGTAGAACTGAGGTAATTATATTAGTCCGGCCCTCTAAACCAATCCCAATTTCTCATGCGGCCCCATGGGAAAATTAATTGCCCACCCCTGATCTAGTGAATAAAATATCCCAAAAACCATTGTGCGATTGCAGTTTTTCCACACTTGAATTTTTTTTGCTGTTTTCCTGTACACTATATGGTAAAACATATGGTTTCATTTAAAAGTACAACTCGTCCCACAAAAAAACAAGCCCTCATATGGGAAGGTTGACGGAAAAATAAAGTTACAGCTCTCTGAAAAAGGGGAGCAAAAAAAACAACAAAAAACACCCGGGGGGTGAAGGGGCTAGTATTATGGTAGGGCAGACCTTGGCACTGGATTCTGGCACCAGTGCTGATCCAGTATTGTATATTTCACATTGCGTTTTTCTCTACGTCCACAGGTCCCGTCGGGCATGCGTCCGGACCGCCCCTCCCCCACTCTGCAACGCGTGCTCCGGACGCATGCGACCGACAGGGCCATTCACTGTTATGGAGCGCACTGCGTTAGCGTGTGCTCTGTTTTGTGCCATTTTTTGCACATATACGTTTCTGCAGACTGACACCCGAACGTACTCCTCTACGTTCGGGTGTCCGTCTGCAGAAACGTATATGTGCAAAAAATGGCACAAAACAGAGCTAACGCAGTGCGCTCCAGAACAGTGAATGGCCCTGTCGGGCGCATGCGTCCGGAGCACGCTTTGCAGAGTGGGGGAGGGGCGGTCCGGACGGATGCCCCGACGGGACCTGTGGACGTAGAGAAAAACGCAATGTGAAAGGGGTAGGCTCTGTACGCACGCTGCGGATTTTGCCGCAGAAAATGTCTACCATTGCTGCAGTCATTTTCCAGCAAATTCTATAGGTTTTAAAAAAAAAAAAAAAAAAAAAGCTCTGCGCACACTAGGTTTTTTTTTTAAAACCCGCGAATTTACCCGCGGATTTTCCGCTGCGGAATTAATGGGCATCTCACTTTTCCGCAAGTACCTACGTTTTTTGCCATAGATGATGGTAAAAATCCGCAGGGACCAACCTGCGGAAAATCCACGGCAAACCACGGTAAAACCGCATGTGGATTTCGCTGCTTTTTTTTTTTTTTTACCGCAGGTGCGGGTTTCTTTAGGAGTGTCCGGATTTTCCTTTAAGAAAAAAAAAAAGCACTTTCTAGTGCGCACATGGTCGTAAACCTGAATTCCATCATGAATTTCTTGAGATCCTATTAAATTTTTACCATGTACAACAATCTGCCTGTATTCACGAACAAAAATCAAAGTGTCCAAGCAGCTACCACAAAACATGCCAACAAGACCTAATCAAATGATATATAGCCTTGAATAAATTATAAACGGTGTACCTTTTACTGACTTGTAACTAGGGCTTATATTTCAATAATAGTCCCAAAATTCTTAAGAATTATACCTTCGGGCTTACTTTTGGGGTAGGCCTTATTTTCAGGGAAACAGGGTAAGATACAAAAAGGGGCCTAAGAGTTTTGATGATCCAGAATGTGATAACCACATGATTATATTCGACTAAATGCTTGGGTTAAATTTTTTTTTTTTTTTTTTTTCTCTGTCCAAGAATAGATGTTTAACTTTTCATGGGGCAAGGGGAGAATAAAACATTCCCCCCCCCCCCGAAAAGAAGCTCCCAACCCATCTTTTGGACCAAATAATATAAGACCTTGTCCTATTTTCAGGTAAACATGTTGTATGCGGGACCATAACGTCTCTTTTGTGAAATACTGGAAGATGATTATCTGCGTAAAGACCCTTTTAGCTTTGCAGGGGCAGGTAATGGTATGGGATGTGAGTAAATAATATGATGATAAAGCACATTGTGGGTGTTTTCAGACATGCCGGTTACTGTTTATCTTATAATTAGTGGTGTCCCTGTTTGCTAATCACTTGTTAGGATATTTTTTTTCAGCAGCTGACGCTGCTTATTAAACCTCCAATTAGTATGCAAACCGGTTTGATTATATGTCTGTGTGTATTTTTACAGAGTGTATAAAGTGTACAAGGGAGTACACCCGTGCACATATCTGATCAGTTTAGTTCTTGCCATATTCACTCCTCAATGTTGAAATTCCAACATCAGGAAGGAAAAATCATGGAAAGATGGATAAACAAGTTAATCATATGCAGATGAAGAACAAATGGAAACAAAATTTTCAAAATCTCCCAATTGTTTGTTTGTTTACATTACAGAAATCCCTGCACTTATTGGTAAAGTTATGAATGGTTGTCTAAAGGATATTCTGGCCCTCTGAATGCACTTAGGGAAAGTCCTCAAGATCCGCTGCTGGCAGCTTTTTTTTTTTCTTCCCCACCCCCCCCCCCCCCCAATAACTGAGCAATGGGTGGGAGACAAGTCTGGAGACGCTGTGGGACGTTTGGGCTAGATAGCCTAAACGCAGCACCGCAAGAAATTTGAAGCCTGGCCTGGCGCTGTTACACTGAAAGGCTCTTATAAGAATCTGGAGCATTGGCCATACCACTTGATCCATGACCAAATTGGCTTAATGACAAGCTGATGGCGTATCTA
Source organism: Anomaloglossus baeobatrachus (assembly GCF_048569485.1). NCBI lineage: Eukaryota > Metazoa > Chordata > Amphibia > Anura > Aromobatidae > Anomaloglossus > Anomaloglossus baeobatrachus. The sequence goes on from NC_134362.1 coordinate 57,539,567, forward strand.
GAATGAAGACTAGAGCGGTCCAGCTACTGTACACTGCCACCCTGCACAATAATCCTGGAAGTAAGACCAGTGTGATGATCCCTCTTGAAGGCCTCTTCATTACTCGCGTGGTCTCCAGACCAATCTCCAGCTATCATTGCGTCCAAGACAAAAGTGGGAGTCACATATGTTTCCGCCTCCGGTGTCCAAGTATCCTAATTGCTCAGTGTTAATACCGATGACTTTGGTATAGTTTTTCACGTATGAGAAGGTCTTTCATTGATTTGGTTGTGAATATAGTGCTATGGCCATATGAAGTGTCCCAGGAGCCTTTTTTGATAAAGTGCCAGGCCACATGTTCCTGGTGCTATTGTGAGCAGCTTGTGTGGAATAAACATGCTACCGTGGCCTGCACGGTCTACAGATTTGCCTCCCATCGAGCACATCAATTCATTGGTCGGCAATTGCAAAAGGAGCTGACGGCAGTGGATCTTGATTTGCTCAAGTGCATTTGTGGCGCCCCTGACCTGGTCAGGCACCACTGAGTACTGCACCCATGCTGGGGACAGTACAACACAGGTAATCCAGAAGGCTGACCGAGGTGTGACTACACAGGCGCATAGTGATCAGGTCTTACACATGTACCTTTGGGAGGACCCCTGGGGATCCCAGGAGGGGGCGAAGCCGGTGCGAAGCCTCCATCTCCACTCAAGGGGTGTGGTAGAGAGCCTGGTTGCTAGGTGACGTAGGCAGGCACCAAAGGGAAAAGTGAAAGAGAGGGCAGTCTGAAGCAGAGTGTGGAGGAGTGAGGAGCATGGAAGTGGAGCTCAGACAGGAGCAGCAGTGCAGGTCCCACGAGTGAGCCAGTTCAGTGTGCAGCTCAGGGAAAGCAGACGTGAGGAGCAGACCCTGGAGCTGTTGCAGTCTAACAGCGTCCGCGCAGTGACTACCGACGGGGGAGAACGGTCACCTAGTAGTGCTACCCGAAATCCATCTTCAGCTAAAGAGAGAGCAACGGAGTGGGAAGTAAGGAGACTGCTAGGGAGTTACCAGGCCCAAACGGGTAGCAGGTCCCAGTGCGGAGATAGATCCAGCTTTCTTCTGCCAAACCTGCTTGAGGGGGCACTTCACACCCCCAAGACCACACTACAGAGTCCGCAGCCACGTAGCCACAGTTAGGGCCCATAGTTCACAGGAGGCAAGCTGCCGGAGTGTCCTGGTCCAGGCTACAAGCAAACGGGCCAAAACGAAGGGGAGAGAGGCACCAGCAACTTCCCTGGGTGACCCCCATAGGGACTAAAAGTCGGGGTTACCCCAAAACGCAAAGGGCTAAGGAAGGCGAGTCGGTAGTCACCCTCATCAGTCAGCCTGAAGGACACCTGGTTCCAGCCTGGTTCATCCCAGCTACGCCCGGGTTACTCACTCTGCCACCTTCTGTGAGTAAAACCCCTGAAAGACCTTCTGCTTGTGTGGAGTTATTCTGCGCCTTGTGGTTCTACACATCTACACAGGGCCCTGGGGCTTGCCTCACTCTCAGGAGGCTATTACAACTGACTGCACCCACCATCAGCCCCAGGCATCCCTTAACCTGCAGTGGCGGTCCCCACTGACCGCAATTCTGAGAGTGGCGTCACGACAATCCTAAAAGAAGGTTTCCTACCTTTGACAAGATCCAGCTGCGTGGAGTCCCTGAAGGTAATGCACCGACACAACACTGGAGGGGCTTCACACATTCAGTGCAGCAGAACATTCCTCATATATCCATTATTTATTTAGCTTACTTAGTGCCTTTTAATTCCATAAAACTTTAGACACCATCATTGCTGTCCCCATTGGGAGTAGACCTCAATGCTAGAATGTTTTTGGAGTGCGGGTGAAAACCCAGGCAAACACGGATATCATATGTGACGCCCTGGACTAGCCAGGTAGTCACAGGCCCTTGCACAAACACCCGTCGCCCTAAAAAGCTAACAGCAGCCAACCTAAAAACTTTGGTCACCCCTCTCGGGTCTTGACGTTCACACCAGGGGGTGGAGCCAGGTGGTTGGCCACGCCCACCAAGGAGTTCGGATAGCCTGAGGCGGGAAAAACAGAGCAGACTAGTTTTGGAGATGAAAGAGAGAGGAGTAAACGTCTGACAGCGGTCTGGGTCATAGCTTTTGGCCAAGAGGCAGACGGTGGTCGCCGCCTGCAGGAGTCGGAAAGACGGCCTGGTGGAACCGTAAGGGACTGGGACACAGTAGTGGCACGCCAGTACCGAACCGGGGAACCGACTGGAAACTGGAGCACAGAGGGGGGTACTCAGACCCTGAAACGAGGTCCCGAATCTACCGGACTAAGTTAATTCACTAATTGAGGTCTGGCATTAGGTCCTTTCCCAACCAAGTCCCGACTGAAGACAACAGCCCAACGAGGGGGATAGAAAGCCACCGCTCAGGCAGAGAGATCACACGGGCCAGCGTCTGCGGGCAAACGGGCTCTCCCGACACACACACACGCACGCACACACACACAGCCGGGGAGCGGACTACCGTCGCTGAAGCACAAGCAGTCCACAGCTACAAATCAAGGTGCAGGAGAAAGGCGGGGACCACCCAACCGGGTGGGGGACCAGACGCAGCCGGCTGCGGGCACCGACCACCATCTTTTTGGTTTACCAGAGACTCCGGTGTATCTGTCAGTGAGTACAACTGTGCCCTCGAGCCGTGCACCACACTAATCCGTCTGCACCCTCACAACCGGGCCCCGGGACCATCACCCCCGACCCACGGAGGGGTCAACACCTGGCTACGCAACACCGTCCCCGGGGCCTAGTAAACAGCAGCGGTGGTGTCCACATTCACCACAACCCGTGGGTGGCGTCACAAACTTAACTAAAATCCCTGGCCGTGAACCTAACGCTTACATAGCGCCAGCATCCTTTCAGAGCGAAGTGACCCCCGGGTCCGGAGGCGCTCGAGCCACCCACCAACGAGCCCGGATCCGAGCGGCTCGACTGCAGCTGAGCGTGGGGCGGTACACATACATACATATTGCAGATGTTGTCCTTGGGGGATTTTGAACCCAGGACCAGAGTACTACAAAGCAACAGTGCTAACCACTGAGCTTATTAATCTCACTGATGGCAACCAAGACGTGTGTTTATTTATGCGCTTGAAACATTTGCTCGATGCTGAATAAATCGAGATGTTTTGAAAATTGTTTGCAATTTTTAACTTTTTTTTTTTTTTTTTTTTGTGAGGGTCAGGAAGGGGGGGAAGCTGCGTCCGTTACCTTTTGTGAATGGTGTATACCATGAGCCTTCAGCTTTTATATTAGAAATGAATTGTGCTGGATATCTGCAGGACTGTAAGTATCTGCTCAGTTGCTAGTTTTAAAAAAAACAGCAATTTTATTTATTTTCCTCTCCCAAACATAGCCAAGAAAGCAGCTCCACGCTAAAATGTTACGTTACTTACACAGTAGGTCGTTTTCTGACAATGCATTCCTTTTTAAAGCGACTTTGACATCTTGACATTAGTTAGAAAAACAAGACTGCAGAATATTCACCTCAAACAATAAGGAAGTGTTCAGCTATTTATAGATGGCACCAGTATCTTCCATCTCTTTATGTATTTACTATTTTACTTCTTTCTGGTAGCATTTGGGTGCAGGATGGGCCCAGGAACAAATAACCCCTTTTCTTCCAGGCCCCCAATACCTGCTAGGCTGCTTTCACACCTCCGGTTTTTGCTGTGTGGCATAATCCGGCTCTTTGCAGAAAAAACGTTTTTTGTTTTTTTTTGTTTTTTTTTTTTTCTTTGCCGCCGGTTGCGTTTTTTCCGCATAGACTTTCATTAGTGCCAGATTGTGCCGCATGGCCTTGCGTTCGATCCGGTTTTTGCCGGATGCGGCATATTTAGCCCATGCGGCGGCCGGAGGGAACGTTGCCTGGCACGTTTTTTGTCCGGCAATAAAAAAACGCATCGCACCGCTGCATGCGTTTTTTTTTTTTGTTTTTTTTTACACTGCACATGCTTAGTAGCGTGCCGCAACCGGCAAAAACCGGACGGGCCGCATGTAAAAACTTATGCAAATGATGCGGGGTTTTTTTTTTTTTTTTTTTAAGCTGCAGCGTGTCAATTTCTCTAGGAGAAACACTTGGTTTTCTATGTGTAGACATTAGATGCAGAAAATCTGCAGGTAAACACAGGCGCATATGTCGTGGGCGGAGGAGGGGACGCCGCGCTCTCTCACTGCTCGGGTCCGGCTGCCGCTGTGGCTGCTGCGGCCTGCTGCTCAGTGGCTCGAGCGATGGGCCGGATCCCGGGGACTCGAGCGGCGCTCCTCGCCCGTGAGTGAAAGGGGATTGGGTTTTGGGATAGTTTATTGTCCGTGACGCCACCCACGGTTGTGTTGATTAAGTGGACACCACCGCTGCTCTGTCTGGGGAGCCCGGGAGTGATGGTATGGAGCAGCCAGTTGTTGATTTGCCCCTCCGTGGGTAGGGGTTTTGGTGATCCCGGGGCCCAGTGATGGGGTTGGTATGGTGGACAGGCGGGTATGGGGCCTGTGGAGGTGCAGGGGCAGCGCTGTGCCGCACGGCACGGAGGTACTCACTCAGCCATTTTGTATCAGTCCATTTTTACCATCAGTGTTTTTAATGGCTGGATAGATAAAATATTTACAAGGCTTCTCCTATACTTTTGCAATGTTCAATACATAACGAACAGATGGCACAATTGTCATCCATGTACTGTATGTGTTTTTCATGGACATATAGACGTTTATTGGCCCTTGTCATTCAAGAGACCGGAAATAAGCAGAGCTGCCTCTGAGTGTTGCACGGATACATGGTCCATGCAAAACCAGACAAGTGAATACCACCATAGATTATAATGTGTACTTGGTAAAAAAAAAAAAAAAAAATGGTTAAAACACGGACTTGTGAATGAGGCTGTGATGGTGGAATATGGGGGGTTGTGTATAATTTTGTGTAGGTTCGTATTTTAGGCGTGGTGCTCTGTCCATTCTGTGCACATTGTCCTATTAAGTTAGGTTAATCAACCCCTGCCGGGCTTTTGTCCCAAAGACTGGGGGATAGGGGCCTGGGATCCACCTAAACTCTCTGCTTTCCTGGGAGATTATTCAGTCTGTCTGAGAAAGACAAGAGACAAGCAGGAAGATTGATCCTCTAGGGGAGAAGCTGTGGCTACAGGCAGCACCCCAGAGAGCCGTTAAACCCCGATTTCCCTGGAAAAGGACTGTTGGAGGATTGTGACTGATTTTATCCTCTGGGGGAGAAGCTGAGGTTCCTCAGAGAGACCTGGACATTTATCCCTTACTGGACTGTATCCATGTTCCTGGACTATTTTACCCTCTGTTTGGTGGATTATTTTTATGAACCTTCTGGATTGCATGGAATAAAGGATCTTTTGGATTGTTCATCCATCTCTCGCTCTGATGATTGTGTGATATCGGAGAGGGACCCAGTGACTGAGGCTTTTTGCTGTTGTTCAGCAGTACTCTCTCTGCAGAGGCATGGGAAGCTCTCTGGAAAGTTTTGAATCGTGCCTCTGGCTACTTTCCAATGGGTACTTTCCAGTGGGGTAGTATGGGCACAGCACCATATTTGTTAGTGCTGGTTCATCCCACACTAATGAAAGACAGACCGTAGCACTAACCAAGGCTATTGGCGGAGGTCAACATGACCACGTTTGGAGGGGAGGAATGGACCCCTTTTTAGGGGGAAGAGTAGGAGTGCTGTAGGGGTTTTTAAGGCCGGGGGGGTGGAGTTGGCATCATTCCCGCTCTCTGAGGACAACGATTTAGTCCCTCCTGCACTCACTAATATGAAGTTTCCTCGTGTGGGTGATTGTGGTTTTGGTGGGTCCTTGAAGTACTTTGAAATTGGTCTGGCGGATCCATCTGGGTATGGATCCCCCTAATTGGCAATGAGTGCTTGGTTACCTGGATGGGTACCCTTGGGGGGGATCTTGGTGGCCAATGTTGGGTCCCCTTGGGAGTAGGTTAATGGTAAATACAACACCTCGTGTTTGGGGCTTCCAAGCCTGGGAGCAATTTGGTGTGTGTGTGTGTGTGTGTGTGTGTGTGTGTGTGTGTGTGTGTGTGTGTTGTTTTTTTTTGTTTCTAACTTTAAAGACTTTACCAAGTTCTTAGTATGCTTTTATGTTATGTATATGTTAAATAAATTTGGCTGCTGTGGCCAAAATTATCCAAGCAAAGTGTCTAAGTGTTTATTGTTCAGGTGTGGGAGCCCGCAAGTTATTCCAGAATCTACAATTCCAGGGTCAAGAGTAGCCAGGGTTCAGACTTTCCACAGAGCTCCCCATACCCCTGCAGAGGCCAACGTGCCAAAGGCAGCGCCAACTTAACAAAGTCTCTCTCTTAATATTTTGAGGTGGTGAATTGCTTTAAAACAGAATGGTCCACAAAATGCATACTTGCGCTCACATACAATTTATCTTTCCAAATTCACACCAAATGCTGAAAGATTCTAAATTTGTATCTGTGTGGTCATGTGACCCCCCCCCCCCCTTCCCTTTCACAACTACAGATTTTTATGAGACTCGACAACTCCTTTTAATTCTGTCTACTTTTTTTTTTTTAAACAACGAAAACTATAGGTTGGTTTAAAAGTCCTGACCTGCGGTGTTAAGCATTCACCAATATGTAATATACACGTTAAATATGTAAAATACCTTTTTAACTGATTCACCTGGTAATTGGCAGCTTGTATACAATGCACGATAATTGGGCAACGAGTGTTCCACAGAACATTGGTTCCTGAGGATCGGTGTTATGCACTAAATTTATCATAGTGGCTCACACCGGTTGATAGACTAGAACCTATTTACTTTCTTTGTGTCAGAAATTTGCGCCAACATTTTTGCACGTTTTGGCATGTTTTTGCAATTTGGGCCACAGCCTTTGAAGCCTGTGCTCGTTGAACAAACCCCATGCATAAATGTAATACAAGACATAGCTTGGAACATTCCCTCCTTTTTTACTTTTTAGGCTATGACCGCACTTTGCGTCGTCCTACTTGCAGTTCTAAACGCACATTTTTGCCTTAATTGATTTAGCCAAAGTTGCCTTTTCCAGAAATTTAGCGCTAAAAGCGCATGCGTATTTACCACGTTTTAGATGCGTTTTCAGCGCTAATTCAATGCTTTTTCACCTGCGTTTTGACAGATGCGTTTTGAACATAAAGACACTGCTAAGGCTGCTTTCACACATCCGGTTTGAGCCGTGCGGCTCAATCCGGCTGTGAAACCTATGCAACAGATGCGTTAAACACACCGCATCCTTTGCATAAGTTTTTTACATGCGGCCCGTCTGTTTTTTGCCGCTTGTGGCATTCTACTGAGCATGCGCAGTGGCAAAAACCGCATGCGGCGGCCGGATGTGGTTTTTGCCACATCGCGCCGCATCCGGCATCCATAGGGATGCATTGAGAAAAGCGCCGCATCAGCCAGGTGCGGCGCGATGCGTTTTTTTTTGGGTTTTTTTGCGGCACAAAAAAAGTGCCGCCGCATCGGTTAAATCTGCCGCATGCGTCAAAAACCGGACCGAACGCAAGGCCATGCGGCACAATGTGGCGGCACTAATTAAAGTCTATGCAGGAAAAACACAACCGGCAGCAAAAAAAAACGGTTGCGTTTTTCCTGCAAAGTGCCGGATTGTGCCGCACAGCAAAAACCGGAGGTGTGAAAGCAGCCTAAATAAAGATTAAACAGTCAAACAGAATGAAAAAAAAAAGAGAAAAAAAGCAAAACATATATAATTGTTGAATTATTTAAGAAGAGTTATATGTCAAGAAATTATAGCAGTTTTATAATATTTATTGCTAAAATAGCAATTAAATCATAATTTTCAAAAATTAAATTGTCAGACTGTGTGTAAAGGGACATATTAATGCATTATTTTAATGTCTGAAAAGCATGCGTTTTTGAAGTAAAAAACGCAGTGTTTCTGCAGCTAAAAAGCAGGTAAAATGCAGGAATTTTGATGTTTTGTTGCTTTTTGATACTTCTCATTGACTTCAATGTTAGCAAAACGCTGCAGAAATGGCAAAACAACTGACATGCTGCTTCTTTGAACGCATGGTTTTTGCCACAAATGATGCAAATTAAACGCAGCGTTTTAAAACGCAAAGTGCGGTCTAGAAATCTACATTTTTCATAGACTATTATGGAAAAGCAAAACGCATGCCTTTTGGCATGAAAACGCTGCAGTTCAAAACTGACCTAAAAAGCAGCTGAAACGCAGGTGGAAACGCAAAGTGCGGTCATACCCTTAAGGGTATTTTTAGATGGCCTTAGTGGCGTAACTTGAAGCTCATAGACCCCAATGCAAAAGCTCCAATGGCGCCCCCAATTATTGCAATTCTTTCTTAGGATTGGTCCTTTCATATAGGCCAAAGGGACTCTTTGGGTCCCTAAGCTCCATGGCCCTGGTGGGATTGCAACCCCCTATTGTCGTTACACCCCTGATTAACCTCCACTTTTTAATTTTTACTTTTTGTTTTTCCTCTGTAGAAGTATGTGAGTGTACAGCTTTGATTTATTTTACAGATCTGGTGTACACAGACCTGCTGATATTTTTTTTTATATACTTTTTGAACTTTTCCCTTTTCTTCCAGAGTCTCGGTTTCAGTCCTTGCGTCTGTCTTTCCTTGCACTCTTGTGGAGTATCACCCTGATATCCGACATCTCAGCCATTCAGAGGAATGTAGTTATATGGGATTACATACCCTGGGGGTATCTGCATAATTTAACCCTTCTTTTGTGGAAGTACTGTACACATTCACACTCTTGATCTGGGTCTTTCTCCATGGATATAATGTGTTTTACAGCAAAATCTCATTTGCAAATGTTGTAAATTCACTCCTGTTAAAACTTCAAAATTTTAATAAAATATTTGAGATATAGAGAGATATAGAATATCTATCACTATGTCAGCATTAGAATAGGAATTGAAAGGGTTGTTTTTTTTTTTTTTTTGTTTTTCTGACTTTCCAAATGATCTGTTCTGCTATGGTAATCAAGGCAAAGAAATATACAGTATATATTCTCTGTATTTGGAAGATTTGCCATTACAGCTGTGGTGTGGTGTCCTGTAGTGATAATCTTCTGCTGATTAAAACAATGATTTATATTCAAACCGCAAAACACAGCCTAATAAATGTCACATTGCTGCAGTTGGTGACACCCATTGCCCCTGATGAAGCTGTACTAGCGACACGCGTCGGGCCTGGTTCTCCTTTAGTCTTCCTTTATTATCAGATAAGAAATTTACCATAGCAGGAATTGTCTATGTACAGAGTAATGGGCTTTGCTGTTTTGACCACTAGGTCACCAGGTTGTATAGGATTGGAATGATTGCTCCATCTTGAGTCTCAGCATTTAGCCAACATTTGACCTAAAAGATTGTTTGGTTTTTCTATATGGTCTAACTAAAATCCTGTGGATCTCCTATGGTAAAATCAATTTAATATGTTTTTTTTGTTTTTTTGGTTTTTTTTTAGTAAGATTTTGACTTAGATTGAGTTTCATATGGTTTTTTTGGGGCGTTTTTATCATGTATGCACTTTGTTGTATTTTGTATGTGTCCTTTTTTAAAATTTGATGTACAAATAAAATTGATATCACATTTCCCCAAAAAAATATTTTTGGAGTGAGTGTCCTTTTCTGGTCAAGCGCCTTTTTCTCTTAAATTATATACATTGCTGCAGTCAGGGACTCTGCTCCTACATGATGTTTTCAGATGTTTTCAGATTACCTAGTAAAAACTGACATCTGACATGTTCCATTTTTAAATAAATCCTTCTCTTTTAGGGTATGAATCGAATGAGTGCAATGCGAGAAAATCTCACATTTCACTCGGACCAATGATATTCAATGAAAGAGAAAAGATGGACAGCTTTCTCCCCTTTTTTTTTTTTTTTTCCCTTCTCATCTACATTGTAGATGACAGAAAAGTCACAGCATGCTGCGATTGTCAGCCATAGCAGGGTCACCCGAACCCATACAAGTCTATGGGAGCGAGTGAAACATCGGACTGCACTCAGATGATATCCGAGTGCAGTACGATATACACACAGGCTGACAATGGAGGGATCGCTGGAGCTGGTGGGATCGCTGGAGCATCGCTAAAATGTTACGGTACCCTAGCTGTGGCTGGGATCTTGTGTATAGGCCTGTTATGTACTGCTTGTGGGCGTAACTATATGGCTATTCAACTGTACATAGATTACCCCAACACAATTGACCTTGAGACGATCGTTCCGTTGACTATCTCTCCCGGCTTCCCATACACATGGGCGCACGTCTCGGACGAGCACACCTGTGTATTGAGATTGGAGCTGCCCGACTCAGGAGAACAAAAGGTTCTGCCATTGAAAATCCAACAAGATGGATCTTTCTGTCCCCCCAAATCATCTGTTTGGGGTAAAGTTGGGCGGCCTCCATAAATATTACACCGATGGCCAATATTCAGGTGAAGGCGTAATGTATATAGGGGCCTTTTTATTTACACATTTTCATTTGCACAAGACTGGTGATCATGCAATTGTTGTCCCACTTCATCATACACTTGTGTAAGACACCTTGTAATTTTCTAAATGAAATGTGTATACGAATCCTCCATATGAATGCTGTAATCAAATACTTTGTGCTGCTCTTAATTAAAAATAACAAGGTTGAACAGAATTGAAATCTCTAGGTGGAGTTCAGAATGTCTTCAAGCAATGACAGGGATTTTTATTGTATCCTTAAAAGGAGATAAAGTAAAGTTGCAATTCGTTTTCAGAAAATCTGACCATAATCCTACCCGTGTGACAAGGTAATGCACTTCTAAAACAGTCGTGCTGTCAGTCATGCTCTATTCCCTGGTTTGTCTTGGTTTTTTTTGTGTAGACTAGGACAAGTTAAAGAAGTTGTTTGATCATAAACTCCCAACATTTTTTTTATTTTTTTTTTTTTTCCTTTTTTTTTTTTAGCTTTTGCTCCTCTTGAATTATCACTTTATTCACCTCAATCAAACTTGACATCTTCCTGTGCTTGATTGCCGAACTTCACAGTCAGAGCTCGCCCCACCCAACCTCACTGTCCAGCCCCGCCCTCTGCACACTCATTGGCTGCCAGTATTCTGCCCAGCACTGACCTCTCATCATTCCAGCATTGGAAAACAAACATGAGATCCTGCTTCTCTCATTTGTGACAACACAATAGCCTCACATCACATCCACAATGTTGACAGTTGTTTCATGTTCCCCACCCCCTACAGATAAATTAATGTTGTGTAATAGACTATAACATGTAGCACCTAATGTGCGTCTAGGGTAGGTATGTGTGACTGACACGCACGCACGCACGCACACACACTGTTCTTCAGCCCATTATTTATTATGATGAAAACACCCCCCTCGGCTTATACTCGAGCGAGGGTTCCACAAAAAAATTCTCACCCATCCTCCATTCCCGCGGTGTCCTCTTACCCTCTTCTTGCGGACCGCGGGCACATAGATACCTTGGTGATCGCGGCTGGTGCAGGGGCCATGGCTTATGTCGAGCGCTTTACTTCACTTGAATGATTTGCGGCGCCTCTGATTGGCCGGTGGCTGAGTATTGGAGTAGCTTTATAGAGAGCTTGCATCTGCGCAGCGCCCAGAAATATGTAATCTGAAAAAGCATTGACTGCGCGGGCCCCCAGCACAGGCAGCGATAAGTAAGGAGGAGGCTGCGGGCCACGTGTTTGAGACCATTGCACTATGGAATGTGTTGGGGGGAGGGCAGGGGATTCTGACGCACTTTACCTGCCCCACTAAGCAGCAGGGTGCCAACATAACGTCGGCTGTAATGCCCATCTACACATCTACAAGCTCCTGCCCCTGTCCATACGACAACACAGGAAGTAGCAAAATCCCGGCAGATGCGGTCACATGACCACTCTGAGCTGGGGGAGAGGGGCTGACAGCAACGCAGGTACGTAGTTACTATCTACCTACAAGCCCCTATGTAGCCCAATAGTGAAATAATAAAAAAAAGCAAAAAAAAAAAGCCGGATAACACCTTTTTAAGTGTAAGGGATAAGATAGAAACATAATACAATATTCGCAGTTAGGGCATTTGTATGGTTTCTGATGATGGTGCTGTAATAGAGGTGAACAAAAAAAAATTATTCTCCCGACCCTGGTCCTACTATCACATTTAGTAGTCTTCAAAGCTTTGCGGCCCACCACGTACATTGATGGTATCTCTGGCTCTTTGGATTAGTAGGCCAGGTGTAGCATCATCATTGCAGTTCAAAGCATGCACAATGTCTTCCCAGATCTCTAAATCAAAAATGTTGGTGGGGATGCTGACATCTGGGAGGACATTTAGAAGGGTCTGGTACCAACCTGTTGCTAAATCGGGGTCCTTGGAGTATTTTTGGTCAACCGTAGGCTGTACCCCCATACTCCACTACTTTCTGGAAACTAGTAAACTAGGGCATGTCTCAATTAATGCTCATTAATTTCTGTTGCAATAAAGCACACGCCCTGTTGTACTGTGTATACAGGAAATACAAGGACGGTGTGCCCCTATGGCTGCACAAGTTGTGTTTTTTGTTTTGTGTTTTATTATTTAAAAAAAGAGAAAAAATAAAAAAAATCTCACTACATTTGTCAACTGGGGTCCATGTGGTTTCTCAGTCCATGCGGTGCTCCATACGGAGCTGGCACAATGTGTATGATCTAAGGTGAGTCCATATTTTCCTTTACAGAGGAGGAAGGAATGTTTTTGTGTGTGTGGTTGGCACTTTGTATAAACAGGCCGATGAATGTTTCGTTAATTTGATGCAGACAGTGGGAGTACTAGGGTTTGGTATGGGAATACTGCGTGCACTCTCTGGGAATACAGCATCAATGTCAGCATGTTTGTTGTTCTACGTGAGAGTCAGATTTGCCGGTGGTGATACTATAGCATGCAAAGTCTGGAAGCTACGTGATCTGTGGACCATATAACATGATCCACACTTACATACGTGTTACGTATAACATTACGTATAACACACTTACATTGATCAATATACAATATGCTGTTATCTTAGCTGCCGTTACAATCCGGTGAAGACAAATTTTGCCATTGTTACAATTTTTTACTAGCGTAAAAACATAACAGTATGTCCTATAAATATTGTACATTAGAACAAGTGAATTGGGGACCGACCTAATCTGACATTTCCGTCTATTGACTCCCAATTTTTTTTTTTTCTTTTTTCATCCACTGTGAAGCACACACCCTGCTGTATGGTCTATTATATACAGACAATACAGGAATGTGTCTGCACATCAACTGTCTTAGGCTTTGTGCACGCGCAGAGTATTTGGTTGTAAATAATTCTGCATATTTCGGCAGAAAAATGTTTTTGTTTTTTTTTTTTACTTTTTTTTCCATGCGGTTTTGATGCATTGTGGGATTGCTGAAAGAATTGACATGCTGCAGGTTCTTCTGCACCAAATCTGCAAGGCAGTAGAAGTAACATATGCACAGAACGATATGCATGCAGGTTTGTGGCAAAGCTGCACTCAAAGGGGCATAAAAGTGGACCTTACAGTATGCAGACTAGTTGGAAGGGGGGGGGGGGGTGATTTTTTTTTTAATATAATATTACAGTACTGACAAAGTTTGGACACACCTCATCTCTAGAACTGTTAAGAGGAGACTTTGTGCAGCAGGCCTTCATGGTAAAATAGCTGCTAGGAAACCACTGCTAAGGACAGGCAACAAGCAGAAGATACTTGTTTGGGCTAAAGAACACAAGGAATGGACATTAGACCAGTGGAAATCTGTGCTTTTTGCGTACAAGCCCTGCAGAAATTTCTGCAGCGATCTGAAGAGCACATGTGCGCTTTAGATCGCTGCAGAAATGTCCGTAGTGAGCGCCGATTCCATGCGCTCTGCCTGCAGCTCCTGCCATAGACAGAGCAGGAGCTGCCGGCAAAGCGCAGGAAAGAAGTGACATGTCACTTCTTTTTGCGCAGCGCTTCGGCAGTAGCCGAAGCGCTGCGCTCTTAAACGCCACGTGCGCACGGCCCCTGCACAGTCTCCATAGACTGTGCAGGGGACGCTGGACGCATGCAGTTACGCTGCGCTACAAAGCGCAGCGTAACTGCATGTTTTTACGCGACGTGCGCACATAGCCTGAGGAGTCCAAATTTGAAATCTTTGGATCCAACCACCGTGTCTTTGTAGAAAAGGTGAACGGATGGACTCTACATTGCTGGTTCCCACCGTGAAGCATGGAGGAGGAGGTGTGATGGTGTGGGGGGGCTTTGCTGGTGACACTGTTGGGGATTTATTCAAAATTGAAGGCATACAGAACCAGCATGGCTACCACAGCATCTTGCAGCAGCATGCTATTTCATCCAGTTTGCGTTTAGTTGGACCATCATTTATTTTTCAACCGGACAATGACCCCAAACACACCTCCAGGCTGTGTAAGGGCTATTTGACTAAGAAGGAGAGTGATGGGGTGCTAAGCCAGATGACCTGGCCTCCAGTCACCAGACCTGAACCCAATCGAGATGGTTTGGGGTGAGCTGGACCACAGAGTGAAGGCAAAAGGGCCAACAAGTGCTAAGCATCTCTGGGAACTCCTTCAAGACTGTTGGAAAACCATTTCCGGTGACTACAGCATTGCACACTCTTGGCATTCTCTTGATGAGCTTCAAGAGGTAATCAAAGCAAAAGGTGGCTACTTTGAAGAACCTAGACTATAAGACATATTTTCAGTTGTTTCACACTTTAAGGGCTGCTTCTCACTTGCGAGTTTCTCGCAGTAAAGCAATGCGAGAACATCTCGCATTGGAATCGGACACATGTTAGTGAATGATTCAGCTCTCATCTGCGATTTTTTTTTTTTTTTTTTTTTTTTTTTTTTTTTTTTTTTTTTTTTTTTTTTTTTTTTTTTTTTTCCCCTCAGTCCAAATCGGACTGATAAAAAAATCGCAGCATGCTGCTTTTTTGCGAGTTTCTCCAATGCAAGTCTATGGGAGTGTGTAAAAAATCGGATGTCACGGGACGGCACTCACACCATCCTAGTGACATCCGATTTTCTAAATACATTTCTCGCATGTTTCCTAAAACACTGGAAACGAGCGATGTCTCCCAATGTCTGTCAATCACTATTCTCTGTCAGTCGGTCTCTCCCTCTCGGTCTCTATTCTCTCTCTGTCGGTCCGTCACTATCTCTGTCCCTCTCTCACAGTCTGTCGGTCATTTTCCCCTCCTCTCTCATACTCGCTGTTCCCCGATCTCCGGCGCGGCGCTGCACGGCTTTCTTACTGCTGCGGCGGCTTTTACTATTTTGAAAAAGCCGGCCGCTCATTAAACAATCTCGTATTCCCTGCTTTCCCCGCCCACAGGCGCCTATGATTGGTTGCAGTGAGACACGCCCCCACGCTGAGTGACAGGTGTCTCACTGCACCCAATCACAGCAGCCGGTGGGCGGGTCTATACTGTGCAGTGAAATAAATAAATAAAAAAAATGGCGTGCGGTCCCCCCCAATTTTAATACCAGCCAGATACAGCCATACGGCTGAAGGCTGGTATTCTCAGGATGGGGAGCTCCACGTTATGGGGAGCCCCCCAGCCTAACAATATCAGTCAGCAGCCGCCCAGAATTGCCGCATACATTATATGCGACAGTTCTGGGACTGTACCCGGCTCTTCCCGATTTGCCCTGGTGCGTTGGCAAATCGGGGTAATAAGGAGTTATTGGCAGCCCATAGCTGCCAATAAGTCCTAGATTAATCATGTCAGGCGTCTATGAGACACCCTCCATGATTAATCTGTAAGTTACAGTAAATAAACACACACACATGAAAAAATCCTTTATTAGAAATAAAAAACACAAACACATTCCCTCATTATCAATTTAATAAGCCCCAAAAAGCCCTCAATATCCGGCGTAATCCACGGACCTCCAGCATCGCTTCCAGCATGAAGGTGACAGGAGCTGCAGAAGACACCGCCGCTCCGGTCACCTCCAAGCAGCAACTGAGGTGAGTAGCGCGATAGGCTGAGCTGTCACTGTTGGAGGATCCAGCGGTGGCCGCGATTAACCTCAGTGACAGCTCAGCTGATCGCGCTACTCACCTCAGTTGCTGCTTGGAGGTGACCGGAGCGGCGGTGTCTTCTGCAGCTCCTGTCACCTTCATGCTGGAAGCGACGCTGGAGGTCCGTGGAGTACGCCGGATATGGAGGGCTTTTTGGGGCTTATTAAATTGGTAATGAGGGAATGTGTTTGTTTTTTATTTCTAATAAAGGATTTTTTCATGTGTGTGTGTTTATTTACTGTAACTTACAGATTAATCATGGAGGGTGTCTCATAGACGCCTGACATGATTAATCTAGGATTTAGTGGCAGCTATGGGCTCCCATTAACTCCTTATTACCCCGATTTGCCAACGCACCAGGGCAAATCGGGAAGAGCCGGGTACAGTCCCAGAACTGTCGCATATAATGTATGCGGCAATTCTGGGCGGCTGCTGGCTGATATTGTTAGGCTGGGGGGCTCCCCATAACGTGGAGCTCCCCATCCTGAGAATACCAGCCTTCAGCCGTATATCTTTATTTGGCTGGTATTTAAAATTGGGGGGACCACACGCCATTTTTTTAATTATTTATTTCACTGCACAGTATTGACCCGCCCACCGGCTGCTGTGATTGGGTGCAGTGTGACACCTGTCACTCAGCGTGGGGGCGTGTCTCACTGCAACCAATCATAGGCGCCTGTGGGCGGGGAAAGCAGGGAATACGAGATTGTTTAAGGAGCGGCCGGCTTTTTCAAAATAGTAAAAGCCGCCGGAGCAGTGTGAATGCCGTGCAGCGCGGCGCCGGGGATCGGTGAGTATGAGAGAGGGCTGCTAACTTCAGTCACTCAGGGGATTAGCGGTCACCGGTGAGCCCTTCACTGGTGACCGCTAATCAGGACGCGGCACAGACAGAGCCACAGCATGACAATGAAGTCGGGTGAAGTTCACCCGAGTTCATTCTGATTGTGCGGCTCTGTCTGTGTCTGCTGTCATCTGCCATTCAGCTCTGCTACATGGCTGTCTGTGTCTGCTGTCAGCGGCCATGTAGCAGCGCTGAATGGCAGATGACATAGTAAAAAATACGCATTACACACGCTAGTAAAATCATTAATTTATTCAGAAATAGCATCGCACTTGCGTTGCACTCGCACCTAACGTGAACTAAAATCAGCCGAGTTTTTTTTCAGCCCAGTCGGACCGATTTTACTCGCATAGATGTGTTTCCAGCCTAAGTATTTCATTCCACATGTTTTAATTCATGGTTTTGATGCCTTCAATGTGAATCTACAATTTTCAGAGTCCTGAAAATAAAGAAAGATCTTGGAATGAGAAGGTGTGTCCAAACTTTTGGGGTGTGTATATGTATGTATGTATGTATGTATGTATGTATGTATGTATGTATGTATGTATAAAATATATATATTATAAAAATATTGTGTGGGTTTTTGTTTTTTTTGTTTTCACAGGTGCAGTCTTTGAAAACTACTTTAAATTCAGTATTCTTTGCATACTAGGTAGTATTAGCGACCTTCCAAAGTGATTAAACAAAAGGTAATAAGAGGATATGTGCCGCCACTGTGCCAGCAGCCGCCGCTGCTCTGATCCGGACCTTCAGGGGTGGTGGCTCGAGGGTCTCCGGACCCGGGGGTCTCGCGGACACGCCGAATAAAATGGGGGACGTAGATGTATGGGCTAAGACGTAATAGGTTCGTGATGCCACCCACAGTGTGTGGTGAGGTGGGACACCACCGCTGCTGTTACAGGGCACCCGGGGGATATTTTGTGCAGCAAGATAATAACCCCTCCATGGGCAGGGATGGTGGCCCCGGGACCCGATGGCTTTCGTGCAGGAGGAATGACGACCGCAGGGGTGTTGGTGTACTCACTTTCAGTAAAACACACGAGTCTCTGGTAAACCAAGGTGGTGGTGGCCGGTTGCGTTCGGGATCCCCCACCCGGCTGGTGGGCTCTATCTTTTTCCTGCACTGTTTAAGTAGAAAAGACTTCCCTGTATGAAACGTAGGAGTCCACTCCCGGCTGGATGTGGCCTAAGGAGCCGTGCCCACAGACGCTGGCCCGTGGGATCTATGGGCCCTGACGGTGACCTCTTATCCCTAATCGGTGGGCTGTTGTCTTCTATGAGGGACTTTGGGTGGGACAGAACCTCTAGTCCTGGCCTCAATCGGTTAATTAACCAGTTCCAGAAGGTTCTGGTTCCTGGCTTCAGGGTCAGAGTATCCCCCTTTTGCGCTATGGTTTCCGGGTCGGTTCCCTGTGTCGGTACTGGCGGTCTACAACCCTGGCCCGGTCCACCTCGGTTCCACCGAGCCGTCTTCCAGTCTCCTGCTGACGGAGACCACCGTCTGTCTCCTAGCCAAGGCACCAGGGCTCCTACCCAGGAACCCGTCAGTTTGCTTCAGGTCTGACACACAGGCCTGACCTCCACTTTCACTGAACTCCTACTTTTCATAGGTGCGGACTTCGTTGCGGATTTTGCGGTGTGTGTGTGGTTTTTTTTTTTCCCATTCAATTGAATAGGGAAAATCCGTAGGTAAATCCGCCACAATAATTGACATGCTGCAAATTTTTCCGCACGGAAATCAGCATGATTTCCGCTGCAGAAATATCCGCAGCATGGGCACAGCATTTCACACATGCCATAGAAACGGCTGGAGAGTAGGTGTGCTGCAGATTTCTGAAAAATCCGCTGCATTTCCGCGAGAAATCCGCGGCAAAATCCGTGCATTTTCCACAGCGTGGGCACATAGCCTAAAACTGATCTGCTTCTTTTCCCGCCCTGGGCAGTCTAAACCCCTGGGTGGGCGTGCACCAACCGTCTGGCTATGCCCACTCGTGTGTATCTGTCCCTAAGGGGGGTGACGAGTTTAATGCTTGGCTGTGTTTCCTTGTGAGGGAAGGTGTTATGCAGGTGCCTGTCTGAGACTACCTGGTTTTGCCAGGGCGTCACACTTATATGAGGCTTAGTCAGGAATACTGCCAGCCTCCAACTTCTGCTGTTAGAGCTAGCATTGATTCTGGCAACTTAAACCCTTATATGCCGCAGTCAATAGCTATTGAACACAACTTTTAAGTGATTAGAGACCTGGGAGGAAGGTGTGTTGGAAGGAACATCTCATAATCAATCGCCCCTGCTTCCTAATCTGTAATGCGTTCTTGGTGCGCCAATGATATAGGCATGTCTCTGGCCTACTGAAAGCCTTCATGTCTGCTATATTGGTACTTTAAAGCCTTGCAATGAACGACTGCATAGGAATGTTGTGAAAGTGATTGTAAAGCTCTTAGGTCCAAATATCCTATAAAGGCAAAATCTAAAGAATAACAAATTTTATGTGTGTGTGTGTGTATATATATGTGTGTGTATATATGTGTGTGTATATATGTGTATGTGTGTGTGTGTGTATATATATATATATATATATACTAGCTGTACTCCCCGGCTTCGCCCGGGTTAATGACTACTGTTAACAAAATAGAATGTATTAACAAAAATGTATTCTGCACACAAAAACCACAAAACAAATATAGTTTTTGCCTTTTAATAATTACAATTTCTAAGCTAATAGAAGCATTTCACAACATATATTTCAACACCACAGATATTCCACACAGATTTAACATCCTATGACCTCACACATACTGAGAATGTCCTTTGTTGCCTATATTAACCAATCAGAGCTCAGATTAATTAACTGTAGCAAAATAGAAGCTAAGCTGTGATTGGTTGCTATTGGCAGCCTGATAAATCTCAGGCAACAGAAAGCCCTCCCCCTGACAGTATATATTAGCTCACACATACACATATAGACAGGTCATGTGACTGACAGCTGCTGTATTTCCTATGTGGTACATTTATTGTTCTTGTAGTTTGGCTGCTTATTAATCAGATTTTTATTTTTGAAGGATAATACCAGACTTGTGTGTTTTAGGGCGATTATGTGGTGAGGTTGGTGTATGTGTGGTGAGATGTGTGCTGAGGGTGGTATGTATTCAAGCACGTGGTAGTGTGTGGCGCATTTTGTGTGTGTTCATATCCCCGAGTGTGGTGAGTATCCCATGTCGGGGCCCCACCTTAGCAGCTGTACGGTATATACTCTTTGGCGCCATCGCTCTCATTCTTTATGTCCCCCTTGTTCACATCTGGCAGCTGTCAATTTGCCCCAACATTTTTCGTTTCACTTTTTCCCCATTATGTAGATAGGGGCAAAATTGATTGGTAAATTGGAACACGCGGGGTTAAAATTTCGCCTCACAACATAGCACCCAGCGCTGCCCGAGATAGTAAATCTCTGTCTCTCCCATTCTCTGTCTGTCTCCCTCTCTGTATATATCTGTGTCTCTCTCTGTCTGTCTCTCTCTCTCTGTCTGGCTGTCTCTTTCCCTGTCTCTTTCCCTGTCTGGCTGTCTCTTTCCCGGTCTCTTTCCCTGTCTGGCTGTCTCTTTCCCGGTCTCTTTCCCTGTCTGGCTGTCTCTTTCCCGGTCTCTTTCCCTGTCTGGCTGTCTCTTTCCCTGTCTCTATCCCTGTCTGGCTGGCTCTATCCCTGTCTGGCTGGCTCTATCCCTGTCTGGCTGGCTCTATCCCTGTCTGGCTGGCTCTATCCCTGTCTGGCTGGCTCTATCCCTGTCTGGCTGGCTCTATCCCTGTCTGGCTGGCTCTATCCCTGGCTGCATTGACACGCCAACATCTAATATATAAAGCTGAATGTGTGTGTGTATGTCCGGGATTGGCATCCGCACCGTCGCAGCTACAGCCACAAAATTTTGCACACTCACACTTCTGGACCCCGAGAGCGTCATAGGCTATGTTTCGAGGGGAAATTTTAACCCCGCTCTTTACAGTTATTCGCAAAAAAAACTTCCTCCATTAAAGCGAATGGAGCTCGGAGCCACAGTGCAGCCAGAACTTCAGAAGAATGTGCAGCCACGCCCTTATATGGAATGTTGGTGTGTCACAATGGAGCCAGGGAAAGAGGCAGACACAGACCGGATAAGAAACAGACATAGACAAGGTAAGAGACAGACACAGAGATAGATACAGACAGACAGGGGGGGGGTGCCAGACAGGGGGGGGGGTGCCAGACAGGGGGGGGGGGTGCCAGACAGGGGGGTGGTGCCAGACAGGGGGGTGGTGCCAGACAGGGGGGGGGGGGTGCCAGACAGGGTGGGGGGGGGTGCCAGGGGGGGGGGGGTGCCAGACAGGGGGGGTGCCAGACAGGGGGGGGTGCCAGACAGGGGGGGGGGGTGGTGCCAGACAGGGGGGGGGGGGGGTGCCAGACAGGGGGGGGGGGGAGTGCCAGACGGGGGGGGGTGCCAGACGGGGGGGGGTACCAGACAGGGTGATATATACAGAGGGGGTGCCAGACAGGGTGATATATACAGAGGGGGAGACAGACAGAGAATGGGAGAGAAACAGAGAGACAGTTACTATCCCGGGCAGCGCCGGGTGCTATGTTGTGAGGCGTAATTTTAACCCTGCGCGTTCCATTTTACCAATCTCAATTTTGCCCCTATCTACATAATGGGGAAAAAGTGAAACGAAAAGTGTTGGGGGCAAATTGACAGCTGCCAGATGTGAACAAGGGGGACATAAAGAATGAGAGCGATGGCGCCAAAGAGTATATACCGTACAGCTGCTAAGGTGGGGCCCCGACATGGGATACTCTCCACACTCGGGGATATGAACACACACACAAAATGCGCCACACACTACCACATGCTTGAATACGTACCACCCTCGGCACACATCTCACCACACATACACCAACCTCGCCACATAATCGCCCTAAACACACACAAGTCTGGTATTATCCTGCAAAAATAAAATCTGATTAATAAGCAGCCAAACTACAAGAACAACAAATGTACCACATAGGAAATACGGCAGCTGTCAGTCACATGACCTGTCTATTATGTGTATGTGTGAGCTAATATATACTGTCAGGGGGAGGGCTTTCTGTTGCCTTGGAGATTTATCAGGCTGCAATAGCAACCAATCACAGCTCAGCTTCTATTTTGCTACAGTTAATTAATCTGAGCTCTGATTGGTTAATATAGAAATGTAATTAGGCAACAATTTAATATCTATTTGTTTTGTGGTTTTATGTGCAGAATACATTTTTGTTAATACATTCTATTTTGTTAACAGCGGTTATTAACCCGGGCGAAGCCGGGTAGTACAGCTAGATTCCATATAAGGGTGTGGCTGCGCATTCTTCTGAAGTTCTGGCTGCACTGTGGCTCCCAGCTCCATTCGCTTTAATGGAGGCAGGTTTTTTGGCGAATAACTGTAAAGAGCGGGGTAAAATTTCCCTTCGAAACATAGCCTATGACGCTCTCGGGGTCCAGAAGTGTGAGTGTGCAAAATTTTGTGGCTGTAGCTGCGACGGTGCGGATGCCAATCCCGGACACACACACACACACACACACACACACACACACACACACACACACACACACACACACACACACACACACACACACACACACACACCCCTTTTATATATTAGATTATATGTGTGTGTGTGTGTGTGTGTGTGTGTGTGTGTGTGTGTGTGTGGCCAGCAGCCGGCGCTGCTCGGATGCGGATTTGCTGCGTGGCTTGAGGGATCCTCCGGACCCAGGGGTCACGCCGAATGAAAAGGGGGACGTAGTTGTACGGCCTTGACCGTATTTGGTTCTTGACGCCACCCACGGTGTGTGGTAAAGTGGGACACCACCGCTGCTGTTGACAGCCGGATGTTAAACCCCTCCGTGGGTAGGGATGGTTGCCCCAGGGCCCAGTGTCTGTGCAGGGTATGGCGATGGCAGGGGCCTGCGCGCCCGGACGTAGCAGGGTATATTTGGTTACTCACAAGCAAATGAATCACACAAGTTTTTTGGTAAACTAAGGTGCTGGTAGCCAGCCGCCGCGGCCGGTTGTACTCTGGTCCCTCACCTATGCTGGTGGTCACCGTCTCTTCCTCTGCACTGGTTGTGGTTGTGTGTTTGGACTTCCTGGTGTGAAACACAGGTGTCCGCTCCCGGCTTTCTGTGTGCCTGAGGAGCCACGCCCGCTGACGCTGACCCGTGGGATCTATGGGCCCTGGCGGTTGCCCTATCCCTTTCTGTGGGTGGTTGTCTGCTTTTGGGACTTTGGTTGGGACAGGACCTATAATCCTGCCCTCAATCGGTTGATTAGCTAGGCTGTTGGTTCCAGTCCTGGCTTCAGGGTCCGAGTACCCCCTCTGTGCACGGTTTCCGGTCGGGTCTCTGGTGTCGGTACCGGCGGGCTCTAACCCTGCTCCATTCCTCCTCGGATCTGCCGAGCCGTCTTCCCGTCTCCTGCTGACGGAGACCACAGTCTGCCACCTAGCCAAGGTACCAGGGTTCCGACCCTGGCACCGTTTAACTTGAACTTCTCCTCTGCTGGAGCTACACCTAGCTCCAGCCCACACTCCTCTCAACTGTCTAGACCCCCTAGGTGGGCGTTCCCTAACCGCCTGGTCCCGCCCACTGGTGTGCCTGTCTTGCCTTTAGGAGGGTGACTAGGGTTTTAGGTCGGTTGTATGTAGCCTAGGTGAGGGAAGGTGTTATGCAGGGGCCTAATGTGTGACTGCCTGGTTTTGCCAGGGCGTCACATTTGTATGTTTTTCTCATAGAATTTATTGTATGATTCTACTTTAAATTCCATACTTCCATGATTAAAATATCACTGTGGCGTGAACTTTTTACATTTTTACTTAAATATCCAAAAGCCAAATAGCCAGCACACTATTATGCCTGTGCTTGGTGGTGTGATTAAATACCTTTGCAGATAATGTAGCATATGGAGCACGCTGATCTAAGCTGTTTAAAATGGTCTGACGTGATACTTGGGTGACTCTCACCTCCCTTAAATGTGCCTGGAGTTTTGGGGCATTCATCATTGTTCACAATTAAGTGTTAATCTGTGTGAGAAGTGGCCAAATGACGTCCACTTCTGTGCCTTTGTGATTATTCCAGTCTCTCTCCATCTCTGTTGCAACCTGCTGGTGACACTCTAAGCTCAGTGGCCACTTCCGTCTGAGAACATCCTGCTTGAAGCCTCGCAATGGCTCGGTGCTGCTGATCAAATGTTAGGTGTCATCAGAGTCTCATGATATCAAAATGTGAACAGCGTCATGAGGAGGACTGTTGACCTACCTTAGCCATGTATAAATCATCCATGGGATTGGTAATAGCTTGCTTACTTGCTATGGCCTCCATTGATACTGATCCAGCAATCAAATATTTTACCTGGGTAATTCTAGCCAGGATTTCTTTTAAAACTCTTTCAGGAACATGCAGAAAAGCCTCCCAACTGACAAGCACATGCAACATAACCTTCCGTTGTCTTATCACTTGTCTGGAATCAAAACCTGCTGGTCACATTGCCTCTGCATGAAGCACTCTTCCTCGGTCACGACTACCGCCATGTTAAACATATCACCCCCAAAACAACATCCCAACAGTGAAGTTTGGAGGTGGGAGCATCATGGTGTGGAGATATTTTTCAGCATATCTCGCTGGCAAATGTCATATAATTTTGAAGGCAGAGTGAAAAGACCAATATATCAAGACAGTCTTGATAAAAGATCTTCCATCTACAAGGATGATAAAGAGGAAATGTGGGTGAACATTTGAGTATATGCCCACGATCCGGACACTCTGCGTCCTGGACGCAGCGGGTCTTCTCTTGCGGAGACACAAGTGTTATTACCAGGAGACTCCACAGCTGCCTGTGCTCACGATCAGGGTTTTGGATTTTCTCTGTTCTCCTTGCAGAGAACACTAGACTCCCTGCAAGCATAAGCTGACATGCTGCTGTAGTGCCCCACGGGCCAGGTTGGTTACCCTACTCGTTGCCGGGCTGTTGAGGGCTGGGCCAAGCGATGTCACGGGTGGCCTTGCCTGGTTCCGTTGCCCCGAGGCATACAGTAAATGGTGGGGAAAGCTGGGTTATAGGGAAAGTTTGTTGTTACACCACCTGTGGTATGCGGCCAGTGATTAGCCACCCCTGCAGGATTCCTCACCAGGCAGGTGTTATGGCAGCCAGTATGGTGTCGCTCCCCACAGGCTGAGCTGGCCCCGGGTGGATGAAGGATGGAGAGGTTGTGGCCGTCTATGACAAAGCGCTGGGGGCGACGCCGGTAAGGAAAAGCCAACAGTCTCTTCGGGTTCAAGGTGTCGTCGTTTACTCACCACTTCAGTCGCCAGCCCAGTAGTACCTGTCACCGCTGTGATGGGCTCTGGTCGATCCCGGATCCACGGAAGGTCCGAACCGCTGTGGTATTCTGTGGGCCCTTCCTTGCTGCGCTTTGTAGTGCGGGTCCCTGTGGCTTGACGCACATAGTCCCCTTCCATACTAGGTAAGTACTGTTCCCTATGCCAGTAGTGTGGATCCCCTTGAGTCTGACCGTGATCTAGGCCCCAGAATCCTAGGTGCCACTTGGCTCTGGAAACTTGTGTGGTCAGAGGGGCATGGAACCCCTCCGTCCGGCAGGGTCTGATGATCCAACGTGGAATTACACCACCCTAGGGTGCTGCACCCTGAACTGCGCTGGCCCTGTAAGAACTGACATGGTATTTCTACAGTGACCGTTAAACTCCTATGTCCCACAGGAGCTCCCTGGAAAGACGTCCGCTCACTGTCACGCCTGCTGGAGAACTCCTTTACTGCTGTCTCTGGCTCCTAACTCCCCCTGCTGGCTGCGCCTCCCTCTACCCAGGTCCTAAGATAGTGGATTGGTGCCCCTGGTGTGATGGCATCCTGTAAATGCCACACTGTTGGCAACCCCTTTGGTACCCGACTCTAGCCCAGTCCCCAGTGGGGAAGGGGTAACCCTTGTGTGAATGTGGTTGTGAATGGTGAAACCAGTACTGACCTTCCCTGAATCCATGATCAGCACTACACCCCAATTGGAGTGCAGTATCCTGTGGCGACCAGAGCCTCAGGGGCGCCACACTGCAGCTTGGAAAGTCCCACCACAAGTCCTTTTTATGCTGCGGAGAAAAGGTGCACTATGGGCATGGGATTTCCATAAATCTCAACTGCGCTTCTACTGTACAACGCAACGTTGTGGTTGTAGCAAAAATACGCTGCGTTCAAATCACTGCAATTCCTGATCGTCGGCAAGTGCCTTAATCCAACCCTGCCCCATAGATTGCAGCTGCTAACCTGCCATAGTTTCTACATTACTTTCCTTACCCAATGGCATTCCTCACTACTGTTGTGATGGAGCAATCCTGTTGCCAAAAGACGTTTTTCTATTAATAAATCTATGTTGCGATTGTCTTTTAAGCAATCTCTTCTTATAGTTGCACTGAAGTTGAACTTGCATTTGAATGTTATATCTATACCCGTGGAAAGTCATAATAACAGGGAGTTGCACAACTAATACATATCCAAATCCAAAAACCAGTTATCGGTGCACAGCTTCACGCTCAGGTTCTCTGTTTATGTATTAGGTGTGGTCCAAAACTGGAACTTTGCACATGAATTTCTGGATGATTTGTAATCTGTCTGTGATTGATGTGAATTTAGTTTGGAGAAGCCTAGTCATAACCGTAGTCAAGTCAGGCTGGTATTGATACAACTGTGGATTACTTACCTGGCGTCCAATTTAACAACCTTTTTTTAGTTGTGACTAAACGTCTATATTCCTATTATCGGCTATCCTAAACATTAATGAATGTAAACATTCAAAATCTAGAGCACCATGAAAAACATCTCCCACAATTTATAGAATTGGTGATATATAGGTGCAGCGCAATAAATTAAAATATCAAAGTTAATTTTTTTCAGTAATTCAGTACAAAAAGGGAAACTCATACATTTAAGAGTCATCACACAGAGTGCTCTATTTCATGTGTTTATTTCTGTTTTAATGTTGATGATGATGGTTTACAGCCAATGAAAACGCAAAAGTCATTATCTCAGAAAATCTCAAAAAACCTTCAAAGGCTTCCTAAGCATTTAAAAAGGTCCCTTAGTCTGGTTCAGTAGGCTACACAATCATGGGGAAGACTGCTGACTTGACAGATGTCCAGAAGGCAGTCATTGACACACTCCACAACGAGGATAAGCTACAAAAGGTCATTGATAAAGAAGCTGGCTGTTCAGACTGCTGTATCCAAGCATATTAATGGAAAGTAGAGCGGAAGAAAAAAGGGAAGTAGAAAAAGGTGCACAAGCAACCGGGATAACCGCAGCATTGATAGCATTGTTAAGAAAAAGCCATTGAAAAATTTGGGGGAGAGTCACAAGGAGTGGACTGCTGCTGGAGTCAGTGCTTCAAGAGTCACTACACACAGTCGTATCCAGGACATGGGCTACAAGTGTCGCATTCCTTGTGTCAAGCCACTCATGATCAATAGACAACGCCAGAAGCATCTTACTTGGGCCAAAGAGAAAAAGAACTGGACTGTTGCTCAGTGTCCAAGGTGTTGTTTTCAGATGGAAGTAAATTTTGCATTTCATTTGGAAATCGCGGTCCCAGAGTCTGGAGGAAGAGTGGAGTGGCCACAATCCAAGCTGCTGAGGTCTAGTGTGAAGTTTCCACAATCGGTGATGGTTTGGGGAGCCATGTCATCTGCTGGTGTAGGCCTACTGTTTTGGAAATTTTACAGCACTGCCGACAAGCTTTTTGGAGATTTGAAATTTCATTTTCCAGCAGGACGTAGCCCCTGTCCACACTGCCAAAAGTACCTGTCTGGTTTAATAACTACAGTATCACTGTGCTTGATTGGCCAGAAAACTCTCCTGACCTAAACCCCATAGAGAATCTGAGAAACGCCAGACCCAACAATGCAGATGAGATGAAAGCTGCTATCAAAGCAACCTGAGCTTCCATAACACCTCAGCAGTGCCACAGGCTGATCGCCTCCATGCCACGCCGCATTGATGCAGGAATTCATGCAAAAGGAGCCCCGACCAAGTATTCAGTGCATCTACTGTACAGACTTTTCAGTAGGCGCCAACATTTCTAGTTATAAAATAATTGTTTCAGTTGGTCTTCTATAATCTAATCTAATTCTCAGAGATAATGACTTTTGGGTTTTCATTGGCTGTAAGCCATAAACCTCAACATTAACAGAAATAAACACTTGAAATAGATCCCTCTGTGTGTAATGGTAATGACTCTATATAATATATGCGTTTCCCATTTTTGTATATAATTACTGAAATAAATTTTAACTTTTTGATGATATTCTAATTTATTGAGATGCACCTGTATGTAACCCAAGGGGGCTCAATCGCTGCAACCCAAGTCCCCTATTCGTGTTCACTCAACCCCTCCTGCTCTGTACACTCCTGCAGTACAGGGGAAGTGAGGAACTAATATTGAGTGGAGCAATGTCTATAGGGCTAACCAGAAACGACTGAGTACAGTGTCCAGCGGTTATTGTGGTCCCTATAGACATGAAGGGTGCGGCAGTGCGCAGTTTTCACCACCTCTCCATTCTAAGTTCTCCATTCTGTGGTCATACTTAGACTCTCATAATATGGCAATACAAATGTTTATTGAAGGAGTTTTTATTGTGCAAAATTAGTAAAACATTATAAATATGTACTTGTTAATGCTGCAATTGTACTGCCTGCAAAATAAAGTTAACCAGCTATGTATACTAATAGGGCGTAAAAAAATAATCAATGACAGAATTTTTTGTTTTGCCTGGCGTCTCAAGAATGGAATAAAATTAATCCATCTTCATAAGTATCACAAACTGGAACCAACCAAAATTAGTAGCCCCCGTCCAGTAGCGTAACTACCATGGTTGCAGGGGTTGCCATTGCGACCAGGCTCGGCAGGTTAGGGGCCCGCGGCCGCCCGGAACATCAGAAGCCAGCTCCTTTTCAGTGAGAGAGGAGCTGCGCTGATCTGTTGCAGACCAAGCGGCCGCTATGACACGCCCGGTGCCGCCATCACTGACACGGAGGGGCACCCTACCCCGTCATCGCGCACAGCAATGATGAAGCATAGAGCGGCCGACGACACTCTATGCATCTTCATTCCCCCCCCCACCCCCACCCCCATGCGGTGATGTCACTCCTGTGCGACCGTTGTGCTGAAAGCGCAGGATGGGAGGACGCTGACCGGAGCAGCGGAGGAACAAGGAGAGCTGAGGACAAAGCAGCGGTGGAAGGAGGAGAAAGGTGAGGACAGAGAAGCGGTGGAAGGAGGAGAAAGGTGAGGACAGAGAAGCGGTGGAAGGAGGAGAAAGGTGAGGACAGAGCAGCGGTGGAAGGAGGAGAAAGGTGAGGACAGAGCAGCGGTGGAAGGAGGAGAAAGGTGAGGACAGAGAAGCGGTGGAAGGAGGCGAAAGGTGAGGACAGAGCAGCGGTGGAAGGAGGCGAAAGGTGAGGACAGAGCAGCGGTGGAAGGAGGCGAAAGGTGAGGACAGAGCAGCGGTGGAAGGAGGTGAAAGGTGAGGACAGAGCAGCGGTGGAAGGAGGTGAAAGGTGAGGACAGAGCAGCGGTGGAAGGAGGCGAAAGGTGAGGACAGAGCAGCGGTGGAAGGAGGCGAAAGGTGAGGACAGAGCAGCGGTGGAAGGAGGCGAAAGGTGAGTTGTTGGTTTTTTGGTTTTTTTTTTTTTTTTGTTTTATATAATTAAACGGTGGCCAGAGGCCTGGTGGGGCTGGCTGCATTATTATACATGGAGAACTGGGGAGGCTGGCTGCATTTTATATATGGAGGTCTATGGGGCTGCATAATAACCATGAAGGACACCTTATACGTGGACTATAGGGGTGTATTTTACTGTACATTGGAGGTCTAGGGGGGATGCATTATTCAACATGGACACCTTATACATGGAATATAGGGGTGCATTATACATGGAGCAGTATGGGGCTGCATAATACAATATGAAGTTTTATGGGGTTGCGTTATAATACATATAAGACTATGGAGCCTACATTATACATGGACTATGGGGGTGCATTATAAAACATGGAGGCTTATGTGGGGCAGTATTAATACATGGAGAACTATGGGAAATGCATTATAATGCATGGACTATGGAGGTGCATTTTAATATATGAAGTGTTATGTGGGACCCTTTATACTATATGGAAGGCTGTCTGGGAGGCATTATAGCATTTGGAGAACTATATACAAGGGGGGACAAAGATACAAGGATTGGTTGGGAACATTTTGTGTTGAGGGAAAAAGGCTCCCTCAGCACCCAGCTTTCCCATGATCTGCTATACAACTTCTCTCACCATCCAGTTTTCCCATGTTCTGATATGGGAAAGCTGGGTGCTGAGGGAAAGATGTATAGCAGAGCATGGGGAAGCTGGGTGCCGAGGACAAGATGGATATCAGAACATAGGAAAGCTGGGTGCTGATAGAGGGATTTCAGATCATGGTAAACCTGGGTGCTGAGGGTAAGAGCCAAGTGTCCAGTGTCATTATCCCATACCCCAAATGTCGGTGTACGTGGAGAGGGGTGGGGGCAAGGTCTGAACTTTGCACCGGGGCCCATCAAACTCTAGTTACGCCACTGCCCCCGTCCATCCTAACAAAACCAAAACAATACATCACACAGCTCAGTTGGAGACGTTAAAGGGGTTGGTACCACGTCTATAAATTTAATATTCCTAAGGTAAGGGGATACTTATTGATTGTTGGGACCTTCAACAATTC
Organism: Anomaloglossus baeobatrachus; assembly: GCF_048569485.1. Classification (NCBI taxonomy): domain Eukaryota; kingdom Metazoa; phylum Chordata; class Amphibia; order Anura; family Aromobatidae; genus Anomaloglossus; species Anomaloglossus baeobatrachus. Next base: position 57,570,294 of record NC_134362.1, read on the forward strand.
CAAGAGCAAAGCTCTACAGAGTCCATCCTGAATGGAGTGGAAGTCTTCATGTTTGACCTCTGCTCCATACAGACCATTCTCGGGATCCGTAGTATTCCCAGCAGCTGGACCTCAAGTTAGTCAGTGGTCCCATATACCAGTGCTTCTCAAATTGTAAAACTGCACCCCCCCCCCCAATTTCTTTTTGATGCTTATCTGGGGGTGGTAGATAGTGCACAGTCCAGTATATGGCCACAGCAAACCCTAACATTATACTAGCTTTAAAAAACAGAGTATTGTATGCAGTCAGGAGGCTTAAAAAAACTGTGTCCTGGCATTATCTTAGTCTAAAGAGTTTAATAAGTGTTGCCGTATTGTCATGGGTGTGACAGTCATGTGGTTTCTGGCCGTAGGTGGTCACAGGGTTTCCTGCTTTAAGTACTCATTAGTATAGTTGGCTTTCCTGCTGGGGATTAATCTCTTCCCATTTTGGACCCAGCAGGCGTTCGCTTTCCACCCAGCTGCTGATTAATCTGTATCTCTTGAAGCTTAAATACTTCCATACATCTATATATATATATTTTTTTTTTAAGTTCACTCAAGCCTTGGTTGCAAGCAGGTGGCTTGTACTTCTCTGGTATCGTGGCTGAAAATTTTGCTAAACTTCTACTTCTGTCATCTGTGGAGAAGTAGTTTTCTGCATTTTCCCCCTGTGTGTCCTCATGTCTTCTATAGTGTTTAGTGGGGTTGATGAAGGGTTCATCCCATCCACTCCCTATTTTGGGCCCAGCATTAGGTATACCTAGGGTAAGGTATCCGGCTCGGCGAACAGGTGCAGAACCTATCTAGGGTGGTGAGGGACCCCAGGGACTAGCAGTAAGTTTGGTCAGGGGTCACCATTTTCCCCTTCCCTAGACACAGGGTTTCCCTTCCGCCATTTGCTTGGTACTTCCCCGTACCTAGCGTGACACACATCCTATCTATTGGGAATAACTTGTATACGGAATCTGTCATTTTTATATTTATATCTGATCTGCAGGCAGGATGTTAGAGCAGATCAGACTGATAATACATATCTTGGAAAAGTTTTCAGTAAAAGTTGAATTTTATTCTTTGACATCCCTGATGGTATACATGCAAGTCCAGTGCGCTGTCCTATTCAGTGACTGACAGTCTTCCTTTTATGACTGGGCGTGCAGTGATGGCTATAAAAATTTAAGAAAAAACAGATTTGAGGTCACAATATGTAATGAAGAGTTTGAGTATGTAATAAGGCATAAGTGATCAATAGTTTTGCAGCGAATCTGCCAAGGAGCATAAGAGGAGGCACATGAGGTGTAAATATAATTAAAATAAGTGCAAAATACAAGACAGAGAATGCTGTATAACTGGTATACATATCTGCATTATTGTAATCTCATACATTCCTATTACCTTATTGATAAGTGGTGCAATTATGCAGTTTGCATAAAAATGTAGCATATATGATTGCAACTCTATAGTACATATTCATATGACACACACTTTATCACTGACATGGGTAATAAATAAGAATGTACGGTTTTTGGTAACGTGCAAATGTAGGTAAATTGTTCTATAGAATTGAGAAATGTCCATATAATAAGTGCAATAGCAAGTAAGTGACGCACACACGGGGTCTCTAGGTTCACCACTCGTCACCGGGCCGGTGATGTTTGGGCTTGTCACGGTGGCCTGGCCCGGTTCCGTGACCCAGTCGGTGTCATTAAAGAGGATGAAGGGGTTGGGGGATGAAGGGAGAAGTTGTCTTGTGACGCCACTTGTGGTATGCGGCCAGGAGGGAAGCTGCCGCTGAGGAAGGTCTCTCTCTTCTGGGGCAGATGGTAACGCAGCTCGGGTGTTGCAGCTCCTCACAGGTAGAGCTAGGCCCCAGGAGTTGCGGTTCAAGTTCTTTACTCACTGTAATATGGTCACCCTTGGAGTTCCGGTTTCCACCATGATGGGTCTGTCGATCCCGGATAATTCGGGGGTCACCACCGGTGAAGTGAAGGATGAGCCTTTCTCCCATAGTTTTATCCGCCCCAGGTTTAGAGGGCCCGGGCTGAGCTTCCAGCTCTAAGCTGCGGGCGCCCTGGTTTGCTTGCTTCCTCAGCGGTGTGATGTTGCCTGGACCGAGGTCCCGACTTGACTCCTTGCCTGTCCTGAGCGGACTATGTGTAAATGTTTCTCCTTCTTCCCTCCTGTATAGCTCCACCTCCCGGGTGCTAACTAGTCAGTGGAAAGTCCCGTTCCCATACATCCACCTCCAACATCTACCCTAGCCAGCCCCAGTAGTTGGCTACTAAGCTGTGTGTATAGATGAAATGTGATCAGACCGGCAATGAACCTCCTCCTTACCTGGAATGAATACTGCTCCTTAAGTGAGGCACAGTACCCTGTGGTGACTGAGGCCTCAGGGGCGCCACATAAGCATTAGTTCTAACATGGTTAATCCAATGCTAGTAATAAAATGGGTCATATCCTAGTACAACCAAGAATGATTGCAGGTCATCCAAATGTGCAGATCATGAAATAACCTGTTACAAAAGAGTACAACACTGCAGCTAAGTCCAATGTAGTAAATCTAATAGGAATCAATATAACCTCATGAACCAGGCAGTGTGCCCAAGAAGAAAAGTATACCTGGGAAGATATAAAGAAAATATATAGATTGATTAATGCAAACAGCAGTATCCCAAATATGCGCCCACCCATGCAATGATGGCTGCCAATCATTAGTAGGATCGCCCAGTGGACTCGTGCATACTGAGTCTTTTCCAACAAATTTCTATATCATTATTTGCAGCTTCTCCTCTTTCGTGCTGCCCATGGATCGGGATGAATGTACAATGTAGACTGACCAGGCTCCCTGTAAATGATGGCTTTGAGAATATGGTGACACACATGATTTTTATTTATTCATCAAGCTTCTTACACCTCTCAACTGGAATTTTGGACTCTTCTTCTTTATAAACTGCTCCAGGTCTCATATTTGAAGGAGTCTTCTCCCAACAGGAATTTCAAGATCTCTCCACTGATGTTCAATGGGATTTAGATCTGGACTCATTGCTGCCACTTCAGAACTCTCCAGCGCTTTGTTTCCATCCATTTCTGGGGGCTTTTTGAAGCATGTTTGTGGTTATTGTCCTGCTGGAAGACCTAAGACACACACCCAGCTTTCTGACACTGGGAACTTCATTGCCACCCAAAATCCTTTTGGTAATAGTCTTGCACACAGTCAAGGCACCCAGTGCAAGAGGCAACAAAACAACCCCGAAATATCTTTGCGCCTCTACCATATGTCCCTGTAGGTACTGTATACTTTGCTTTTGTAGATTTAATTCCATTATTGGTAAACAGTATGTGTTTTACCAAAAAACTCTTTTGGCAAACTACAGTCCTAGCTTTGTCTGTGTAAGTTTCGCGGGCGGAGAGGGGTTTTCTTCGGGAACACTGCTCACCTGGGGAATCTCTGGCGCTCTGGTCCGGTGCTTCTGCTCCTCGGGGGCTCGAGCAGTGCCTCCTCGCCCACGAGTGAAAGGGGGAAGGTTTGGTGGTGGGATGTCGGTTGTGACGCCACCCACGGGGTTGTGGTGATAGTGGGCACCACCGCTGCTGGTGACGGGGGTTCCCGGGAGCGATGGCGGGGAGCAGCTGAGGTGTTGGATCAGTTGGGGGGGATGGACAGATGTACGTTGGTGGGTAGGGGCTAGGTGCAGGTGCTGATGCGGGGAAGCAGTGCAGAAGCGGGGCAGCGATACGGTGCAGCGCTGTGCCGGATGGCACCGGTGCACCCACTCAGGCAGTCAATAACAGAGTCTCTGCTAAACCAAATGGCTGGATGGACGGGGCCCGCAGTCGGCTGCGGCGTCTTCACTCTCCCCGGACGGGTTGGTGGCGGCTGTCTTTCTTTGCACCTGTGTGTAAGTGTTTGACCCCTATGGATTCTCATGGGTGGTCCACTCCCCGGCTTGTACGTGTTGGGAGAGCCCGTTTTGCCCGCAGGCGCTGGCCCTTGGATCTCTGGCCGTTGGCGGTGGCTCTTATCCGGACAGGTTGGGCTGTTGCCTTCTGACGGGACTTGGGTGGGAATGAACCCCTGAGGTCCAGACCGCAATCAGAGAATTTGACCGTTACGGCGGCTTCCGAGCCTAGTCGGGGTCTGAGTACCCTGCCTTGGTGCTTAGCTTCACTCCGCTCCCCGGTTAGGTACCGGCGGGCCACCGCCCGACCCCGGTCCTACGGTTCCGCAGACGTCCACGAACTCCTGCAGACGGCCACCACAGTCTGCCGACCTTGCTGACTGTGCCTGGGCTCCGACCCAGACACACACAGTCTCTCCACTTCAACCTCCAACACTCTACTCCTCAACTTGACTCCTGAACTACACTCCCCTACCTCCTGAGCTCAACTCCTTTACTCAACTGTCTGCTTTTTTTCCCCCGCCTCCAGGCCTGTGAACTCTTTGGTGGGTGGGGCCAACCGCCTGGCTCCGCCCCACCTGTTGTGGACATCAGACCCTGGAGGAGGCAACAAGGGTTTTGTTTGACGGATGGTCCCTACCAGGGAAGGGGGTGTGTGTATGTGTGATGTTATTCTGTGACCCCTGGGGTCCAGGGCGTCACATAAACAGTGGGGTTCTCCTGGGTCTCCTCCATAGCGTTTAATTCAAATGTGGACTGATGGTTTGCACTGACAATGATGCACCCTGAACCAGCAGGACAGCTTAAATTTGTGGTTCTGTACTTGATTGGAGCTGCTTATCAATCAACGGGACTATCCTGCGTTGTAGCCTTTAATATTTTTTTTTTTTTTTCCCTCTGCCGTTCACTTCCAAGGAGATTATCTACAGTGCCATAAGTTGTAAACTTTTTGATTTTTATGTTGTGCACTGTGGACAAAGGAACATCAAGATCTCTGGAGATGGACTTGTCCTCAGACAGTCCTCTTCTTTTTCTGTTCTCCATGCTTAGTGTGACACACACAATGCAAAGCTTGTCAACTTCTCCCCTTTATCTTCTTTCAGGTGTGATTGTTATATTGGCCATACCGGTTACTTACCACAGATGAGTTGAATGAGCATCATATACCTGAAACAGTTGTTTCCCACAATTTTGGAAAAATGGCAACACTTTTGTCTGAATTTTTTGTTGGGGGGGTGGGGGAGTTTGTCTGAAATGATGTCATAGTATCATAGTATCATAGTCTCCCTTCAACCTTAAAAACTAAGTCCATCTAGTTCAACCCGTAGCCTAACATGTTGATCCAGAGGAAGTAAAAAAAAACCCCAATGTGGCAAACAAGTTCCAATGGGGAAACAATTTCCTTCCTGACTCCACATCCGGCAATCAGACTAGTTCCCTGGATCAACACCCTGTCATAAAATCTAATATACATAACTGGTAATATTAAATTTTTCAAGAAAGGCATCCAGGCTCTGCTTAAATGTTAGTAGTGAATCGCTCATTACAACATCATGCGGCAGAGAGTTCCATAGTCTCACTGCTCGTACAGTAAAGAATCCTCGTCTGTGATTATGATTAAACCTTCTTTCCTCAAGACGTAGCGGATGCCCCCGTGTTCCAGTCGCAGGCCTAGGTGTAAAAAGATCTTTGGAAAGGTCTCTGTACTGTCCCCTCATATATTTATACATTGTTATTAGATCCCCCCCTAAGTCTTCGTTTTTCCAAACTAAATAACCCCAAGTTTAATAACCTGTCTTGGTATTGCAGCCCACCCATTTCTCTAATAATCTTGGTGGCTCTTCTCTGCACCCTCTCCAGTTCAGCTATGTCCTTCTTGTATATCGCTGACCAGAATTGTACACAGTATTCTAAGTGCGGTCGCACTAGTGCCTTGTACAGAGGTAGAACTATATTTTTTTCATGAACACTTATACCTCTTTTAATACATCCCATTATTTTATTAGCCCTGGCAGCAGTTGCCTGACACTGTCCACTAAAGTGAAGTTTACCATCCACCCATACACCCAAGTCTTTTTCTGTGTCTGTTTTACCCAGTGTTCTACAATTAAGTACATAATTATAAATTTTATTTCCTCTACCCAAGTGCATGACCTTACATTTATCTACATTAAACTTCAATTGCCACTTCTCAGCCCAATCCTCCAATTTACATAAATCTCCCTGTAATATAAAATTATCCTCCTCTGTATTGATCACCCTGCAGAGTTTAGTATCATCTGCAAATATTGAAATTCTACTCCGCATGCCCCCAACAAGGTCATTAATAAATATGTTGAAAAGAAGCGGGCCCAATACTGACCCCTGTGGTACCCCACTATGAACTAAGACCCAGTCCGAGTACGTACCATTAATAACCACCCTTTGTTTCCTATCACTGAGCCAGTTTTTAACCCAGTTACACATATTTTCCCCTATCCCCATTATTCTCATTTTATGTACCAACCTTTTGTGTGGCACCGTATCAAAAGCTTTTGAAAAGTCCATATACACAACATCCACTGCATTTCCCTGGTCCAGGCTTGAACTTACCTCTTCATAGAAGCTGATCAAATTAGTTTGACAGGATCGATCCCTCATAAACCCATGTTGATACTCTGTCATAAGGTTATTTTTCTTGAGATACTCCAGTATAGCATCTCTCAAGAAACCCTCAAGGATTTTACCAACCGTAGAGGTTAAACTTACCGGCCTATAATTTCCCGGCTCAGTTTTTGTCCCCTTTTTGAATATTGGCACCACATTTGCTATGCGCCAGTCCTGCGGTACCGACCCTGTTATTAATGAATCTGAGAAGATTAAAAATAATGGTCTATCAATCACAGAACTCAATTCCTGTAGTACTCTGGGGTGTATGCCATCCGGGCCCGGAGATTTGTCAACCTTAGTGATTTCGAGGCGGCGGCGTACTTCCTGCTGGGTTAAGTAGGTAATATTCAAGGGTGAATTTATGGTATCACCGGTCATGTCATCTGCCATGGCATTTTCTTGTATAAAAACCGTAGAAAAAAAGTCATTCAGCAGGTTGGCTTTACCCTCATCCCCTTCCACCATTTCACCAAGACTATTTTTAAGGGGGCCAACACTATCGCTTTTCAGTTTTTTACTGTTTGTAGTTTAAAGAATATTTTAGGATTATTTTTACTTTCTCTCACAATGAATCTCTGTCTCAAACTTAGCTAACTTAATTTGCTTTTTACATATTATTTTATTTAATTTTCTATAATTATATAATGCCTCATCACTACCTACCCTCTTTAATTCTTTTAAGGCTTTCTGTTTTTCTTTTATTGCTTCCCTTACAGCTCTATTTAGCCATAGGGGTTTCCTCCTATTTCTAGCATGTTTGTTCCCATAGGGTATATTTTCTGCACAAGCCCTATTCAGGATGCTCATAAAAGTCTCCCATTTGCTTTGTGTACTTTTATTACTTAGTGTAATAAACTGGGATGATGTACTAAGATCATCTCTCAACTGTTTAAAATTTGCTTTCCTGAAGTTTAGTGTCCTTGTAGCCCCTCTACTAGATATCTTACTAAAGAATACATGAAAACTTATTATTTTGTGATCACTATTCCCCAAGTAACCCCCAACTTGTATATTTGATATGCGGTCTGGCCTATTGGTTAGTACAAGGTCTAGTAGTGCTCCCCCTCTTGTGGGGTCCTGTACCATTTGTGAAAGGTAATTATCTTTCATTGTTATCAAAAATCTATTTCCTTTGCTGGAACTGCAAGTTTCTGTTCCCCAATTTATATCAGGATAGTTAAAGTCCCCCATAATAATTACCTCTCAGAGACTCGCTGCTTTATCAATTTGCTTTATGAGGAGATTCTCTACCTCTTCCATAATATTCGGCGTCTTATAACACACCCCTATCAGTATTTTATTATTCATTCTCACCCCCCCTTATCTCCACCCATAGGGACTCTACATTCTCAGTACCCTCACATATGTTGTCACGCAGGATGGGTTTTAAGGATGATTTTACATATAGACACACACCTCCCCCTCGCTTATTTGTACGGTCATTCCTGAATAGGCTATAACCCTGTAAATTAACAGCCCAGTCATAGCTCTCATCCAGCCATGTCTCTGATATCCCCACTATATCATAATTTTCTTCCAACAATATTAATTCTAATTCCTCCACCTTATTTGTGGGTCTTCGGGCATTAGTGTACATGCACGTTAGGTATGACTCTGTACCTGTATTCCTGCTTACTGTATTAACTGTCCTAACCCTTCCCCCCCCCGTACCACCCCCAATTTCATTACTTGTGCCCTGGTCACTATCTGCACTACATTTCCCTTCTATAAAGTGAATACCCTCGCCCCCCATTCCTAGTTTAAACACTCCTCCAACCTTCTAGCCATTTTGTGCCCCAGCAGAGCTGCACCCTCCCCATTAAGATGCAGCCCATCCCTAGCATAGAATATGTAGCCAACTGAAAAGTCGGCCCAATTCTCCAGGAACCCAAAACCCTCTTTCTTACACCAATTCCTGAGCCAGCTGTTAACCTCCCTGATCTCCCTTTGCCTCTCTGGTGTGGCTCGTGGCACAGGTAGTATTTCCGAAAATACCACCTTTGAGGTCCATGCTTTAAGCTTACAACCTAATTCCCTGAAATCATCTTTAAGGACCTTCCACCTACCTCTAACTTTGTCATTTGTGCCAATGTGTACAATTGTCCAATTTCTCTTTTTAATTAACTGATTTAGCTGGATCCTTTAACATTGGAGTCTATGGAAAAAAGATCTGTTAACTGATTTACTATTTTTTTTTTTTTTCTATTTGACACTGATCCAGTAAACAAAAAACAGATCCTTTTCGAATGAGAGAAAAACAGATGACTACTAAACAAATCTGTTTTCCATAGATTTCAATCTAAACCTTTTCAGGACATGTGCAGTCAACAACAAACGGGTCTATGGAACGGGCTCACGGGATGTGCTCTCCCCATACCCGGCAGGTAATGGCTGTGTTTTAAAGCCAGGACCTGCCGTGGTGCTCAGCTTGCAATGGTCATAAATCCTGCTGACCAACTCTGACAGTAGGATTTAACATGGATCGGCATGGGGGCGCACCATTTGTAGGTTCCCTTTGGTGCGCCTGTGGCGTAATAGCTGGTTGCCAATGGGTTGCTTTGACTGCTGGGGGGTCCGTTGAAGACCTCTGTGCTTGTCGTGGCTCCTTTGAAACATGCCTGTGACTGGGTTTCAAAGTCTACTGGTTTTGTTTGTGTATTTTTTTGTTTTTGTTTTTTTATACCATGTGCAGCAATGTCATGGCGTTGCTGTATATAACACAAGTGACAATCGCAGCATCAAGTCTCCTAAGGGGAGTATTAAAAATGATAAAAAGTGTATATAGGCAAAACAAAGGTAAAAAGTTAAACAAGTCAAAATTGACGCATTAGAAATAGATAATGCAAAATGTTAAATACAAGTGGTGTAGCTGCATTCAGAAAAGTCTGATCTATCAAAATAATTACGGTAACCTGTTTGGTAATCGCTAAGAAAAAAGAGAAAAATTTCAGATGGTCAAAGTTTTGTTTTTTTTTTTTTCCTTTTTTTTTTTTCTGGCCCCTGCAATACCACAAAAAATGCTGTAAATACCGATCAAAACATTTAGGTTTATCACAAAATGGTATCAATAAAAATGACTGACTAATTTAAGCATTATAGGTCATGAAAAATGGTGCCGCAGCTCCCAATCTTATTTTTTTTTTTGTTTTTTTTTTCTTCTAACTTCTGGGGTGGGAGGAGAGGTTTCACCACAAAATAAAAATATATTATATATATATATATATATATATATATATATATATATATATATATGTATATGTATATGTATATGTATATGTATATGTATATGTATATGTATATGTATATGTATATGTGTATATATATATATGTATATGTGTTTGTAATATATATATATATATTTATATATATATATATATATATTACATTACACACATACATACAATGTGGCTCCCTGGACAAGCCAGGACGTCAGTTACTACAACACACCCCGCACACCGAAGTCAAACACAAATCCTTGTTGCCTCCCTCCAGGGGCTCTTTATATATATATATATATATATAATATTATTCCAAATTGAGAGAGAAATTGAACAAAAACCACAACAATTCTGATATTTATTTTGGGAATTGTTTTTACAGTGTACCATTTGTGATAAACATGAACTGGTAAATAAGATTGTCCTCATCAGTAAGATTACAACAATACTAAACATGTGCAGGTTGTTTAGAATATAATTTTTTTTTTAATTTTTTATTTTTTTATTTCCCCCTCCAGTGCATGTGGTTAAAATGAATGGTTTTAATTCAAAGTACAAATCCTCATCCCAAAAAAAAGCCCTGACATGTCTGTGGACAGAGAAATATAAAAAATAAATAGAAATATGGATGATTATTGGACATGTGAACTTAACCTAAGGCTATGTGCCCACGCTGCGGATTTTGCCGCGGATTTCTCGCGGAAAAGCCGTGGATTTTCCAGAAATCTGCAGCACAGCTACTCCCCAGCCGTTTCTATGGCATTTGGGAAATGCTGTGCCCACGCTGCGGATTTTTCCGCAGCGGAAATCGTGCGAAAAAATCTGCAGCATGTCAATTATTGTTGTGGATTTCTCTGCAGGGTCCCATGTATGTATGTATGTATGTATGTATGTATGTATGTATGTATGTATGTATGTATGTATGTATGTATGTGTGTGTGTGTGTGTGTGTGTGTGTGTGTATATATATATATATATATATATATATATATATATATATATATATATATATATATATATATATATATATATATATATATATATATATATATATATATATATATATATATATATATATATATATATATATATATATATATATATATATATATATATATAGAGAGAGAGATATAGAGAGATTATAGATATATTGTGTGTGTGTGTGTATAATATATATTATAATAATATAATATATATTCATGTTATATTAGCTGTACTGCCCGGGTTAAGAACTGCTGTTAACAAAATAGAATGTATTAACAAAAATGTATTCTGCACACAAAAACCACAAAACAAATAGATATGTAATTATTAAAAGGCAAAAACTAAGGTAATAGAAGCATTTCACAACATATATTTTTAACACCACAGATATTCCACACAGATTTAACTAAATTGTCCAAGTAATGTGCTCCATCTCTTTCCCCGTCTGTCTCCCCACCGACATCTTATTACCTCACATATAAGCTTCTTATACTATGAATGTCTTTTGTTCCTATAGCAACCACTCACAGCTCCTACTAATAACCTGTAGTTCCAGGCTCCATCTACTTAAATGGAGGCATGTTTTTTGGAGAGTAACTGTAAAGTGCGGGGTTACATTTTCCTGTCAAAACATAGTCTATGATGTTCCCTGGGTCACATGAGGTATCTCTGCAAAATTTCGTGATTGTAAATGTGACGGTGGGGATACACTTTTCGTTTCACTTTTTCCCCATTATGTAGATAGGGGCAAAATTGATTGGTAAATTGGAACGCGGGGGTTAAAATTTCGCCTCACAACATAATTTGACGCTCTCGGGGTTCAGACGTGTGAGTGTGCAAAATTTTGTGGCTGTAGCTGCGGATGCCAATCCCAGACACACACACACACGTATACACACACACGTATATACACACACACACACACACACACACGTATACACACACACACACACACGTGTGTGTATATAATATATATATATATATGACGCGGCATGTATTTATTTATTTTTTGGAGGAAGATTGAAGCGTTAAAGGGCCACATGACCTTGATAATTGTATGAATTTGATTGTGATCCTGCCGCCGCTGTGACACACAACTGCTTGTGTTATATTGTAATCGTTTTGTAGGGGGCTTGTATTCTGTGTCCGATATCTCAGCTCTTTGGATACGTGTTGACACACGCGTTGTACCATGATACTGAAGTGCTGCTGTAATTCCATCGTCTTCCTCTGATCTGTAGCTAGATACTGTTGCTGTGTAGAAAACATTGAATTCAGATATTAATACACGATGAGACTTGTCATTCCAGCGCCTCTGGGTACAATAGCCAGTCTTCCAAGCCCGAGGTCAACACACAGAAGAGAAAACAAATATTTCAGCTTAAATGACACGCGTTTTCTTCATGCTAAACAGATCCTGATGTAACAAAGGAATAGTCACTTTTCATAATCTGAGTCATTTCTGAAATATTACGGGAGTAGATTGCATTGTTGTAATAATTACTATACAGGTTTTGATCAAACTGTGCGAGTCTCCCTGCTGTGACAGAGACCTCAGTCACCAGACCTGTCCATCAGCCTCCTCCAAAAAAAAAAAAAAAAAAAAAGCTTTCCCACATATATTTTATTTACTTTTTTTCTTTCTTGGAGGGGGCTGATGGTCAGGTCCAGAACTTGCTCTTGGATCAGCAAGCTATTTGAGAACAGAAGTCCCTTCTCCAGATCACACTACATAAGGTCGTAGGAAGCCACGAGCGATTCCACAAGATTAGAAATGAGCGGACCTGTGGAAGTTAAATTTGTGGGTTCAGCAGGACTTTATTCAAAGTTCTGTCCTTGGACTTGACCTGAACCCCATTGAAAGTCACGGATTGGAAAGTTCAGCTCTCCGTTCACATACAGCCCACCTTAAACAGAGCACTTCCGCTAGAGGGAGAGTGTGGGTTTTTTGGCTATGGGTTTGTTAGTTTTTTTTAAAAAATAAATAAAAAAACAATGCACATTTGACATCGCTATAAATCGTACTGGCTAATTTGCACTATATAGTAAACAAATATACATTTAAAGAAAAATATAGTAGATTTACACCTTTACAATTTTGCTAAACTTGTAATGGAAAGTGAGAAGAAAAAAAAAAAGAAATTACATCAATAATGGTGAAACATATGGTGTCATTCAAAAGTAAAACCCTTATATGGTTGTATTAAAAAAAAGCAAGCTAAATTCTGTAATTTTATTTAAGACTTTTTCAGTCAAGGGGTCTGTTTTGAGGGCTTTTTTTTTTTGTGCCCTGAGCTACTGTTTTAGTTTTTTTGAGGAGTTTTTTCATATTTTTTAATTTTTTTGTTCTTCGCCATTTACTGATTGAGCTAATTTATTTTGATAGCTTGGATTTTGACACAATGAAGTCACACTTTATTCTACAAATAAAAAAAAAAAGTGGTTGTGTGTGTAAAATTATTATATCGCAGTGGAACCTTGGATTAAGAGTAACTTGGTTTGAGTGTTTTGCAAGACAAGCAAAGATTTCTAAAAATGTGTAACTTGGTTTAAGAGCAATGATTTGCAATAAAAGCAAATACTCCCCGTGCACACGTCCGGTTCTGTCCTTTCACCGCGCTCTGGAGGTAACTTTTTGTACATATGCACTGTATATAGTATACCATTGTACAGTATAATATATCAGGTCTATCAATTTGCATTTGTGGATACAGTATTGTACTTCTTGCTAACCAGTGCAGCACATTGCTTATACTGTACACCAACAATTCTATTGTAAGCTAAAGTGCAGTTTAATTAGCTTGATCTGCTTTTACTGTACATTGCAGCATTTTGTATTAGTGTACTGTATATGAATACAGTACATTATATTGTATAAGGCTGTGTGCACACGTTGCGTTTTTTACCGCGGAAACGCTGCGTTTAGAACCGCAGCGTTTCAGTGGCAAATTGCATGCGTTCAGCTTTCCCAGCAAAGTGCATGAGATAGCCGATAAATCGGTGCATACGCTGCGTTTTTAAACGCAGCGTTTTGGATGCCAAAAATCGGTGCGGAAAGAAAAGCAGCATGTCACTACTTTTGTGCGTTCTGGCTGCGTTCTCTCCCCCATTGAAATAAATGATGCAGGTCAGAACGCAGCTACAACGCAGTGAGCTGCTTTTTTGTTGCGGTCCGCGGGCTTTGTCGGCATACAGAACGCAGGCATTTACCTGGAAGTGAGGGCAAGGGGTTTCCTGTTGACCTCACTTCCTGGCAAAGTTCAGGAAAGCCCCCGGTGTCGCCAAAGTGCCCGCCCCCGAACCCCGACCCCCCCTTCCCCTCCTGAAAATCCAACATGGCCGCGCGCACAGCAGCGCACCGGCCGCCCTACTCCTGTCGCATGTGTAATAACACATGCGACAGAAAACTGCTCCCCCAGGCCCTGCCAGGTCACCCCCTATTCCCCCCGGTGTCCTCTGGTGTCCCTCGGTAACCCCCGTACCTGTCACAGCGCTGATCCCCCGCGGCCCCCTCCTCCTTCACAGTGCGCGCCGGTCACATGTGCCGAGCAGCTGACGGCTTCCTGTGTTCAGTGTGAGCTGCGCTGGCTGCTGCTGCTCGGCACTGTGCACCTGTGACCAGGGGAGAGTGGGTGCAGATTCTTTGCACCCACTCTCCTCAAATGGAGGGTCTGCACTACTAGAAAATGGGGGACACGTTCCCTGAGCTTGCCCCCCATATTCTAGAAGGTCCAGAGGCGAGGTGGGACGTAAAAAATGGATACTGCGGACCCAATTTTTTTTCTTTTCAATAAATTGGTGAAAGAGGATATGTTTTTGGGGAGTGGTTTTTTTTCAAATTTTTTTTTTTTTTTGGTTGTCAATTTTTTTTTGCTATTACTGTCAATTAGTTATGTCTGGTATCAAATAGACGCAGTGACATCACTAATTGCTGGGCTTGATGCCAGGTGACATTACACATCTGGTATCAACCCCATATATTACCCCATTTGCCACCGCACCAGGGCGCGGGATGAGTTGGGGCGAAGCGCCAGGATTGGCGCATCTAATGGATGCGCCACTTTTGGGGCGGCTGTGGCCTGTTATTTTTAGGCTGGGAAGAGTCCAATAACCATGGTTCTTCCCATCCTGAGAATACCAGACCCCAGCTTTCAGCTTCACCTTGGCTGATGATCTAATTTGGGGGGGACCCCACGTTTTTGTTTTTTTTTTTTTTTAATTATTTCTAAATAAAAAAAAACAAAAAACAGCTTGGGGAGCCCTCCAAATTGATCACCAGACAAGATGAAGCTGTCAGCTGTGGTTTGCAGGCTACAGCTGTCTGCTTTACCCTGACTGGCTATCAAAAATAGGGGGGACCCCACGTCATTTATTTTAATTTATTTTTTTTTGGGCTATATACAAGGCTAGGCATCCTTTAGTGCCACATGAAAGGCACTAAAGGGCGCCAGCTTAGAATATGCAGGGGGGGTGGGACGTTATATATATGTTTGACATCCATTGACAAATTTTAGGCTGTGTGCCCACAATCAGGGTTTGCAGCGTTATGGGCGCAGAGTGTTTTCCCTGCGTCCATAAAGCTGCGTTGTGCAATAGAAGCACAGTGGAAGGAATTTTAGAAATCCTGTGCCCACTGGGCTTCTCTTCTCCGCAGCATAAACTGACCTGTGGTGCATCTTCCCGAGCCTCAGCATGTCAATTTATGCTGCGGAGATGAGTGTTCTCTGCAGGTAGCATAGAACTAAAGTCCAGAGCAGCCTGAACCCAAATCGTGGGCATGGGCAGCTGCGTTCTCCCGTGGACAACACTCACATCTCTGCAGGAAGGCTGGCACTATGTACTGGATGTACTGTGGCACTCACTGGATCATGTGGTCAAAAACGCACCTGAAGAAAACGCACGAAAAACGCATGCGTTTTTGATGCGTTTTTTTTCCAAAACTCATTGTTTACAATTCTCCCCTCTGCCAGAGGGTGCGTTTTTTCCCGCGCTGAAAAAACGCAACGTGTGCATATAGCCTTACTGTAACTTTCTATAAATACAGTAAATATTTTCGGGTTGTGGAACGAATTGTGTGCGTTTCAATTATTTCCTATGGGAAAATTAGCTTTGATATAAGAGTAACCTGGTTTACGAGTACACTCCCAGAACCAATTTATGCTCGTAATCCAAGGTTCCATTTAATATGTATGTATGTATGTATGTATGTATGTATAGGTATTTATGTGTGTGTAAATATATATATATAAATATATATATATATATATATATATATATATATATATATATATATATATATATATATATATATATATATATATATATATATATATATATATATATATATATATATATATATATATATATATATATATATATATATATATAAATATATATAAATATATATATATATATATATATATATATATATATAGAGAGATATATACGGTAGATATATAGATATATAGATCTATCTATTTTAAAAAAAATATTATAATTAGTGGCCCAATTCTAACGTATCGGGTAGTCTAGAATGTGTATGTAGGTTACACAGGGGAGCCGGGGTAAGCTGGTAACCATGGTACACATTCGAGTAAGTAAGCAAAGTGACAGTGCTGGTTAATTTTGTGCTTGCTGGTCTCCTGCTGTGCAGCATGCATCAGCGTGTTTGACAGCGGGAGACCAACTATCTGAATGGGCAGGGAGCCGGGGTAACTATATGTAAAGCGGTTTCCATAGTTACCCGATGTGTACACTGGTTAACAGCATACGCCGGCTCCAGCACACGTGTGCCGGCAGCTGTGGTAAGCTAGGAGCCGGGGTAACTATGTAAAGCGGTTTCTATAGTTACACGATATGTACCATGGTTACCAGCCTACGCTGGCTCCGGCACTCATGTGCCGGGAGCCGGAGTAAGCTAGTAGTTTCAGACATTTAGCCTTTTCTCCACTTTGTCTTACCGGTGTGGGCTTCCGGGGGTGCAGCAGTCACCTGGGAGTCGGGGCTCCGTGTGGGTTCGGGGAATGCGTGAGGGGGCGGGGCTTGGTCAAGCGGCCAATCTGTGAGGGGACGGGGCGTGGCCAAGCGAGCAATGCGGGGGACGGGGCCAGGCCGAGCGGCCAATCCGTGTGGGGGGCGGGGCCAGGCAGAGTCCAGCGGTCAATGCGATGGTTGTCACTGTAATGACGTAATTTTCGTTAGACAGAATAAGGCAAATATATATATACACATATTTGTGTGTGTGTGTGTATAAACTTTAGTATGTATATTATAGTATGTGTGTGTATAGATATATAGATTTTTACTTCATCAATCAATAGGACACGTGAATCTAAGGAACAGACAATGGATATTTACGTTACTCAGGGGATGAGTTAGTATTGATAGTATTCTATGAACAGGGGAGAAGGAGGAACTAAGGAAGGGCAGAGCTCATTGTGAACAAAAGTCCATGTGCACCAGCGCATACCTGAACGTTGGGTCTGTGTGCTGTGTCCATATATACAGTACATTGAGAATGAGGATATTCTACTTGCCTGCAGTCACTCCAAATTGTAATATTTTCAGTATGTACTATTCAAACCAAACGGGTAAGAGCGCTGATTCCCGGGTGCACAGAGGGAACACAAGGGTGTATGTTCGCTGGATCTTTATGCATACGCAGTGTTTTGAAGTAGAGTATACTAACGTGAACCTGACTTCAAAACGTGTTGTATGGATAGTGATTCACAGAACCTCCAATATATGCTTGTCTTCACTCTGTACACCTGGGAATTGCTGCACTTTTACCTGTTTGGTTGGAATAGGATTCTTCCCACCGGTGTGTGCGGGTCAGCGGTCAGAGCAGCAGTCTTTCGTTCTTACAAATCCAGAGTTGTTGCCGGGTCACAACCCAGGCAGCTGAGCATATGAAGTGATGAACCGGGGGCCCTCCGCTATGCAGAGCAATTCACTGGTTCAGACGGATAAACCAGGGATAATGTTTGTTTATTTACAGGGAATAACAAACGCAAGCTGCCGAGCATCGGGAGGGGGGGGAAAGGAGTAAAGGCGGGAAACCAACTCTCCAGTACAAAAGTATACTCTTTAGCTGAAGCGACTGCCCATGGCGCCACAACTAGAACATTAAAGTATAGTTTTAACAGCAGTACAACGATAATCATATATTGAAAATTAAACAATCCTACTGTGTCCACTATCCTACTTGGCCTCCCCTAAATGGACCATGTGGCTACTGCACTCTGTCTACGGAGGCTTAATATAGTTCTCTAACCGCTGCATCCGGGCCTACACTCAAAGCACGTTCTGCAGGACCGGTACGCTCTGAGGCTTGATGATGCAGTGGTGCGCACTTGACTCGAGGAGGACAAGGCCATATTTTTCTTCCCTCAATCCACCAGGCAACTGGGCTCATCAGGCGAGGTCCTCTTCTAGGCCGGATACGGACTCTCTGACGTGCCTGCCTCTGGGCCTCTCAGAACTCTCTCCTTCACGTCCTGCTTCCCCTTACTGCAGTTTGACACTTGTGCAGACCAAACAAACACAAAACAGCAGTGGCGATGTGGCCATGCCATTGTCCTCTGCTAGTGATGTTCGGTCGCGAACGATCCGATACAAAGATCCGGCTCCCTACTGTGACGGACAGGAGCCGGATCCCCAGTGAGAGCCACTAAATTTTCTTAATTGCTTTTTGCTGCTGAAACCCCGCCCACCCGTGGCTAAACGCCACCCACTCAACAATCGAATTGGTCCCTTGTAAGTGGGTGGGGTTTATCAGTGGGGGGCGGGGTTTAATCGGCGTTACTATAATCTTAAATATGTGTTCACCTGGGGTGAACATACATTTAATAGAGAGCCAAGAACGATCCGAATGAGCTGGCTCTTTTTGGTGAGTGGAGCCATGAGAACTGGGTCACCAAAGAGAGCCGGACTGCCCATCACTATCCTCTGCAGGGGAGCCCCGTCTCTTAAAGTCACAGTAAAACAATGTCCTTAGTAGGGGCTGCCCTCCCCTACACGTATACAATCCCTTGTTCGCTGTGCCTTTTATGATGTGGGTATCACACTTAAGAGACCCTTATTTCTCTTTCAACTTCAATAATCTATTAGACCAGTGCTATCTTTGGGCCACAATGTTTTAATATTAAGGATAATTAATTTCAGGCTATCGGTTAGGCACTCCACACAAGTCACGTTCTCTCATGTGGCTCCTCGGGAAAATGAATTGCCTACCCCTGTACTAGGCAATTATGGTGATGCACACCCGGAATAGGTGGTTTTCTTACCTGGTGTTAAAGTTTTTATTTGGTTTAAATTAAATGACTTTCCTGAGGGTTTTATACAGGGTAGAGTCATGATGAGTCTTTGTGTATTATGATAATAGTGTAGTATAAAATGCATCATCCTTATACTTTTGTGGTCTTGTTGTATCAGTGACTATATTAAAAGTTAAATTATGGCATCATGGATGCAATAGGTTTTTGGTTAAAGAATATAATGAGTATCCGAACAATGAAACGGTGAGTGGCATCTCATTGCTCTGAATGTTAGAGTATGCACCAGTGCCGCCCCTGCAGCGGTCGAACTGCTCGGATCCGGGGTCGCTGCTGCTGTGGCTCGAGAGTCTCCAGACCCGGGGTTCACGGCCATTTCAAATGAAAAGGGGGCTATTTACAGGGGATTATAGTTTGTGACGCCACCCGTGGTTCGTGTTAGGGGGAGTACCGCCGCTGCCGATGGGAGTACCTGGGGGAGATGGAGTGGGGCAGCCAGATGACGTTCCCTCCACGGGTAGGGGAGGCCCCGGGACTCTGGATGGTGGAGGTGCTGAGGAGCGTGGTGCAGGTGGCAAGCAGGGAAGGACAGCGTACTCACTCAGGCAGTGTTGGTGATGGTGCGACCGCAAAGCAGACTCTGACAACAAGGTAAACAAAGTCTCTTGGTGCCACTGCCCTCTTGGGGGGTGCTCGTCCGGATATCTGTCCCCTCTGCTACTGCCGGGTGATCCGGAGCCTGCATCTGTGCACACATTAGAAGTGTTCTGGTGGCCCGTTGGCTTAAAGCTGTCCGGGCCCCGCTCCCTACTTGTTGGTAGTGGATCTGTGCTCTCAAGGGCTCACGCTTAGGGCTTTCCAACCCACAGAAATCCCATCGCTCTCGTTGCGCTGGTGCCCCTGATCTCTGAGCTTCTTGGGGACAGTCCATAAAGTCACTATCCTCCACAGGTTAATCCCGCCGTGCTTTCGGTCCTGGACCGGTTATTAGACTCGAGCTGCTGACCGTCCTCCAAGACCAGGTCTAGGCACCCAGCCTCAATACGCTGCGACCGGGTCTCCGACTCATCCGGGCCCAGACCACCGTCTGCGACCCAATCTGTACATACAGGGAGCCACCACTCCCTCAGCTCCTCACTCCTCAAGGGCTAACACTACTCTATTTTCTTCGCTCCCACCAGCCTACCTGACCCCTAGGTGGGCGGCCCTATTCCACCTCAACAGCCCACTGGTGTGTCTGATAGGGTGTGGTTGGGATTTGGACACTGATGGAGGCAGTACCATAGGTTGAAAACCCAGAACCATGGGGGGTTAAGCCCTTTACTAAAGAACAGAGTGTGCAGTATCCTGTGACGCCCTGACTAGTCCAGGGGCGTCACACACCAAGATTGTTAATTTTGATCTATAAAAAAAGGCAAAACTTCATGCTCACTGGGGGTCCGACCACTGGGCCCCCCCGCTCCCCCCTGATTCCAAGACCATGGCTCTGAAGAGTGCCACACTTGGCCATCTCTAGCGGTCCCATTTGAGAATTATGTTTTCAGACTTGTGCTTGCTTGGCCTCTGCTCCATGCAGACGTGGCTCTTCAGAGGCCCGTTCTAAGGATCAATGAATTTCTCAACAGTCAGACCCCCAGCGACTGGGAAGGTAAAGGGTACCTACCAAAACTAGAAGATGTCTCCTAAGTTTAGGGTGACTTGGAAAAATTTGGTTGCATACAGTTTGCATCGTAAATGTGGCAGCAATACAATTTTTCCTATTACATATTTTTAGACCTATTCGTGCCTGGGGCTGCTGTATCGGTTTATGTAATTTTTAGGGTTTAAAGAAGATAAAGATCCTTTTAGGAGATGTTTTTGCAGAAATTGATGATCCATCGTTACAATAGGCACTATGCAAGAGTAGCAGACCGCAACCGTTACACATTAAATGAGGCTCTGAGAAGCTCCATTCCTTGAGTTTACATCCAGGGGCTGCTGAATAATAACAATTCAATATAGCAAATGTGGTCCTTATTCCAAAATGTAACAAACTCCATATATCCCAAATATAAAAGATATTCTTTATTATTACTCTTTAAAACCACCCATAGAAAATCAACTTTTCAAAATAAATATAGACTAGTGATACTGATACCAATGGTGCTAAGCGGATAAATCCACCAACAATCCTCACTCTGTACGAACCCCTGTCACTTTGTTCCTGCCTAGCCAACAGAGGAACACCTTAATTTAAATAGACCCTGTGACTGTGTGATATTGTGGGTTGTGTATCATTTTGTGTAGGTTCGTATTTTAGGAGCCTTGCTCCATTCATTCTGTTTATTACTTGTCTTGTCTGCAGGTTAATTAGCGAAGCTTAGTTACCATTTGCTTGCCTTGTGTGTACATTGTCCTGTTTGCAGGTTAATCACCCACTTTTGGGCTTTTGTCCCGAAGTCTGGGGGAGGGGGGCCTGGAATTCACCCAACCTCTGTTTACCTGGGGAATTATTCAGTCTGGCTGGGAAGGACCAGAGACAAGCAGGAAGATAGATCCAATGAAAGAGAAGCTGCGGCTACAGGCAGCACTCCAGAGAGCAGTTGAGAAACCTCGATTTCCCTGGAAAAGGACTGCTGGAGGATTGTGACTGATCCCTGGGATATTTATCCCATTACTGGACTACTTTACCCTCTGTGTGGTGGATTATTTGATGGACCTTCTAGATTGCATAGAGTAAAGGATGTTTGGATTCTTCAATCTCTTGCTCTGTTGATTGTGTGATATCAGAGAAGGACCCCGTGACAGGCAATACCCGCTCAATGAAGGCTATCCCTATAGAGTCGTCCTCGCTCCCTCACTACTCCTATCACCATAACGAACACACCCTAGTAGTTATCCTGAAGGAGTAATGTTACCAGAGAGCGATAAAGCAAAGGAGACATAGGAAGAAAAAAGAAGCATGGACAATTTGATACCCTAGGAGCTGAGTAGCTAATTAGCATGCACTCCGTAAGGCCTACACAACCGGGACAGTCCTAAAATTATCTCTCTTCAAATATATAGGATGAAAATGCCTTATGAAAATTTAGTCTATACATACAGCTTATTTAACAGTTCATAGGAAATCACATTTTCAGACTTATAATAATGGTTAGTAGTGTCCAGTTTTCGCCATACAAATCTAATTGCCCTTCAACAAATCCTCACCACATTTATACAACTGAATGGACTATCCTAAAAATCTTCCACCTCCATTACTTGAGGTTAGTCATGTTGAAGTCCATTAGCATGCAAATCCAGCTGTTCTTAAATTGACCCACATCATACTTTAAACAGTTAAACAACTTATTTATCAGTTTAAGGGAGTCCAGTTAATCAGACTTGAGTTTAATGAAGGTTAGTAGCATCCAGATCGTTGGCATACAAGTCCAGTTGCCCTTAGATAGATCCACACTACATTCATTCAGCTGCCTGAGTTGGATATTCTCAATATCTTCCACCTCTATTGCTTGAGGTTAGACATTTAAGAATCATTAGCATACAATTCCAGCTGCCCTTAAACTGACCAACATCATACTGTGAATAGTTGTCCAAAATTGGATATCTTTTTATATCTTACGCCTCAACTCGTTTCCCCCCTTGACCAATTAAAGCACAGGGGTTCATCAAGAGGCTTTATTAGCGGATATGATCCACGAGTATGCTAGATGCTGATATCCCTGACCTCTCCTTTCTGCCAATCACTGCACTGGCTTCCCATTGCTCAATGACTCCAGTTCAAAACACTAACCATAACATACAAAGCCATCCACAACCTGTCTTCTCCCTACATCTGTTACCTAGTCTCCTGGTACTTGTCTGCACGTAACCTCCGATCCTCACAAGATCTCCTTCTCTACTCCCCTCTCATCTCCTCTTCCCACAATCTCATACAAGATTTCTCCCTCGCCTCCCCCCCCATACTCTGGAATGCTCTGCCACAACATATCTGACTCTCGCCTACCTTGACAAGCTTCAAAAGGAACCTGAAGACCCACCTCTTCAGACAAGCCTACAACCTGCCATAACCCTCAGTCTGATATATCGCTGCACAACCAGCTCTATCCTCATCTGCTGTATCCTCACCTATCCCTTGTAGACTGTGAGCCCTCTCGGGCAGGGACCTCTATCCTCCTGTACCAGTCTGTGCCTTGTATTGTTTGATTTTTTTGTAGTTGTCTCTATTATGTTACACCCCTTTCACATGTAAAGCGCCATGGAATTGATGGTGCTATAATAATAAATTCCAAAATAATAATTCCACATATGGATCCTGTTCACCTTAGATACTCTTCCAGAAGCCTGATAGATCAATGTGTAGGTGTCTCCAGTGAGTTTTCAGGCTCATCACATGTTTCCCCATCTCCATTGCTTACCAGGCTATTCAGCCATGTTTCCTCAGCTAGAGCAGTACTAGGATAGACAGCTTATCGTGTGGTTTCTGGTTGTCAGACCTCCACTGATCTCCTATTAATTACCTATCCTAAGGATAGGTAGTCTCAATAATTTCTGTCCAGACAACCCCTTTAATTTCAATTTATAATTCTATCATGCTTAAGGGGGAAAAGTCCACAAGAACGAAGTCGATTGCTCTGTAACTGGAAAAATCCCTTCTGTACTGCAAATAGTGTTTTTAATGTGATTTGCAGGTAAGAGGGGGGAATGTGTTTTAATCATTTTAGCATTTAAATTAAAGTGTATGAAAACTTATATGAAGTTGATGGTTAAATTTTTTTTATTTTATTTTTTTCCAGCTGAGCCATTTGCCTCAAAGGTCAAACAAATGAGGCTCAAAAGAGAAGACTTTGAGATTTTAAAAGTAATCGGAAGAGGAGCGTTTGGTGAGGTAAGAGCAGTATCTGACTTTTGTACACTTAGCAAATCCTTATAAAATACCTTATTTTTAATTTCTCTGGAAAGTACAGTTTGTCCAGTAGCGGTCTGTGTATTCTTAGGCTATGTGCGCACGTAGCGTTCTGTCCCTGCAGAACTTTCTGCAGCAATTTGAACAGCACACGTGCGCTTCAAATCGCTGCAGAAAGAGTCCATAATGAAAAAAAAAAAAAGCAGATTTTATGCGCTCTGGGTGCAGCCCCTCCAGAGCAGGGGATGCATGCAGAGCGCACGGAATAAGTGACATGTCACTTCTTAGAACGCGCGCTTCGGGCAGCAGCCGAATCGCTGCGCTCTAAGACGCCACGTGCGCACGTCTCCTGCATAATCTTCATAGATTATGCTGGGGACGCAGGATGCATGCGGTTACGCTGCGGTGCAGATCGCAGCGTAACTGCATGCAAATACGCAACATGTGCACATAGCCTTATGTTGAATATTCCAGAGACTGAGCAATTAGAGGTTATTGTACGGGGGGGGGGGGGTTTAGCCAATTTAAGTGGTTGTTCACAATTAACTTTTTAGTAGCTCTTAGGGTACCTTCACACTTAGCGATGCAGCAGCGATCCGACCAGCGATCTGACCTGGTCAGGATCGCTGCTGCATCGCTACATGGTCGCTGGTGAGCTGTCAAACAGGCAGATCTCACCAGCGACCAGTGAACAGCCCCCAGCCAGCAGCGACGTGCAAGGGACGCTGCGCTTGCACGGAGCCGCCGTCTGGAAGCTGCGGAGACTGGTAACTAAGGTAAACATCGGGTATGGTTACCCGATGTTTACATTAGTTACCAGTGTGAGCAGGGAGCAGGGAGCCGCGCACACTGAGCGCTGGCTCCTTGCTCTCCTAGCTACAGTACACATCGGGTTAATTAACCCGATGTGTAATGCAGCTACATGTGCAGAGAGCAGGGAGCCGCGCACACTGCTTAGCGCTGGCTCCTTGCTCTCCTAGCTGCTGTACACATCGGGTTAATTAACCCGATGTGTACAGCAGCTACATGTGCAGAGAGCCGGAGCCGGCACTGGCAGCGTGAGAGCTGCAGAGGCTGGTAACTAAGGTAAATATCGGGTAACCACCTTGGTTACCCGATGTTTATCTTGGATACAAGCTTACCTCAGCTGTCAGACGCCGGCTCCTGCTCCCTGCTCGCTTCATTTGTCGCTCTCTCGCTGTCACACACAGCGATCTGTGTGTCACAGCAGGAGAGCGGCTTTGAAGAAAACGAACCAGGGCTGTGTGTAACGAGCAGCGATCTCGCAGCAGGGGCCAGATCGCTGCTCATTGTCACACACAGCGAGATCGCTAATGAGGTCACTGCTGCGTCACAAAAAGCGTGACTCAGCAGCGATCTCGGCAGCGAGCTCGCTGTGTGTGAAGCACCCCTTAGGCATCACTGGTCCTTGAGAGTATTATTAGGCTTGTAGAAAAGAACAAACCTATCTACTGCCCTGGTCTTTGACTGGCTGTAGCGGTGATGTCATTTAATACAGCGCATTGTCTGCTGCAGCTGATCACTGGGCTTAGTAGCCTATGCAGTCTAAATCAGCATCGCTGCTGAGCTCAGTGATTGCCTGCAGTGCTTATTTGCTCTGTAGTTATGACATCACCACTGCAGCCTGTCAACAAAGTTTGGGGCAGTAGCAGGGAGGATGACTATTTTGGGTTATTTTCTACCTTTGCAAGCCTACATGCAATTAGAAATTAAAACTTGGACAATCCTTTTTCAAAATACAATTTTAAAAGTGGTGATTATTAATAATAATGTTACGATCATATCGTGAGCAACAGGTAGCTGTCATGAGTGTATCCAGCTCTGGGGAGACCTCTGAGTCTGGGACCAAAAAGATAGCAACTCCTCATTATTTGCAGGTCTACAACTGGTATTTGAATGTATCTACTTTTAGTGCTGCAGGGGTTAAGGACTCTTTCCTACCTGACTGTTTGTAGCCTTAATATCAGGTGTAGCTCTTTTGTGACCACTCCCATTCACTATTAAGTGTGTCTTACCATCTGATGTCAGTTATAGATTCTGATTCTATTGCTGACCACTTTGGAAGGAGCCTGTCTCTGGAAGAAGCTGGAGAGTCTTGAATATCTCAGCTGCAGTGTTTTGCTGTATTAAAAAAAATTAAAAGGGGGGGGGGGGGGAAGACACACCTTCTGTCTTCTTTACCTTGTATTTGTAGTATTGCAGTAGTGAGGCTAGTGCTCTAATCAGCCTTCTCATTAGCCAGGGTGAGTTCAGGGCAAGTGAGGGACTGGGCACATGACGGCGACTGGGGAAGGACCCGTATAGGGATGTTGGTGAGCTTAGGGGGTACAGACTCAAGTGCGTTGCAGGAGGTGTCCCCTCTCCCGGTCACTAGGCCTTCCATCTATACTATCCCTGTTGTCACCCTAGTGTTACGTTGCATGCTGAGCGTATGTACGCTCTGGCATGACATTAAAATGAGCTACAAGGCAACATGTACAGGAAGATATTTTCTGTCTCCTAGTAACAGCACTGTATTTTATTATGCAACCTTGGCATGGTGTTCAATCATGAAGAAAAAAAATGCCATGCTGTTTGTGAAGCAAAGGTTTTTTTTTTTAATAGTCCACGCACAAACCACATTATTCCTCATAAACGTGAATATAGAATCAATAAAAAGAAAACAAAACATTACCAGTGTTAGCAAAAAATGTAAAGATGAATGCATATGAGGCTGCTGATCAAACACTACATATGTGTCGCCCACCCGCAGCGGTCGCCCCAGGGACACCACTCCACCTTCGCGGACGCCACAGGGTCTTCGCTTTGGAATCTCTGGTCACAGCTATGTCAGGTTTATTTACATGGGAGTCGTGACGCCACTCACTGTTTGCGGTCAGGGTTATGGGTGACTGCCACTGCAGGCTTAACAAGCGTCTGGGGCTGATGGCGTCTGCAGTCTGGTGGTATGGCCTCCCGTGAGTGAGGCAGGCCCCAGGGGCTCGGGTGTGTAGATCAACAGGTCCCAGAATAACTCAGTCTCAGTCCAAGATGTCTTTCAACTTGTTTTACTCACTTTCAGATGTTTTTGTGATGTAACCTGGGCGATGCTGAGATAAACCAGGAGGAACCAGGAATCCTTTAGGCTGGTCTAAGGGTAACCGTTAACTCTCCTTCCTAGCACTTCTTGTTTCGGATAACCCCTGACTTGAAGTACCGTGGGATTCATCCAGGGAAGTCGCTACTGCCTTTTCTCCCCTTTTTGGCCCGTTTTTCCGGCAGCGTGGACCAAGGAAGATGGGTCCAGGCTCGATCCTCCCCATGGGCCCCCTTGTTGCTGCTGAGGCTTGGACTCTAGTTGGTTGGTGTGGGACTTGTGGTCCCCCCCCCACGGCAGGTTTAGCAGATTAGTAAATGGACGTCTACTCTAGGGACCTGTTCCCCATGCATGCCTAGTCACCAGGAGTCTCCATACACGACCAGCTGACTTCCTCAGCGTCTTTCTGTCCGACTTGCTGGTGACCGTTCTCCCCCGCCAACGGCTACTACATGTGCAGGGTCTGACTAGCGTGTCAGCGCGCATCTCTCCTTCTTTTTGCGCTTTCTGCTATCAGACTGACTAGCTCCTACTCCTTTCCTTGCAGCCACTGCCACCTTAGCTTCCAGCCCCTCCCCTCCACCCCTAGATGAGATGTGGAGGAACGCCCCCTCTTGGGTCTGCCCAAGGGTCCCCTCTAAGGTGTGGGAGACCTGGTTGCTACTGTATGTGTCTGTGCGTACGCACACACCCTATTCCGGCTTTTGGAATTACCTGGAAGCACTGCCCCAGCCTGGGTGCAGTACTCTGTGGTGCCTGACCAGGTCAGGGGCGCCACACATACACTACAGACTTTAACGTTAAGACCTTGTTCAGACAAGGAGTGTGTGGTCCAATAGACCAAAAACACACAACAAATGTGTAGAGTGTAGCGGAGCGGTAGTTGGGGGCGAGGGATTGACTCAGGACGTCCTGGCACGCTATATGAAAGAGCTGGTCCTGGCTTTGTGTGTGATGAAAGCAATATACAGCTGCCAAAAGATGCAAAGGCAATATACAGGAACCAGGAGAGGCATGTATCAATCTGCGCTGATCTGCTTACAGCATCACTGATTGATCCACCCTTCTGGTTCCTGTTTAGAATATTTAGACACGTTCTTAGTTCCCGCTGGGTTGTTTCTGATTTCACGGGTTCTGAGAGTCCCAGCACAACCCAGCCTAACTCTATAGTCCAATTTGTGATTGTCGCTTCCCTTTCTGCGATTCTAAGTCTGCGCTACTCCTAGAGGAGGGAGGTACGGGCGTTTTGTCACTTTGCCCAGAGTAGAGCCTTGCACTCTCAGATGCTCCTCCTCATAGAGGAGAGGTTAAGGGGGTAGCCAATACTGTTAGAGTAGAGACCTTCGCTTTCTGACGCTCAGGGAGAATCCACCGGGGACAGCCGACTTGGATCACGCAACGGTCCAACTCTGCACATTAACTTTGAGGCTTGGGGCCTCCAGACCCTTCTGCCTGGGGTCACTTTAATAAAAGGTCAGTCTGTAGCCTCAGCATTGTCTCGCATTCTGTGTGGTTGTCCACAGTCCAGGATCATGCTATCTCAATCTGGTCTCCTTTTACTGCCACAAGTCACCCTCTGTATGCGGCCTTGATGACCTACAGACTGCACGTCCGCTTTTGTCACACATTGGGTCTTCACTAGCTTTCTAGAATGAACAGTCTCTTTTCCTATGAAGTAACCCCCTCATTTTGGGTTAGTACAACACTTAACTGTTTCCTGCCTTAACACTAGAAGTCCCAGAAATTTCGAGCTCCCCCCTGAAGTCCCGAAAGAGGGTCAAATGACCCTTAGTCCAAACTGAATAGAACTAACTAGAAACTAAATGGCTAAACTCCAATGGAAAACTACAACCTCCTGTGGTGCGAGCGACTGTAATGGCCTTAATTACAGAATAAAAGACTGTGACTATAGGATGTTAGCTAAAATCCTTCAGGTCATTCGACCCGTCTCTGGGTTCCAAAAGGTAGAAATGTTAAATGACCCCTCTCTGGGACTTCTGGTGCTAAAGTTTGACAACTACATATACAAGTGCTATGCAATGCACATGAAAACATTACCACATATAACCTTGCTGTACATTATATAAAACTCATTACATTATCACAGTTCATTACGTTATTTACAAACGACACAATTTTACATTACAATAAAGCGATGTGTGACTTCAAGGGAAGGAACGCGACAGCAACCAGTCCACTTGTACCAAAGTGTGATTATGAATTGGGCGTTTGTCCAAATGGACTCTTAGTCCTTGATAAAAACGTTGCAATATGCACAATTCAGAATTTTGTATACACTAGAAGGCAACTTCAGCATCTCTATGGAAGAGCACATGGAGGTGATAACCTGCCAGACACAAGGTGTTTGAGGACCAAGAAAGGATAAACCCAAGCGAGTATACGAAGTTGCTAAAGAATCAAGGAGTCCTCTGAGTAGTTTAAGTCTTTGTTGGTGCAATCTAGTCGTCCTGTCCTTAATTAACATTTAGGACCCATCAAGAGGTTTCTAAGTAGTCTTTTTTTTCTTTTTAAGACCACCTGAGCTCAGCCTAAGTAATGAAATTCATGTGTAGCTGTTCTCATTAGCTGGTTTGGTTTTAGTGACCCATTCTCTACAACATTGTCCTTCTGATATATTGGTCGAAGAGTATGAGTTACGTAAAAAAAAAGTGATTTGTAACTTTAATTCTCTCAAAAGACCTTTGCATTACGGGCAATATCCATAGCTGGAGGAATGCATGGTATAGGATTTGACAGCTGAGTACTAAGTTCAATGTCTTAGGATCTCTTTCATATGGCTGTCCCATCCAGCTGTGTGCAGTATAGGAGAGAAAGGACATCAGACGGTGTCGTACCCTGCTTTTGGAGTGAATCTGTCACCCAGATTTCACAATACAAACTGCACTCATTGTTATATCAATCTTATTGACCTGATGAGCAGTGATTGGCGGACTTGCAGATAACCAGGACTGGCAGTTCTAACCAGGTTAAAAAACAAACAAAAAAACCCCAAAACCTCACTGTTTCAGCCTGGGATTGATCCTGGTTATCTGGGTGGATGCCAGTCCCCATATAAGTTTATGGGGACCAGAATCCGGCTATTAAAAATGGTCTGATGTAATCCACAAGAGATTCCATGACTCTTCCAGCTCTGCTACAACTGTATTCACAGCAAGCACCATAGAACATGACTGCTTGCTGTGAGCTGCAGTTAGAGACTGAGTGAGCCATGCGATTAGCGGTGATGTCACTCAGGCTATTTGCAGTCACAGGTGGAGGACCATGGGAACCTCCAACTGACCTCAAATCACTTGAGTGATGTCACCATTGATCACGTGGCTCACTCATTCTCTGCCTGAAGCTCACACAGCAGGCATTAATGTTCTATGGCGCTTGCTGTGAATTCAGATGTAGCAGAGCTGAAGGCATCGTGTGATCTGTGTGGATTACATCAGACCTGCAAAGGCGTTTTTAGGTTTAATAAAGTGGTGAAAGAGGGTGCTCTTTTTGTCTTTTTTTTTTTTTTTTTTTTTTATTTCAAATGAAAGGATTTTTTTTGTTCTTTTTTACGTTTACTTACAGATTAGTGATGGGGTGGTTTCATAGACTCCTCCCATTACTAATCTATGGCTTGGTGGCACCTGTGGGTTATTAACCCCTTATTATCCCGATTTTCACCGCACCTGGGCAATATCTGGAAGAGATGGGTAAAGCGCCAGGCTTCTTGCAACTAACAGATGCGACAATCCCAGGTGGCTGCAGGCTGCTATTTTTAGGCTGGGGAGCCAATAAGCATGGGTCTCCCCAGCCTGAGAATACCAGCCCCCATTTGTTAGGCTTTATTATGGCGGGGTATCAAAATTGGGGCAGGAAAGGGGGGGGGGGACTACGTTTTGTTTTTTTTTCTTTTTAATTAATTTAAAGATTATTAAAAAAAAACAAACCACATGCGGTTCTTATTTTGATACACAGCCAAGTTAAGTGCATAGCTGGGGGCTGCAGCCTGTAGCTGGATGCTTTATCTGTGCTGGTTATCATAATATGGGGAGACCCTATGCCAATTGTTTTTATGTATTTTTACACCACTATAGACCCGCAGACAGCGCCTGTGATTGGTTGCAGTCATAAGCTTCCCCATCCTGTGTGACAACGTCTGACTGCAACCAATCAAAGATGCTGGCATTGCCGGTGGGCGGGGAAAGCTATGCATATGGATGACGGTAATGAGCGGCCCCAGTAGTGAATGATCAACCACGGCAGCAGTTACAGCCACGCCAGAGCCTCTCTAAGTATGAAGTGCTTGCTTCATTCTTATTTTCTTTACTCTTCCATTTATTTATCTTTATTTCCAGAATGCTGGAGTCGGATCATTAGTCGGAATCTCCTGAGAATTCTGGGCTCGGGCCCGGCAATCGGGTACATTTGAAACTGCGCGTATCTGGACTTTTACAGTCTGGGTCTGCCCATCACTACTGATGAGGCTTGAGACAATCCACATAAGAGTAATCATTTTTTGAAAGTTCCCGAGCAGTAAAATGCTTATTCTTAGAATTCTGCAGCCATGTTGACATGGATTTTCAAAGTATGTACACCGTCTATTCAGGACTAAGAAGTATGTTTCTTGGTCTTGATGGGACTGGTGTACTTGCTTTGAAAATGCAAGTCAGAATGGCTGCACAATCCTGAAATTTAAAATGAGAATTTTAATGTTAAGGAGTTTTTAAAATTTTAAATAGCTATTCTTGTATGGATTGCTTCACACCTCATCAGGTCAGAGATCTACATAACCATGTATGCAAAGATCTCTACTATGTGCTAGTTAAGAAGCCAGGTCTCATCTGATAAAATCAATTGTCATTTGTTGCAACTGAACCAACCTTGCTGATAATTCAGATTGGAATGCATACTAATACGCTGCAGGTGGAAGGTTATCAAATTTAAGGAGGTATCGGGTCAGGTGTGTGGGCAAAGTTGAGGGAAGTGGTATGTGGGCACAAAATGGGACTAACCTATATGAGCACTTGAAGTCACTAGGGGGGACCTAGGTGTCATCTAAAAAAGATGTCTGGTTCCACTATGTGTCTCCCAGGGAATGGAGTACTCAGTCCCGGGCGGTTTGCAACTGGGGAATGTCACTTTGGTGGCTGTTGCCCAGTCCCATGCCATGGGTGCTTTTTAATGGGGAGTATGTACAGAAGAGATTAAAGTCATTGATATGCCACCTGTGGGTTGCGGTTAATATGGTTGAACCGCCACTGATGGGTGGGTTATTCCTAGGGCTGAGGGCTGGTGGTAATGGCAGCTGTGGTGGTAGGCCCTCCGCAGGTAGGGCTGATCCCGGGGAGATGTATGGTGGAGACGTTTGCAGAAGAAGGGAGGCCACACTGTGATTGTAGTTAAGTCTCTACTCACTCTTGACCCTCGGACGGCTTGTTCAGGTCCCTGTAGTTCCAGTGCCAGTCTGAGGACTCTGTTGCTCTGTCCCTAGCACCCTCAGTGTGGTTGGGTCCCCGTAACTTGTAGCGGTTTGGGGCCCGACTGTACTTTTTGTGGCAGTCTCCTTGTCTGTACGGTGGGCAGTGTGGACCCTGTAGAGCTGGTCTGTGTCCCGAACCCTGATCATTGTTTTACTGCTGGTGCCCCCGGATCTGTGGGTCAGTGAGGTCCGTGAAGGTCCCTTCACTGTTCAGGTAATTGCCAGGCTGCATGAAGCTGGCACCTGACCTAGGGCCCTGTGCTCTGGTCCCAGTGGTGCGCGGGTGTACCGACCCTGGCGACCACTCTCCTGTGCCCCCGGGTCACTGTTACACGACCCAGCTCTAGGCACCTCTGCTCACCTCTACTCTTCAACTCCTGACTAACTACTGGGACAGGGACTCCCACCAGGCTGTCTAGTCCCCTGGTCTAGCTCCGCCCTCTAGGTGGCCCTTCCCTTGTGTCTGACTAGCCAATTACCCCTGGTGTGGAGTGAAAACTGGGATTTTAGTGTCAGTGTTACTGGCACTGGTGTACCAGGTCCCTGGGGGTAGGCCCTGCATCTTGAGGAGGATGCAGTATATAGTAGTGCCCTGAGTGGCTCAGATCAAAAAAGTCCGTGGAGCCTCTGTTAGGAGTCTCGACACAGAAACTAGCCAGATATGGCTGCTTTCACGCTACGTTTTTTTAGCATGCGTCATGAACGTTTTTTGCTGCAAAAGCGGATCCTGTTTTTGCAGAGAAAAACGCATGCAAACGCATGTAATGTTACTGGATCCTGTCACTTGAAGTTTATGGGCGGGCATTAGAGTCATGTGATCGGGAGTGAGAGGAACTGAACGCGAGACTGGGAGCCGGCATCTGGCAGCTGCGGTAAGCTGTAATCAAGGTAAATATCGGGTAACTAAGTGAAGTGCTTTGCTTGAATACCCGATATTTACCTTGGTTACGAGCGTTTGCAGCTGCTAGGAGCCGGCTCCCTGCACACGTAACCAAGGTAAACATCTGGTAACTAAGAAGAGCGTAGCTTGGTTACCCGATTATCTACCTTGGTTACGAGCGTCTGCCGCTCTCAGGCGGAGGGGGAGTGAGTGAGGGAGGGAGGGGGAGAGAGGGAGAGAGAGACTGATCACGACAGGCTGGTTTCTGGGCATAGTCGGTAGAGCAAGCAGGATCCTGTCTATCAGCATACCAGCGTTCACATGCGTTCACATGCGTTTGCGTGCTGTTTAGTCAGGATCCAGCAATTTGCAGTATTTAAACGCAGCTCAAAAAACGCTACAAGTAGCGTTTTTGAAAAAAGTTAAACTACAAGTCGCAGGATCTTCACTATAACGCACGCAAACGCATGTGAACGCATGTTGACGCGAGTCCATTGCAAATGCATTGAAATGAAAATGCATTTGCACTGGATCCGTTTTTGCGTTAAAAAAACGTAGTGTGACAGCAGCCCCTCCGGGAAGGACCTAGCCAAGGAGTGACTCTTTTTAGGAGACCACCATATTACGTGGCCCTTTTAGTCATTATCCAACTCTTTGACAAGTTTAAAGATATGACCAGGGGAATACCTAATAGAGGCTCCACGGACTTTTTTGATTTTGAATATTTCCCAGTGGGCAATGCACCTAGGATTTCACTGTGTTGAGCGCCTTTGCTGGCTGCCGCAGTGGTTTCTCTGCCTGGTCTCCCCGAGATCAGTGATTTTGTCTTGTTGGTCTACTAGGCATTGCTCCCACCTGGCAGAATCCTACTCCACACTGAGGGGCAATACCCTGAAACAGCTGTCTGTGGATGGGTACCTGGCCTTGGTTATTCCCCTTGTCATATCTTTAAACTTGTTATAGAGTTGGATATTGACTAAAAGGACCACTTAATCTGGTGGTTATAGTGGTCTCCTAAAAATAGCCACTCCTTGGCTAGGTCCTTCCCAGAGGGATATCTGGCTAGTTTCTGTGTCGAGACTCCTAACAGAGGCTCCACGGACTTTTTTGATTTGCATATATTTCCCAGGGGGCAATGCACCTAGGATTTCACTGTGTTGAGCGCCTTTGCTGGCTGCCGGCAGTGTTTTCTCTGGCTGGTCTCCCCGAGATCAGTGATTTTGTCCGGAGTGGCTCAGAGGCACAACAATAAAACCTTACATTTTCTTCTCCTGTACTTGAATAAAGTTTTTTTTAAAGTGCATCAAGATTTTTATCTATTTTTTTTTTTTATAAAAAACATGCTTAGATGTGACAGCATAAAGTTACCGGTTCGAAGCCCGAAGCTGTACTACTGACAGAATTTGATAACATGTCATGTTTTTCGTTTGTTAGATGCAGTTTTGCAGATAGACCTTCTTTTTACATAAACAATATCTTTCCATGAGCTTATATTATTCTTGGCATAAACTCACAGGGGTCGAATATGGTAATGGATTTTCTGGATGTAAAAAAATACCTGGATTTTTACAATTACACGTGTTGTGTTTTTTATGAAATCTCATCCAAACGCTACAGAGAAAATTTGCAGCAGAGAACGCCGGCGCAAAATCTGCGGCAAGGTGGGACTGCTGCAAACTCCACATCAGCAGTGGTTCCCATTTAGGCTACAGATATTTGCATTGTCTAGAGCAGGGGACTCAAACACGCGGCCCGCGGGCCGCATGCGGCCCTTCAGGTGGCTTCTTGCGGCCCGCAGGCCCGTGGACCTGGTAAAGATGGCGACCGGTGCAGGGGCCGCAGCCGCCAGTTATTTATTTCAGCCTACAGTTTTGTCTTTGCCGCGCACAGTGAAGTTCTTGCTGCAGAACGCAATAACAGCCGCCTGCCAATCAGAGGCAAGCACCTGCTGCATATGACCGCAGATGATTGCCTGTGATTGGCCAGTGGCTGTTGTGCAGTGAGAACCGCTCTGCACGCGCTGGCAGAAAGTTCAGCGATGACAGCAGCTGTGATCATTACCGGGTCCACGTGCCTGCGTGCCGCTGACAGCAGGTGAGAAGAATGTTTTCGTGTGTGTGTGTGTGTGTGTGTGTGTGTGTGTGTGTGGTTCTGTTGCTGGCTGAGGCTGTGTGTGTGTGTGTGTGTGTGTGTGGTAGCTGAGGCTTCACAGAGTCCACGTGCCTGCATGCCGCTCACATCAGGTGAGAAGAATGTTTTCGTGTGTGTGTTTCTGTTGCTGGCTGAGGCTGCACAGTGTGTGTGTGTGTGTCTGTGTCTGTGTTAGCTGAGGCTGCACAGGGTGGGGGGGGGTGTGTGTTAGCTGAGGCTGCACAGGGTGGGGGGGGTGTGTGTTAGCTGAGGCTGCACAGGGTGGGGGGGGGTGTGTGTTAGCTGAGGCTGCACAGGGTGGGGGGGGGTGTGTGTTAGCTGAGGCTGCACAGGGTGGGGGGGGGTGTGTGTTAGCTGAGGCTGCACAGGGTGGGGGGGGGTGTGTGTTAGCTGAGGCTGCACAGGGTGGGGGGGGTGTGTGTTAGCTGAGGCTGCACAGGGTGGGGGGGTGTGTGTTAGCTGAGGCTGCACAGGGTGGGGGGGGTGTGTGTTAGCTGAGGCTGCACAGGATGGGGGGGGTGTGTGTTAGCTGAGGCTGCACAGGGTGGGGGGGTGTGTGTTAGCTGAGGCTGCACAGGGTGGGGGGGGTGTGTGTTAGCTGAGGCTGCACAGGGTGGGGGGGGTGTGTGTTAGCTGAGGCTGCACAGGGTGGGGGGGGTGTGTGTTAGCTGAGGCTGCACAGGGTGGGGGGGGGTGTGTGTTAGCTGAGGCTGCACAGGGTGGGGGGGTGTGTGTTAGCTGAGGCTGCACAGGGTGGGGGGGGGGGTGTGTTAGCTGAGGCTGCACAGGGTGGGGGGGGTGTGTGTTAGCTGAGGCTGCACAGGGTGGGGGGTGTGTGTGTTAGCTGAGGCTGCACAGGGTGGGGGGGGTGTGTGTGTGTGTGTGTGTGTGTGTGTTAGCTGAGGCTGGGGCACATTGCTACAAGGGGACAAGGATGCACACATTTTTAAAGAATGGGAAACAAGATGGGGCACATTACTACAAGATGTTGGCCAAAATTACTATGCGGTGGTTATTATAAAACTGTATTGCTTACAAAAAGGGGAAAAAATGTAAAAAAAAGTGTGTATGTATGTAGATATATTTATATATATATACACACACACACACACACACACACACACACACACACACACACACACACACACAAAAAGTACACATTTGTTATAATGGACAAATGAAAAATGTTCAAAAACAGTGATTCAAGGGTGTATAGAAAGAAAAAATGGTACCACTACCAATGTCACTTTGTCCTGAAAGGAATGTGGCCCCTCAAATTATTTTTTTCCTGTGTGCGGCCCATACACCCGGCCGAGTTTGAGACCCCTGGTCTAGAGTAATATCTGCTGAAAACCTATGGCACTTCTGCAGCAAAAGCCACACAATTTGATGTCTTTTTTTTTTTTAGTCCTGCTTTAACTGCAGGTCCGTTCACCATCCCTATAGACCAGGGGTCCTAGTGGTTCAATCTATATTATTAGCCCCTTTTAATCTGGTAAATGTCAGAACCACAAAGCAGTAGGTAACATCTGGCTAAATAAAGTGAAGTTTTTGTTGAAGGTCTACAAATATAAAAGCGACTCTCCACTGTTCTGACACTTCCACGGGTTAGATCATAAAACATTTTAATGCTAGGGGTGAAACGTCCGCCTCACATTGGATGGACTGGTTTGAGCCCGGCCTGGACCTTTTCAGTGGCCGTAAGGTGCTCAATATAAATTTCAGGATCTTAGATGTTGTGTAACAAAATATCACAAAAATCCTCATGCCTTTTAATTAAAAGTGGTGTCCTTCATTTTTGTCTTTTTTTTTTTTTTTTTTTTTTTTAATCTGCCAACTATTCCTTAACTTTTGTATCCTCCTTTTTTTCAGGTAGCGGTGGTAAAAATGAAAGGAAGTGGCAAGATTTTTGCCATGAAAATTCTACATAAATGGGAGATGCTGAAACGAGCGGAGGCAAGTGTTGTTTTGTTTGTTTTTTTTTTTTTTTTTTGTTTGAATATTGAATAAATGCTTGTGTAATGCTTGTGTAAATACAAGGGGCTGCTGATAAGTCCTTGGCTTTCTGATCTTTTTTTTTTATTTTTTGCTTCTATGGTAATTAATGTTACATCACATGAAAGCCTTGTGTCTAATATCTTTTCAAAATGTTTGTTGCTTATGGCAACAGTGTTCTACGCACGCAGGAAAACAAAATCGCTGAGTCTAATGCGATATTCACAGCAACTGAGAGCAGAGGAGAGATAAAATTCTTGTTTCTGTAAGGAAAGTCCGTGAAGGATATTCATGGTGATATGTCGCAGACATTGGGGGATCAATGGCCTTCATATTCCATAGGTAAGAACTGGGTTGCCATATTTTAAATGGGCCACTTCTGCTCCAATGATGAGGAACGTCCTGGACGACTGCGAGTGGTTGTTGTTCTATAGATCGTCGATGCTGTGCACAACCTCATACTGGAGGATCAACGAATTTTAGCTAAAGCAATAGCAGACATCATGGGGGTTTCCCGTGAACGTGTTTGTGTCATTATCCATGAACAGTTGGACATGAGGAGGCGATCTGCAAAGGGGGTCCCCAAATGTTTAATAACAGATCAGAGAAGCATGCGAGTGAAAACTTCCTGGTCCATTTGTCAGCGTTTCTGGACTGATAAGACGTTCCTGGATCGACTGGTCACTATGGATGAGACCTGGATTTATTTGTATGACCCTGAAAACAAGGAGCAGTCAAGAGTGGAGGCACAGTGGTTCTCCTCATCCAAAAAAGTTCAGGATGCAAAAATCAGTTACTAAGGTGATGGTGTCTGTGTTCTGGGATAGTGGACTACCTTCAAAGGGGTTCCACCATCAGTCATCACTGCAAGGTATTACATTGAACTTTTGGACCAATTGAAGGCAACTCTGAAGGTCAAAGGGCACGGCAAGCTGTCCAAAGGAATCTTGTTCCTGCCAGACAACTAATTCGCGCTCACTGCACGCACAAGCAACCACGGCAAAATTGGCAGAGCTGGGCTTCCAGCTTGTTGACCACTCACCTTATTCACCAGATCTAGCTCCCTCCAACTATCGTCTGTTTCCAAACCTGAAGAAACACCTCAAGGGCACCAAATTTCACAACATTTCTGATGCCATGGCTGTTACGGATGCCTGGTTTGAGGCACAATGGAAATCCTTTTTTTTGCTAGGCTTACAGAACTTTGAATACCGATGTAAGAAGTGTGATGACATCAGTGGAGAGTATGTGGAAGAAATGTAAAGTTTCATCATCCTATCTCGTTTCTTTCTGGGTAAAGCCAAAGACTTAGCAGCAGCCCCACAGGGATTTGCACATTGTAGAGGAGAAGAGCAGATTGATATATAGTTTTGTATAAAAGGGTCAATATATGATGGGCTGGTTTTTCTTTAAGTTTTTTTTTTTTTCTTTTTCAATATGCCATCCATTGAAACTAGAATGATTTCACAGCACAACAATGATTTTGCTACTGAGGGTAAAACATGTGTTCTTTACTAATTTGAACATGCTGATTCCAAATATGAACTCAGAATTTGCACAGCACGTCCAGATTTTGAGTTATACTTAGAAAAGGCCATACGCCTATTCAGGCATTGTTGAAGGCATTGCACATGCGGTTGGAATGAAAGAGACCTATGCTTCTATGCAGATCATTCTGAAATTGATTAAATATTCAGAACATCAATGGAACATTTGTGCTGACCTCAAAGTTGTTGCACTAGTCCTTGGTTTGCAGTTAGGTTACACTAAGCATATGTGCTTTCTGTGCCTATGGAACAGTCGAGATGACAACAACCATTATAAAATTAAACGGTGGCCCAATAGAGATGAACATAAGATTGGTAAGCACAATGTTCAACACGAATCACTTGTCGATCCACTTTAAAGTTTATCTTCCACCTCTTCACATTAAACTAGGACTAATGAAAAATTTTGTAGTAGCAATGGATCGTCAATGGAATGGATTTAAGTATCTGAAGGAAAAGTTGAGTGCATTGAAAACTGAGGCCAAACTCAAAGCAGGAATCTTTATTGGTCCTGAAATCCACCAACTAATCCATGATGAAATCTTCAAGAAAGAACTCACCCCACTTGAACTAACTGCATGGGATGCATTTATAGTAGTAGTTCAAAACTTCCTTGGAAACGAAAGAGCAGAAAACTATGCTGAACTAATAGACAATATGCTTCAAGCATACGAAATGCATGGTGCCCGAATGTCATTGAAAATGCATTTCCTACATTCACATCTTGACTTCTTTCCTCCAAATATGGGTAATGTCAGTGACGAACATGGTGAGAGATTCCACCAGGACATTTCTACTATGGAAAAAAGATACCCAGGTCGCTTTAACCCCAACATGAAGGGCGATTACTGCTGGTTTTTGCAACGGGCCACTAGGACCACTCACAAGCGCAAAAGCAAGTGCCTGAAGCACTTTTAAAAGTACTCTGCTGAGTTCAAGGCGATTTCTTAAGCTAATATAAGTGATTTTTAAGTTTTTTGGTTTATTTACCTATACTTCTTTTTCAATAAAAATGATAATACATGTTGTGAAACTGTGGGACATAACGATTATGTATCTTTATTAATTGCTTATTTTAATTTTCACAAAAATTGGAATAACTTAATATCCTGACGTGCTACAAAAAAACTAACTTCAGATTTGGATTCAGCGCATTCGATTTAGTATAGCGCACATGGTTTTTGCCAAGTAGCAGACAAAAAGTGTTTATTTGTTGTGCTGTGATTAGAGCAGATAACACTCGTATGTGGAAGTTGAACTTGGGAATGAGAACTACCGTAATCAGTAACTGATTAGAATCTGTGTTTTTGTTTTTTTATTTCTGAGGACAGCTGATAGTGTGCCAGCTCAAACAGGAAATGCAGTCATTATAGAGAGGCAATCAATCACCATGGTTATGCTGGTTTTGCACATCCATGTTTCATTATCGAAGTATAGACCAGTCACAGGTCTCCCTGACCAGAATCCAACAGCTTCATATAGCCCTATGGAACTCTAAAATTTGGGTCAGGAGTAGTGAGTGGGCACGACCATGCACAAGCACTCGCTACTCTTAACAAACAGTTGTATGCGCAGATGGGCGCGACTCCTGTAGCGGGAGTAATAGAAGTCAATGGGGAGCTCAAGCATTTTTCTGGGAAATCTTACAGAAAAATGTTTGAGTTCCCATAGACTTAGGCGGGCTTTGCACGCTGCGACATCGGTAACAATGTGTTACCGATGCTGCAGCGATAGTCCCGTTACCGATGCTGCAGCGATAGTCCCGCCCCCGTCGCATGTGCAATATCTAGTGAAAGCTGCCGTAGCAATTATCGCTACGGCAGTTTCACATGCACATACCTGCTGTGCGACGTCCCTCTGGCCGGCGACCCGCCTCCTTCCTAAGGGGGCGGGTCGTGCGGCGTCAGTGTGACGTCACACGGCAGGTGGCCAATTGAAGTGGAGGGGCGGAGATGAGCAGGATGTAAACATCCCGCCCACCTCCATCCTTCTCGTTGCAGCCGGCGGCAGGTAAGGTGAAGTTCCTCGCTCCTGCGGCTTCACACACAGCGATGTGTGCTGCCGCAGGAGCGAGGAACAACATCGCACCTGTCGCTGCACCGGCATTATGGAAATGCCGGATGTGCGTCACTTTCGATTTGACCCCATCGACATCGCACGTGCAATGTCGCAACGTGCAAAGCCGCCCTTAGATTAATCTAGAGTCAAGCCCATCCTAGCATCCAAATGCTGGTTATGAGGTAAGAGCACCAGAGCATTATTATTATTATTATTATTATTATTATTATTATTATTATTTATTTATAGAGCACCATTAATTCCATGGTGCTGTACATGAGAAGGGGGTTACATACAAAATACGTATACAAGTTACAGTAGACAGACTAGTACAGAGGGAAGAGGGCCCTACCCTTGCGGGCTTACATTCTATAGGATTATGGGGAGGAGACAATAGGTGGGGTGTAGGTCAGGCGGCAGCTCCGCACGGTGGTCGGGCGGCAGCTCCGCACGGTGGTCGGGCGGCAGCTCCGCACGGTGGTCGGGCGGCAGCTCCGCACGGTGGTCGGGCGGCAGCTCCGCACGGTGGTCGGGCGGCAGCTCCGCACGGTGGTCGGGCGGCAGCTCCGCACGGTGGTCGGGCGGCAGCTGCGCACGGTGGTCGGGCGGCAGCTGCGCACGGTGGTCGGGCGGCAGCTGCGCACGGTGGTCGGGCGGCAGCTGCGCACGGTGGTCGGGCGGCAGCGAGTTCATTGTAGATTGTAGGCATTTCTGAACAGGTGCGTTTTCAGGTTCCGTTTCAAGTTTGCAAGAGTAGGGGATAGTCTGACGTGTTGAGGCAGCGAGTTCCAGGAGACTGGGGATGCTCGGGAGAAGTCTTGGAGTCGGTTGTGTGAGGAGCGAATGAGAGAGGAGGAGAGGAGGAGATCTTGGGAGGACCGGAGGTGACGTGTTGGAGTGTAGTGGGAGAGTAGTTCGGAGATGTACGGAGGGGAAAGATTATGCACAGCTTTGTAGGTCAGTGTTAGAAGTTTGAATTGGATACGGTGGAAGATTGGAAGCATGGTAGCATGGTAGTTCTCTTAACTAGTGATGAGCGAGCACTGAGCATGGTAGTGCCCGTTCATTACTAGTTACGAGCACCCAAGCATGGTAGTGCCCGCTCATTACTAGTTACTAGTACTGAGCACCCAAGCATGGTAGTGCCCACTCATCACTAGTTACGAGTACGGAGCATGGTAGTGCCCGTTCATTACTAGTTACGAGCACCGAAGCATGGTAGTGCTCGCTCATCAATAGTTACAAGGACTGGGCACTCGAGCATGGTAGTGCCCGCTCATCACTAGTTACTAGTACCAAGCATTCGAGCATGGTAGTGTCACTAATCAGGAGACAAGCTGACTGGCCTGTACTCAAACTGTGAATGTCCAACGTGTGAAACTAGCCTAAGGTTGTCAGACAAATATTTTGGTGTCGCTCACACATTTAATGTTTATTTTTAAGTTTCCTTTGTCATTAGTACACCAGCTATAGTATTTTCCACCAGTAACAGGTATGTAATAGACTTGCAGCATTTTAGGACACTTTGCCGTCTGCCACTGCTCTGTACGCTCAGTAGCTGCTCTACACGATTCAGCAATTGCCCGTTCCCTTTTTCTACAAATGATGGCGGGTGACTGTTGTTCCTTGATCAGATGCTTTTGAAGTGAAACGGAGAAAGGGAGGATTCCGTTTTTTTGAAGAGACTTTTATGTAGATTATAGACCTGTATATGAATCACTGACATTACATTACTTTTTAGCCTAGGTCATATTAGTGCAGGAAAAACTCATTTGATGGAAGCCAGTAATTCACCACTTCTGAAACACAACCCCCAAATTATAACACATTACATTGGGCTGTAGTAAGAGAAAAGGTTAAATTGGTGTTCAATTAATTTTATATTGATGACCAATCGTTTGGATAGGACACTGATATCTGATGGGTGGGGGGGGGGTTTGACACCCGGCACCCCCCTACTAATGAGCTATTATCAGCTCTTGAACAGAGCACAACTCTACAGCAGATCAGCTCCTATTATAGAGAGCAGATGATCTGCGGACTGTGGCAGCATCTGTTTCACTATTTTTATATTCTACCACTGCCAGAGGCAATAACGGTTGATTGGTGGCGGGTGCAGGGTTTCGGACCCCCACTGATAAGATATTAGTGACCTGTCCTAAAGATGAGTAATCAATATAAAAGTAGTGAATGACCCCTTTAAATCTCGGTAAATGTGAAATAAACTGGTAATGGATGTTTAGTTTTCACCCACTTTAAAGGGGTTGTCATAGCTTCAATAAGCGGTGAAATTGAAAAATCTTGAAAAAGCAATAAATTTGAATTCTTTAATAAAAAAATATTCGGTACAAGCAGATTGCAGACTCTTTGATTTCAAGCCTGCACGCACTGCTCTGAAGCTGGATAGATTGTTTGATTCAGCCAGCCTGTGTCCGTGCACTTTGCCCATGGTGCGGAGGCAAAGCGGTCTCGTCTCTCATCTGACCATGCCAATATTCCAAACTGTAAGTCCCAGAAAACGAAGGCAGACCTGCAGTGCACTCCTAGAACACAAGAGAATGAGGAGTTTTTGTAAGGTGCAAATATAGAAGCGGTTTGATTGATATAGAAAAGTTAAACAAAGGTTGCTGAAACATTTCTGCAATTACATAGATAATACATAATCAATATACACAACATGGTTATATGATTACACAACAACACCTGGAAATGGAATAATAGCATAGAGGACAGCTTTCACAGGTGCAGTTGGTGAGCTTAAACTAGCGCTGTGAATGCACCGCCTCCTACCCGTTCACAGTCGACCCTCCCTGAAGTCAGAAAAGCAGCCATGGCTATATTATGTATCTCAACGGGAAGGGGGGAAAACTGTGAGACATATTACAGTCAGGATGTCAGCACTGGGAAAAGCAAGCCGGTAGGAGAGACTCCTGTGGCGAACCCGACGTATGTTTCTCAGTATTTACGGTGGCTTAATCACTGGTGGATGGATGATTAAGCCACCGTAAACACTGCGAAACGTACGTCGGGTTCTCCACAGGAGCCTCTCCTACCGCCTTGCTTTTCCCAGCGCTAACATCCTGACTGGTAATATGTCTCACAGTTTTCCCCCCTTCCCGTTGAGATACATAATATAGCCATGGCTGCTTTCCTGACTTCAGGGAGGGTCGAGTGTGAACTGGTAGGAGGCGGTGCATTCACAGCGCTAGTTAAAGCTCAACCACTGCACCTTTGAAAGCTGTCCTCTATGCTATTGTTCCCTTTCCAGGTGTTTTTGTGTAATCATATAACCATGTTGGGTATATTGATTATGT
Organism: Anomaloglossus baeobatrachus; assembly: GCF_048569485.1. NCBI lineage: Eukaryota > Metazoa > Chordata > Amphibia > Anura > Aromobatidae > Anomaloglossus > Anomaloglossus baeobatrachus. Next base: position 57,614,741 of record NC_134362.1, read on the forward strand.
GTTATCTATGTATTGCAGAAATGTTTCAGCAACCTTTGCATTTTAACTTTTCTATATCAATAAAACCGCTTTTATATTTGCACCTTACAAAAACTCCTCATTCTCTTGTGTTCTATGTTGTAGATGGAGTTGGTTGTGGGCCCTAAGCTATCACTTGATTGCATGGTTGTACCCACATTACATTAAAATGTGCCATAAGCCTTCTGTTTGGTTTCTGCAATGCACTCCTGTAGAAAGAAAGATGATGCATACCCTTTTAAAGACTAGATTAAACCTCAAAGATAACACTTGAAAGGTGATTCATGCTGCCCAAACTGCGGGCGGCATGAATCGCAGCCAGCTATGTTATTCTCTGAAACACTCCAGCACTTCAGATAAAATGTACTGTGTTAGAGCCCTTCTTCCCTGCATCACTCCAGATCATCGACGAGCCACATTGGAAGAGACCCATCAATCGGCTGTAACAGCGCTGGGAAGGAACAGACGGATCTTAAAGGATATTTTCTCTGAAACGTTGCAGTGTTTAAGAGGATAATATACCTGCCTACAATCGTGCCTCCAGGCTCTGATTTTCTGCCCTTAGTTTGGCATAAATTAAATACAACAGGTTCCCTTTAAAGACTTGGAAACTTTTTCTCCCAACCCTTCTTCTTTTTTTTTTTTTTTTTTTTTTTGTTTGTTTTTTTTTTTAAAAAAGCCCAAACTTTTTTTTTTTTCTCATGACCATAACAAGTTTTTGCTTTTGCAGGATTATTGCCTTATTTGTGGACGCACAATTTATGGTTTTAAATATGTATATATCATGTATTTAGTATCCATGATATCAACATGACACGCCCGCATAGGGGCTTGGGGGTTACTCGTTACCGGGCCGGCTCTGTTCTGCTCGGTGGATGTCACGACCACAGGGCCCGACTCCGTGACCCCGGCGATGTCGTTTTAATAAATGGCTGATGATGGTGGGTGAATATTTACAGGCGAGACGTCGTTACACTACCTGTGGTATGCGGTAAGATAAATGCTGCTGCTGCTGTTCAGTTTCTCCTGCAGTCGGTTGTGATGCAGCATAGTTGGAATCATTCTCCACAGGTAGAGCTGGGCCCCAGGGCTATTGGGAGGAGTAGTCTGTAGTGGTGGGGTGCAGGGCCGGAGGCACAGGGAATAACCGGACGACACAGGGATGCAGTCACAAGGTCTTTACTCAGGAGTTCCAGGTTAGCACATCTATACAAATGCTGCCCTTGGGGTGCTGAGTCCTGCTGTGATGGGCTCTAGCCAATCCCGGATAGTTCAGAGGCACAACCCGGTACACCCTTCTGTGTTCCTTTCATGGTCGTCTTCCTGCGCTGACCTCTCCCGCCTGTCCTGCAACTGCACACACAGAGCCCCGAGCCGGTGTCCGCGGACCCTGTCGGGTGTCTTGAAGCTCTATCTCTTGGCTCTATGTGGTCACCTTTTCACTGGATGTGTGTGGATGTGGCTTCAGCACTTGAAGTAACCTCAGCCTCTGTTTTGCTAGCTGAGTCTTAAAGTTCTCCACTAGTTGAGGGGCCGGTCCCCTTCTGCGGCCAAGTCCCTCTACTCCGGTATGTCGTCTGTGGAAAGAGACCACGGGAGTATGGTGCACTTCCCGTGGGCTCTAGGAATCTTTCTGTCTTGTGCCTCGGTCGAGCTGCTGCAGCTCCAGACCACAGGTCTTTACTCCTCCACTGCTCCTTCCCGACTGGCTCACTTCCCACAGTATATCCCCACTAACTAAACTCCACTGCCCAACAGGCCGCCATAACCCTGGTCTGATGGAGTGTTGCTAAATGAGAGTGTCTGTGTTGTAAACTGGTTTGTGATCACCTTCCTTACCCGGGAATAGGATACTGCACACCTCTGGCTGAGGTGCAGTACCTCTGTGGCGACTGAAGCCTCAGGGGGCGCCACAAACACATGCACAATTTTATAGAGAAAAAGGAATAGCCAGCTCACCAGAAGCGGTTAGATACACATGGACCACGGAGAGCCGCTATGACAAGTGTGAGTAATCCAAAGGAAAAAAAAAGTGAAAATCTAGCTCCAAAAAATAAGAAAATATTTGTCTTTATTGAAGAATTCAAATCTAAATCCATGATGAATGGTTAAAAATGACAGTCTGACCATCATATTGGCGGTCCATAAGGAACTGTGAGCACAGGTAGCGATAGCTACGCGTTTCAGACGCACTTTCAAAGATATACTATACATTTTTTTGGGTGCTGGATTTTCACATTTCTTTTTTGGATAGGGTCAAATTTTCTTTAGATCCTCCGATCTAAAGGGAAAAAACGGTTATACGCTATAGGAAGTAAAATCACCAAAGTTCATCTTTTGGTCCATTTAATGTGCAAAGAACCAAGATGGGCAGCCACAGCAAATTACCACTGAGCTCCTGTTGCACACCGACTAACTCCCTATACCTCGGCCTCCTAGTCCCGGTACAGCAGGGCATGGCAGGAATGGGAGAGTTCATGCAATCTGCAGCTGCACCTGAAGTTTTAGGTTTCTAATAGTTAAAATAAGAGTAACAGACCAAATTGATGTTATAGATTATTGAACACCTTAGCCAGGATCTGGTTTGCTCTCCGTGTATAGGTGTAATAACATTGAATTATGCGTTTCCTGAGGCTGGATTCACCAGGTCCGTAGTGCATTATTAATCCGAGCCCTGCATTGCGAGCGCTGACCTTCCATTCCCCCCAGGTTATGTCAAACTGGAATGCTAAGAAATGTCTCTGTTCTGTTCGCATGTCTGGGATACCTTCCAGAGATCAGACAAGTATAGACTGGCATGTCAACCCACCCTGCACTGCTCCGTGACTGGGGAAGCTCGTGGATGTGCTGTATGGTTTATATGCTTAGAAAAATTTCTGTTCATAATACTTTTTTTTTTTTTTATCTTGTATTACCGGTAACTTTGTGAAAATGTGATAATTTCTAAATCGTTGGAATCCGATGCAACTGCTTTGTGATGGCGCCTGATGATGATGATGATGATGATGATCTTTTAGAGCGAGTGGTGATGTGCGCAACAGTGCAATATAGTAGAATTCTCATGTATATGAAATAATAAAAATTTGTGTGAACCGAACGGGATGAAGGTGTATGGTTTCTAATTGGAACATTAAGGGGGTTAGCCTCATGTCTATTTTTGATATCTGTACACAGTTTTTGGTGGTTCATAAAGATGCCAGTATTGAATTATTATTCTGATTTCTATTATTTCTCCAGACTGCTTGCTTTAGAGAAGAAAGGGATGTTTTGGTGAAATCAGAAACTCAGTGGATTCCCACTTTACATTATGCATTTCATGATGAAAACTACTTGGTAAGAAACTTCTAGGATTCGTTTTAAAACCTATATCCTTAAAGCCACATTACTGGCAAAATATTCTAACCATTCTATTTTGTAACTTGCCTCTATTGGCTATGGCAGGGGTGGGCAACTAATTTTCCTGAGGAGGCCACATGATAGACCGTGACTGGTTTGGAGGTCCGAACTAATAGTCTGAAATGTTATTCTGCTCAATATGAACATATATTAATGTAATATTTTATGTTAATGTTTTTTGTTTTTTTTTTCACTTCATATTAAGCAGCATTAAGTATGCTAACACCCCGCCCCCCCCCCACGACCACTATAGAGTATGAGCCCACACACCACACCCCAGTATACCATATGAGCACTAACATAGCCTCTATATACAGTATGAGCTCCCACACAGCCCTTATATACAGTATGAGCCCTCACATGGCCCCCTATATACCATGAGCCCTCACGTAGCCCCTCTATATACCATGAGCCCTCACGTAGCCCCTCTATATACCATGAGCCCTCACGTAGCCCCCTATATACCATGAGCCCTCACGTAGCCCCCCCTATATACCATGAGCCCTCACGTGGCCCCCTATATACCATGAGCCCTCACATGGCCCCCTATATACCATGAGCCCTCACGTGGCCCCCTATATACCATGAGCCCTCACGTGGCCCCCTATATACCATGAACCCTCACGTGGCCCCCTATATACCATGAGCCCTCACGTGGCCCCCTATATACAGTATGAGCCCTCACGTGGCCTCCTATATACGGTATGAGCCCCCACTTGGCCTCCTATATACAGCATGAGCCCCCACTTGGCCTCCTATATACAGCATGAGCCTCCTACATACATGCAAACATCCCATACACATGGGGGACAACACAAACAAACATATGGTGGTGGAGGAGGGCACTGTGCTGCCCGTGGTCCACTGTTTTCAGCCCTCCGCCTTTCTCAGTCCGTGGGCCGGACTGGAACAGCCACAGGGTCGGCTATGGCCCGCAGGCCACACTTTGCCCAGGCCTGGGCTGTGGTATGCACGGTTCTGCACCTCAATGTTGTCTGCATATTGAGAGATTAGGATTTGTCTGTTGATCTGTGAGCACCTTAAGAATTCTCAGATACAGATGTAGATTTCCTAATTGACATCTCTGATTAAGCTAAAAGACGACCTCCTTGGTCCTGGTGCTTATTTTACAAAAATGACAAACTATATTGATATATGTAAAACATGTTCTAATCCATAATTCATATTTTAAAGTATCTGGTGATGGACTACTATGTTGGAGGAGATCTGCTGACTCTACTTAGCAAGTTTGAGGACCGACTACCGGAAGAAATGGCTCGATTTTACTTGGCCGAAATGGTGTTGGCTATAGATTCAGTGCATCAACTGAACTATGTACACAGGTGAGACAATCCAGAATGTAGCATATGGTTTATTGCTCAGGATAAGCTTCTATATCCATTCATAAACAGATTCCATAGCTATAGTCTACTATAGATCTGAGATTAAATTCTTGTTTGTTTGTTTTTTTATTTTTCAGATCTAAACTACAAAATGTTACTTAGCTGTAGAATTCAACTATTTACAGTATGAAGGAATATATTTGGTCACAAATATTTAAAGGAGTTTATTAGTTTCAATAGCAGTTACTAAAGGCTGACATCTCTCGTTGTGGAGGGATGCATGATATGCCAATGGAAGGAGGCTTGTAAGCCTTGCAGTGCTCGTCTGCAAAATTCAGAGCGGAAGACAACTTTAACTCTAGCGCCACTTATTGAAGTGCCAATCCTAAAAGTCAATATCGACCCTTTAACAAATCTTTCACATTGTCATAGGATAAAAGTCAAATCGGAATCTCTAAGGGGTGCTTCACACACAGCGAGATCGCTGCTGAGTCACTGTTTTTGTGACGCAGCAGTGACCTCATTAGCGATCTCGCTGTGTGTGACACTGAGCAGCGATCTGGCCCCTGCTGTGAAATCGCTGCTCGTTACACACAGCCCTGGTTCGTTTTTTTATTGTTGCTCTCCCGCTGATAAGCACACATCGCTGCGTGTGACAGCGAGAGAGCAACAATCCTGAATGTGCAGGGAGCAGGGAGCCGGCGTCTGACAGCCTGCGGTAAGCTGTAACCAAGGTAACCATCGGGTAACCAAGGTGGTTACCCGATATTTACCTTCGTTACCAGCGTCCGCCGCTCTCGCTGCCAGCGCCAGCTCCTGCTCTCTGCGCATGTGGCTGCAGTACACATTGGGTAATTAACCCGATGTGTACTGTAGCTAGGAGTGCAGGGAGCCAGCGCTAAGCAGTGTGCGCGGCTCCCTGCTCTCTGCACATGTAGCTGCAGTACACATCGGATAATTAACCCGATGTGTACTGTAGCTAGGAGAGCATGGAGCCAGCACTCAGTGTGCGCGGCTCCCTGCTCTCTGCACATGTTGCAGCACAGCGACGCGTGTCGTTATGATCGCTGCTTCGGCTGCTGTGTTTGACAGCTAAGCAGCGATCATAACAGCAACTTACAAGGTCGCTGTTACGTCACAGAAAATGGTGACGTAACAGCGATGTCGCTGTGTTAGTGTGAACCCAGCTAATAATAATAATATATTAGTCATGTGGCGAGACTCCTTAGTGTCGATATTGACTTTTTAAGATTGCTAGTTCTATCGTATGGCACTAGAATTCAAGTCCTCTTCTATGAATTTGTATATTTAACTGTTCCTGAAATCTTTTCCCCATATGTTTTACTTGATGATAATTTGGGCATTGCTCAATTCATATATTATTGAATATTTTTAGTGCTAACAAAAAATAATTTTTTTTTTTTTTTTTTCCTCTTTCTTTCTTTCCCCCCACAGAGATATAAAGCCAGATAATATTCTCATTGACCTGAAAGGCCACATCCGACTTGCTGACTTTGGATCTTGTTTGAAAATGCGGCCAGATGGCATGGTAATTCTACAAAGTCATAGCCATTTTCCACTGTGATATAAACACCCCTAAAGCATATATTGTAATTATAATAAAGTTAATCTCTCTATTTCCAGAGGTCTAAAAATAGTTTCCCCACTTGAAATGTCACCAATAGGCCACCATATAATCTATGGGTCTGGTCCTAAAGATATCCAACAAAGGAATACCCCTTTAAACTTCCCTATCTCCAAGATACTATACCAATATGTAATAGGTGTAATAATAAGAATATTAGTAAATGCCTCCATTTAGAAATGTAGTATAGTTCTCCTGATTAGCTTACCTCATGTGCAGGGCATTACAGCTTAGGTATTAAGCAGATGGGGGTGGTGTAGTGGATGATGTGAAAAGATGTCATTCGTATCGGAGTAAAAAATAAGTGTACACAAGAACACTTTAAATTTTTATAGAAGTGTGTGATACATTTGTGAACTAAGCCCAGTTTGATGTGGAAATATATAAAAGTAGCAACGACCTGATTTTGCACTCTGCCATTGAGGCATTTGGCAGTCTATGCTTCCACCTAGTGTTGAAAACATGGAGCCATAATGTATTACTGACTGTCAAGATCTCCCTCCCGAAGAAAGGTTTTTCAGTAATTTAGTGGCAGCGCAGTGGGCTTTGCAATGATCAGTTTGTCTTGATTCGTTCCTCGACTAAATGCCTTTTCAGATTTCCGACTGCAAGTTTCTATTGCTTACTGATCAGTGGAGACCTTGGTAATTTAGTGATCTTTAAAGCATTCATAAAAAGGTTTTGGTAATACGTACTATGTTCAATGAAAAAAGTCTCCTTTTCTTTATTATTGGGGTGGCCTTGAGTGTTTTTCTACCCACCCCCTTCACAACTTCGCCAGGATTGTTCCCCCTAGTCCCGTCATAAAAGAACTAAACTGTACGTATTATATCCTTCATAATGAAAGAAGACGGTACATACGTAAGAGTATGATACTTTCTCTCACCTCGTTGGGGAACACAGCGCCCTATGGTCTTGTGTCCGACAATGAGGGCTCCAAGAAAGAGAGGGATTTTACAGTGAGTATACAAAAATCCTCTCTTCTCTCTCACTTCATTGGGGGACACAGGACCATAGGGAACTGTCTTCCAGTAAAGGTTTCGAGAAAGAGAGCTTTTACGGTGAGTATGCAAAAATCCTCCCTTTTTCACTTTCATTGTAAGACACAGGACAAAAATCCTCTTTTTCTAATAAACTATTTAATTTGAGCAAATCCCTAGTACCTAAAAATCCCCTTACTATCTTTCCAGGTGGAGTCATCCGTTGCTGTCGGCACCCCAGATTACATTTCACCAGAAATTCTCCAAGCCATGGAGGATGGCAAGGGCAAGTATGGGACAGAGTGTGACTGGTGGTCACTTGGAGTCTCAATGTATGAAATTCTCTTTGGAGAGACTCCTTTCTATGCCGAATCCCTAGTAGAAACTTACGGAAAAATAATGAATCATGAGGTAAAGTTAATATTAATGTTCTTTCATGTACTACTCCATATGTTGCGTATATCATATATGTTTGGATTTTGCCTATTTTTTGGGTAATCTTCCCCATTCTCATTTTTTACACTCTTGGCGCAGGTTCATCTACAGTTCCCATCTGAAATTACAGATGTTTCTGACAATGCAAAGGATCTCATCAGACGCCTTATCTGCCGACAAGCGAATCGGCTCGGAAGAGGTGGTGTTGATGACTTTAAGAAACATCCGTTCTTCACTGGTGTAGAGTGGGAAAATATTCATACAGCTACTCCACCTTACATCCCCGAAGTGGACAGTCCAGCAGACACCTCCAATTTTGATGTGGATGATGAATCTTTAAAACATTCGGTAGGTTATGGTTTAATTTACCTTTTAAAGCTCAGGTGTAGCTACTGTTATCCCTAATAATGCCTCGCTGTCACACTTAAATTTGATACTGTAGGATGAGATGTTTGGTTTTTTGATGGTCCTCTCACTACAAAGTTTTTTTGCGTGGTGTCTGCATTGGAAATTGGGAGATCTATAGGGTCAAAGAATTATGCACCGTATTGTATGACATGTGGCGTATTTCATTAAAAAAAAAAAAGCTGTCTCCATAATTAGGTGCACACCACTCCCCTACTTGCTGGGTGAATAGTGCGCTCCTGATTGACAAATTGGACATGTTCCGTTTATTGTGACGCTTGCCGGAACTGTGCTTGCAACGTTGGAGTGCGCAGAGGCAGCTTTTACCTTTGCAGCTGTGGAGAAGTGCAGCTGCACTAAAGCTAGCCAGATCTAGTGATCCATCCTGCTTCAAAGCAGCGCTTACAAGTTTTTATAAAGGCTGTAAGTGCTGCACTCCTTGCTAGGGAGACAGCGAAGGTGGGTGGTAAACTAGGCAACGAGCAGTAAACTACTAAAGGGAATCTGTTTAGTAGGATAAACCCTCCTAAGCCGCCTAACTGGACATGCACGCCCTAGAATGTTCAATAAAATAATATCTGTGATTTAAAGTCTTATTACCAAGAAATCCCCATTTTGCTTAATTATTTAAATGATCTGTTAAGATTAATAAGCTGGACAGTGATTCCCCTAAGAATCTGCCTTCGGTGCTTTTATTAAATGAAAGGTTGTGTTACCAGAGACATTTAGACCAGGAGAGCAGACTCAGTCATTACATGTCTCACACTGGTCCTCCTTTCATTTCAATAATCTCTGAAGTCAGATTCTCACGGAGATCTATGTCCTATCTATAGGTCTTTAACAGCTCCTTACATATTAAGAAAACCGTGGATTTCTCAGGAATAGGACATCTCATCGTAGGTATCATTTATTTAACTTTCTATAACCATGCTGAAATAGACGGCTTAGAGGAGTGGTTGATCCTATTGACAGATTCCCTTGAAATATGCCTCCACTCTTTAGAATAGAGGAGTTTTAAAAGTGAGCAAATTACAAAGTTGGTTGTTTGTACAACTACTTTGCTATTTTAACCATTATAACTATTAATGATGTTAAGACCTCTTTCAATATTTACGTTTTTGGTTCTTTTAACCATTGTGTGTGTGTGTGTGTGTGTGTGTGTGTGTGTGTGTGTGTGTGTGTGTGTGTGATATTTCTACTTTATATTATTGAATTTCTTTCATTTTATGGTATGTTTAATTCTAGGAAACCTTGCCTCCTAATAATCACAATGGCTTTGCGGCACATCTTCTTCCGTTTGTGGGATTTACATTTACATCTAGCTGGTATGTACAGTAAAATGTCAACTAGCTGTACTTTGGGAAAAAAAAATTAAACCTTGAAATGAAGCTGATTTTGATTTTATACATGTATATCTTTTTTATATACAGTTGTACATTTAACATCTATAATTGGTCACTACCACAGGACCTAATTATTACATATAGGGAACCACCCAATTCATATTAGATAACATAGCAAAAAATTGGTACTAAACCTAATTATTAAAACTATTTATTATAAACCTATAAAATATTATTAAAATTAAAAAGCAAGAAGTCCAATAAGGATGGCTATACCATGTATAATTTCAATATAATAAACATATAATCATATCAGTTCAATGGCAAGCTCAATTATCACCAAAATGAATAAGGGGTTATAAAGGAGAGAAAAAAACTACACATATAAAGAATCTACTCAATTATCAGTGCAAAACAGCGTAGGCAGTCACTAAATGCTAACGCCTAATAAAAATTCACCCCAACTATCGCCAATTAATGGTTATGATAATGGTACTAACCCGTTACTACAGTGGTACAAAGCCTCACGGGTCGTCCCAACGTGCGTTTCACCTTTTCATCAGGAGGCGTTCCCTGATGAAGAGGTGAAACGCGTGTTGGGATGACCTGTGAGGCTTACTATCACTGTATTAACGGGTTAGTACTATTACCATTTATTAATTGGGGATAGTTAAGGTGGATTTTGATTAGGCACTTAGCATTTAGTGACTGCATACGCTGTTTTGCCCTGGCAATTGAGTATATTATTTTTATGTTGTGTAGTTTTTTCTTCTCCTTTTATAACCCCGTATTCATCGTAGTGATAATTGATCTGATATGACTGTAGGTTTATTATATTGAAATTATACGTGGTATAGCCAACCTTATTGGACTTCTTGCTTTTTAATTTCAATAATTTATGTTTATAATATTTTTTAATAATATGGTTTAGTACCACTTTTTTTGCTGTTATGTTAGTTATACATTTAAGTATTATACAAAGTGAGTCCCTGATGACTGCAAAGGCAGAGAGCTTTGATTCATGCAAGTGTCTGAAAACTTGTCTACACTAAGAGCATGTTCACACGTTGCACAGATTTGCGGCTTTTTTTCTCAGGTGTGCAAAACAGTATTGTATTCCAAGGATAATCAATTTATTTTCCAAAATGTCATTCTCATGCTTTTTTTTTTTTTGCGACTTTGGACCTAAATTTGTTTTAAAATTTAAAAAAAATGTCAATTCCTTATGCTTTGCGCACAAACAAAATTGCATGTAATTTCCGCTACAGTTTTCTGGCCTTAACCATTTTTCATGCAGAAGAAAACACATCAAGACAGCTTTACCATACCCTTACACAAAATATGCAGGCTGTTTTGCCTTTACAGTAATACTTATGAAATATGAAGAAAACTCTTTTAATAGTTTTCTCTCTAATTGCTTGTTGTATTTTTCTTGTAAAATTCTACCTGTTCATACTATTTCTATAGCCCATTATCAGACCAAGGTACACTGATTAACGTCGCGGTCAGTAATGGCACAGGAACCAGACAAGGGCAAGAAAAAGACACAATCCAAGGTATTTCTTCTAGGGTCCATTTTTTATTTTCTGAACTGTACAGGATAGGAAACATAAATTTAATGGCCAGATTAAAAATTGCAATATTTGTTAATGTTTTTTTTAAATATAGTTATACACAAATTAAAACACAATTGTTCAATGTTTGGTAATACTCACTAGGTATTTGTAAGGATTATTCAATTGATGTGACTTTTTTTTGTCTCAAATGTGGTTAGATCACAATCTTGGAATTTAATGATGCAAAAACACTGTGTGTGTATGTATGTATGTATGTATGTGTGTGTGTGTATATATATATAATATATATATATATATATATAAAATACACACATTATATATATATATATATATATATATATATATGTGTGTGTGTATGTATATATATATATATAATATATTATATTGGGCGGGGCGTTGCCAGGGATAGTAACTGTCTCTGTCTCTCCCAGTCACTGTGGGTGTCGCTGTCTGTCTCTTTCCTTGTCTGTCTGTTTCTATCTCTGTTTGTATTTGTATCAGTTTATCTGTCTCTATCTCTGTGTCGGTCTCTGGCTGTCTCTTTGCCCGGCTCTCCACAGACATCTTATTACCTCACACATAAGCTTCTTATACTAAGTTTATTTTGTTCCTATAGCAACCACTGACAGTTGCTATTAATAACCTAGAGCTCCCACCTCCATTCAGTTTCATGGAAGCAGGATTTTTGGATAGTAATTGTAAAGTGCGGGGTTAAGTTTCCCACCCAAACATAGTCTATGACGTTCCCTGAGTCACATGGAGTGTCTGTGCAAAATTTCGTGATTTGTAAATGCGACTGTGCGGATTCCTTTAGAATACATACATACATTCATTCATTCATTCATTCATTCATTCATTCATTCATTCATTCATACATACATACACACTCAGCTTTATATATTAGATTCATATTTTATGTTCATAAATGTATGTAAAATTGAATTGTGCCTTCACTCACACAAAATACGTTGCAGACAGACTTTGCCTATGTCCTTTTTATAATGTTTGTCTTCAGTAGTTGCTATCAATTTTTTTTTTCTGTTTTGTTTTATATTTTTTTTACACATTCAGGGCTGTAGAAATAATTACATGCTAAATTGCGTTATTCAATAAAAAAATACAGCATACTGTAGATTTGTTTGGGGTTTTTTTTTCTCTTACATATTCCTACATTGGTTGTGAATGTGTGTGGTTTTCTGTTTTGGATTTATATTCTGTTAATGCGTTCTGCACTTCTGGTGAGCTTTTTTCACGTTACAATTTATTTATTTTTTTTAAGCAATTTAGTTAAAATCACATATGTGAATAAAATGATTTCATAATTTTGAAAAGTAAATTTAAAAAAAAAAGCTACTAAAAACAGATATGAATTGTAAAGTGCTGCAAAATGTTGACCCCATAGAAATAAAAAAATAGTATTACAAGGTTCTAAATTGTATTATTTATCACACTTTTTCAATCTGGGGGTAGCTTTAAATATTTTGTTAGCAAAGGAATGGTGTCTTAAAACTTTTGACCTCTTCGTGCATTGTTGAAATTCTTTGTCTTCCAGCTGCCAATTATAATAACAGTGTTTCAAGCTCTGAGACCCCTACCAATGATCGGGAGATCCGGAGTCTAAAGACGGAGATGGAAATTCTGCAAAAGAAATTAGCAGGTATGTGCTGTGCGTTTTGTATTGTCACCCTTATAATTTTCAGCATGACTCCCTTCACTTCATCAAATCTGACAAGCCGGGTCCTTAACTCCCCTGAGAATCCTCTGTCCGGGGCCCCCATACAAATTGGATTGCTGGCCATACCCATCAATATAGGCTTACGATAGTCTGTGTATGACAGGCTTCATATTTACAGTCATATTGTGGTATCTGCCAATAGTAGCTGACTATACAAATTAGATAGCACTTGTAAATCTTAATGGTTACCCATTGCCGATTAGTTTTCGTTTATACTTCAGGCTTGTGTCCAAGTTCATTTGTTAGTTTACTCCACAGAAAAATCCACAGAACAGGATTCCATGTCAGGAGCGCAAATTCAGTCTTTGGAAAAACAGATCCGGACACTGAAAAAAGATAAAGATCGATATACCAAGGTAAATGAGAACTCAATTCTCTTTGACAACCTTGTTGTAGGGCTTTACAGAAACGTGGAGCAGGAGCTTCGGAGTACCGTATCAGATGATTGACGGCCGAAGAATCGTTCTGCCGACAGCCATCTAATGTGTGTTGCCAGTTTGTCATCTAGTTCTGTATGTTTTCATTACAGGATCTTGCTGATTTGTTGGAACAGCTAAAGTCTCAAGGAGAAGAACTGAGGATAGCGGTTGAGAAGCAACGAAAATCTCAAGATGAACTGCGTGGAATGGAGGACCGATGTGAAGGGTTAAGTACTCAAAATAGTAGATTGTCCCGAAGACTGAAAGATAAAGAAGATGAGGCAGAAGCAGCAGCAGAAAAAGTGAGGATGCTGAGAAAGGACCTGCATAAAGCTGAAGCCAGTAGGAGAGAGGTAGGAACATTCTCTAGACCAGTGTTTCTCAACTCCAGTCCTCAAGACCCATCAACAGATCATGTTTTCAAGTTTTCCTCAATATTAGACAGGGAATAATTCCATCACCTGTGCAACATTAATGAAAGCCTGATAACCTGATTAAGGAAAACCTGAAAACATGATCTGTTGGGGGGTGTTGAGGACTGGAGTTGAGAAACACTGCTCTATACTAATAGTTTGCTATGCTATACCTATACAGCGGGTGAAAGAAGTATTGAATATGTTAATTTTCTAATTAAATATATTTCTAAAGGTGATATTGACATGAATTTCTCACCCAGATGTCGGTAACAGGCAAAAAATAAATCAAACCACAGATGTCAATAAATTTAAGTTGTGGAATAATGAGAAATGTCACAGGAAAAAGGTATTCAACACTTACTGAAATTAATATTTTGTTCAAAAGGATTTGTTGGTGTCGCCTCCTATAGGGATAAACTAGTGGCATGCATTGCTCAGGTGTGATTTTTGGTCCATTCTTCCACACAAACACTTTTCAAAATCTGAAGGTTCCGTTGGCTCCTGCTATGATCTCTGAGGTGATCAGATCAGCCATTCTATCAGCCTTATTTTCTTTCTATGAAACCAATTGAGTTTTCTTGGCTGTTTTTGGGATCATTGCCTACCTTTGATTCATCTTAATCATACTGGTAGATGGCAGCAGATTTTTATCAAGACTGTCTCGATACCTTTGTCTATTCATCCTTCCTTCGATTACATGACGTTTGCCAGTGTCGTATGCTGAAAAACAGCCCCACACCATGATGTTCCCACCTCCAAACCTCATTGTTGGCATGTAAAAAGGCCTCCAAACACGATGTGTATTATGGTATCCATTGAGTTTGATTTTTGTCTCCTCTGACCAGACTATATTCTCACAGGCTTGCCTAAATGTTGTTGAGTAAACGTTAAAATCACTTGAACATGCTTTTTGTTCAGTAATGGAGTTTTGTGTGGTGAGCGTGCATACAGGTCATGAGGGCCAGTGCATTACTTATTGTTTTCTTTGAAACAATTGTACCTGCTCATTCCAGGTCTTTCTGTAACTCTCCACAGGAGGTCCTTAGCTCTTGGACAACTCTTTTGATAATTCGTTTCACTCTTCTGTATGAAATCGTACGAGGAGCACCTGGTCATGGCCGGCTTATGGGTGAAATGCTCTTTCCACTTCCGGATCATGGCCTAATTAGTGCTCACTGGAATCTTGAGTAGTTTATAAATTCTGTAACCAATGGTATGTAACCAATCAGTATGTTTTGCAACAATACAGTTGCAAATGTCTTGAGACAGCTCACTGGTATTACCCACCATGAGATGTTTCTTGTGTGGCACCTTGGTAATCAGACACTTTTTTTTTTTTTTTTGGCAATCAGTTGAACCAGCTGATATAATTTTTCACTTAGTGGTAGGATTACCTTCTAGTTATAGATGGGTTTCAGCGGGTGTCATGACTTTCCATTGCTTTTTTTCATCTGTTTCTGCATGTGTTCAATACTTTTTTTTTCCCAGTGTTTCTCATTATTACACATAACTTAAGAGCATCTATGATTTGATTTCTTTTCCTGTGTAGGTTGAATGGGTTGTTAACAATATCTGGTGAGAATTTTAATGTTGTTTGCACCTTTTTAGAGATATATTTACTTAGAAAATTGGTAACTTGTTCAATACTTATTTCACCGGATGTACATCTTATGTCTGATGTATTAAGTGTATTTAAAGAAAAAATGGATGTAGACGATTTCTTTTATTATGAAATGACTGTAAAATATTTTTATTTAAATTTTTTTACATTTTTGTAGGCAGAATCACTAGTTGAGGATCTGACCCTACAAGTGGAGAGACAGAAGAAATTGGTAGAGAGAAGCGAAACTCTTGCTGCTCAGGCTTCAGAAGACCTGGAAAGGGTCAAGGTAATAATTGTCTATATTCTCTCTAGTGTGTGCTTCGTAGAGTGCAGTTTTAAAGCCTGCTTTACACGTTTGCAACGCCCCCATCGTATGTGCAGCACGTTCAATTTGTTGAACGTGCCGCACAAACGATTAATCCCCGTCACACGCACTTACCTTCCATACGATCTCGATGTGGGCGGCGAACGTCCACTTCCTGGAGTGGGAGGGACGTTTGGCGTCACATCGACGTCACGTGGCAGCCGGCCAATAGAAGCAGAGGGGCGGAGCTGAGCGGGACGTAAACATCCTGCCCACCTCCTTCCTTCCGCTTTGTGGGCCGGGAGCCGCAGGAGGCAGGTGAGATCTGTTCATCGTTCCCGGGGTGTCACACACTGGGATGTGCGCTGCCCCGGGTACGATGAACAATCTGACGTTCAATTCGTCTGGAATGAACGACGTGCATGCGATGAACGGTTTTTCGTTAAATCGCAATTGCACGTCACTGTCACACGCTACAACATACCTTACGATGCCGGATGTGCGTCACTTACGACGTGACCCCGCCGACACATCGTAAGATATCTTGTAGCGTGTAAAGCAGGCTTAACACCCATAGTTGTGATATTCTGTCTTCCTACAGGTACAGCAGGCTGTCACTTCTCCTGTTATCAGTGGATCAGTTCATAGCTACGAGATGGCACAGCAGAAAGTAGAACTTGAAAGACGGATCCAACAACTGGAGATGGAGCATTCTCAACTGAGAGGAGAATATACTAGTCGGGACGCTGAACATGCCAATGAGACCAAATTACTTCGCAGAGAACTTGGAGAGAAGGAAGAGGAACTAATGTCGTTAAAACATGAATTAGAAGGAATGCAGGAAATCATTGGCAAAACAAGAAATGACAGGTAAATGTTAGAATGGTGCCTTCTGTGTGTAGAAGGGGGGGCTGCGCACCACCACATACATGTACCATGTTTTATAGTCTAAATACTATAAGATGTATGCGTTTTGTATTAATGGCCACCATGTAGTGGCGAGTCAACTTTAGATTAGATGCTAGATAAGATAGGTTTAAGGTAGTGGCAGATAACTGGAAAGAACAGGAGGAAGGCTCAAGTGGGGACCAGTGAAGAATAGGTTTCAAGTGTAAGACATGGTCTCAGTGCAGGGGCACCCAGGGAACCTTGATGTAACCTCTAGAGGTTCGGAGCCTACGGCTCACCCTGACTGGCTTAGAGAGTAGTCCAGCTACACAGCAGTTGGGGTGCGGAGTCGGACAAAGGTGAACAGCGTTTGGGGAAGGAGATGCAGACTCTGGAGCTTGAGGACAAGATCCAAGAAAGTAGGGGGGAACAGATCAAAGAGCAGTACCCCACGCTGAAAGGAAGGAAAGAAAGGCCATGTCTGTCAACGGTGTCAAGAATAAAGGTGAACTATTCTGGTTGGCTAAGCGAACACTGGTTTTGCATGTGTTATGTGTTACTGATTGTCTAAGTCGGCGACTGAGTGTGGGGCACTGGCCTGAAGAAACCAGTAAGTATCATGCACTCCACCCGAAGTCACATCCGCAGAGTCTCCTTGGCGAAAGAGTGAGGTGCCCACGCGGCCTGGTGCTTCCATCTTTCATGTGCTTAAAGGGTTTGTGTCATGTTCTTACTTCACTAGCCAATTGCTCCCCTTCTTCCCAGCTTTTTGCTCTCCAGGTAGCACTGTGCTCCCGATTGATCCACAGTTCACACCAGCACATGGTTGCGCTGCTGGCTCCAAATGGTGGTGGTGCAGGGTGACCTAGGTCAGATCCAAGAATTGTGCCAACTTAACATCAGCAAAGAGCTGGTAAATGCTGCACTTCTTGCCTAGGAGATCGGCTGCCGTAGATTGAAGCGGTGGCCAGTAATATAGGGAATGAGCAGTAAACCATAAAATGAAACCTCTTCAGGAAGGAAGTGGGACAGGCATTGGAAATAAAAGCACAGTTTTATTTAAACCTGTTAAAAGCAAACATGAATACACAAGCTGCACTACTTTTAGGCATATCCATGTAGCGCACTACGACTAACGACCTAAAATGCGTCAGCAGCAATGCATCTTGTGTGTTGGTTAAACATGCTGGATTATAACAAATATAAATAAGACTTTGCTGCTAGTGTCTTAATGCTGAACTCCTTTCCTTCTTCAGAATTCATTTCTGTACATGGCAGTAGATGAGGCATGAAGGGCATTATCCTATGTTGTATCTGTAGCGTAACTGGAAAAACGCCTTCGTTCTTGCAATCTGAGAGGATTTTTATGAAAAAAGAGAATTTTGTTTACTTACCGTAAATTCTTTTTCTTTTTCGCTCTATTGGGAGACCCAGACAATTGGGTGTATAGGCTATGCCTCCAGAGGCAGCACAAAGTATTACACTGAAAAGTGTTAAGCCCCTCCCCTTCTGCCTATACACCCCCCGTGCTCCCACGGGCTCCTCAGTTTTTATGCTTTGTGCGAAGGAGGCAGACGTGCAAGCACAGCTCCACAGATTAGTCAGCAGCAGCTGCTGACTAGGTCGGATGGAAGAAAAGTGGGCCCATATAGGGCCCCCAGCATGCTCCCTTCTCACCCCACTTTTGTCGGCGGTGTTGTTAAGGTTGAGGTATCCATTGCGGGTACGGAGGCTGGAGCCCACATGCTGTTTTCCTTCCCCATCCCCCTTAGGGCTCTGGGTGAAGTGGGATCTTATCGGTCTCCAGGCACTGAGACCGGGCTTCATCCACAACTCCTGTGGAGCCTGATGGATAGGAGCCGATACCGTTCAGGGACATGGCCCTGCATCTTAAAGGTACTCTGTATCCCTATGGGGACCGCGCACGGCATCACCTCAGCTTTGCTGGGTGTGCTAGTGCACCGGGGACCGCGGCGCTGACCGGGTCTATATGTGCCATTACACACTCAGCGTCGCTGAGTGTGTTTATATGTAAGGGCTACCGCACTGACCGCCGTTGCCACGGGACACTGCGGCGCGGCTGGGACTTGTAGTTCGCCGGGGACTTTCACGCGACCGCGCTTTTACGGCGGCCGCGTTTATTACTACAGTCCCCGGCTTCATTGCGGCCTAGTTTCCCTTTTTTTCTCCCGCCCTCAGCCCTGACAGGCAGGGGAAGGGCGGGACGCTGCACGGAGCGAGCAGCAATGAGGGCTGGAGTATGATTTACATGCTCCACTCCCCTCACTGTGCACAGTGTGAGCGCCCGTTTCGCGCTCTTTCTAGGCCACGCCCACAGCTTCCTCAGCTCGTCAGGACGCCGCAGCCATTCCTGTCAGCTCCACCGACGCTGCAGAGAGGGACATATTCATGGGAGACCCAGACACGGTCTCTGGTGGCCTCACAACCGCTTAGGCGGCTGGTAAGCAGCACATGTGGTGCTAGCCCCATGGTGCTGTATTGTATTGGTACATTATTTGTGTACTGTATATAATTTACACTGTATGAGCACAGTTCTTTCTGGCTATATACCCTATTGTGTTACTCAGGGAAAACTGTAGCATGGCGCCCACAAAAGGCAGGGGTGCCAAAACACAGGCTTATTATGTTGCCTGCGCCGCATGTAAGACCCAGCTACCGGCAGGTTCCACTGACCCTCATTGTGTACAGTGTTCGACCCCTGTGACACTTCCTCAGCCGGATCCTCTGCTAAGAGGGGCCCAGGGGGAGCCACCTTGTTGACACTGTCCAGGTGACGGGGACTGAGTTTGCAGCCTTTAAGGATCAACTCTGAGACTATGGCTAAGATACTAGAAGCCTTGCAGTCCAGACCGGTATCTCAGCAAAGGGACTCTGTTGAATCATTGTTCCCTGACCCCCCTCAGTTGGACCAACAATGTCCTCACGGGGTATCTCATACATCCCAGACGGAGGGTTCGGACTTAGAACCTAGCCCCAGATCGTCTAAGCGGGCCCGCTTAGAATTTCCCTCGACATCATATTGTTTAGGGTCTCAGCGGGGGGATTCTCTGGTTGATGATGCGGAAACAGCTGATCAGGATTCTGATCCTGGGAGCGCTCTCAATCTTAATTCTCCAGACGGGGACGCCATAGTGAATGATCTTATTGCATCTATTCATCAGTTGCTGGATATTCTTCCCTCAGCCCCTCCGGCGGAGGAGTCTGATTCTCAGCAGGAGAAATTTCGCTTCAGGTTCCCCAAGCGTACACCGAGTATGTTTCTAGACCACTCTGATTTCAGAGAGGCAATCCAGAATCACCATGCTTGTCCGGATAAGCGTTTCTCTAAGCGCCTTAAGGATACACGTTATCCTTTTCCCCCGGAAGTGGTTAAAGGTTGGATTCAATGACCCAAAGTGGATCCTCCAATCTCCAGACTGGCGGCTAGATCCATACTTGCAGTGGAAGATGGGGCCTCGCTTAAAGATGCCACTGACAGGCAGATGGAGCTCTGGATGAAATCCATCTATGAAGCTATCGGAGCTTCTTTTGCCCCAGCATTCGCAGCTGTATGGGCGCTACAAGCTATATCAGCAGGTCAAGCGAAAATTGAAGCGGCCGCGCCACAAGTGGCTGCCATTACCTCCCAGACCTCGGCAATTGCGTCTTACGCTATGAATGCTGTCCTGGACTCTGTGAGCCGTACGGCAGTTGCGACCGCCAATTCGGTAGTAGTCCGCAGGGCCTTGTGGCTACGGGAGTGGAAGGCAGATTCCGCTTCCAAAAAGCGTTTAACCGGTTTGCCAATTTCTGGCGACAGGCTCTTTGGCGAGCGCCTGGATGAAATCATCAAACAATCCAAGGGAAAGGATACATCCTTACCCCAGCCCAAGCAGAACCTCTCCCAACAGAGGAGAGGGCAGTCGAGGTTTCGGTCCTTTCGGGGCGCGGGCAGGTCCCAATTCTCCTCGTCCAAAAGGTCTCAGAAAGAACAAAGGAACTCTGATGCATGGCGGTCTAAGTCACGTCCTAAAAAGGCCATTGGGAGCACCGCTAACAAAGCGGCTGCCTCATGACTTTCTACCTCCTCTAGTAGCATCCTCGGTCGGTGGCAGGCTCTCCCGCTTTTGCGACACCTGGCTGCCACAAATAAAAGACCGCTGGGTGAGAGACATTCTCTCTCACGGTTACAAGATAGAGTTCATCTCTCGTCCCCCGACTCGATTCTTCCGGTCCTCTCCGCCTCCCGAGCGAGCCGAGGCTCTTCGGCAGGCGCTGGGCACCCTGAAGGCAGAAGGAGTGGTGGTCCCTGTTCCTCTTCAGCAACAGGCCCACGGTTTTTACTCCAACTTGTTTGTGGTCCCAAAGAAGGACGGGTCCTTCCGTCCTGTCCTGGACCTGAAACTTCTCAACAAACACGTAAAGACCAGGCGGTTCCGGATGGAATCCCTCCGTTCCGTCATCGCCTCAATGTCCCAGGGAGATTTCCTTGCATCGATCGATATCAAAGATGCTTATCTCCACGTTCCGATTGCCCCAGAGCACCAACGCTTCTTGCGCTTCGCCATGGAAAACGAACACCTGCAGTTCGTGGCACTACCATTCGGCCTGGCAACAGCCCCACGGGTTTTCACCAAGGTTATGGCTACTGTAGTAGCGGTCCTCCATTCTCAGGGTCATTCTGTGATCCCGTACTTGGACGATCTGTTGATCAAGGCACCCTCTCAAGAGGCATGCCAACACAGCCTCGACGTTACCCTGGAGACTCTCCAGAGTTTCGGGTGGATCATCAATTTTCCAAAGTCAAATCTGACACCGGCCCAATCGCTGACGTACCTTGGCATGGAGTTTCATACCCTCTCAGCGATAGTGAAGCTTCCGCTGATCAAACGGCAGTCACTACAGAAAGGGGTACAGTCTCTCCTTCAAGGCCAGTCACACCCCTTGAGGCGCCTCATGCACTTCTTGGGGAAGATGGTGGCAGCAATGGAAGCAGTCCCTTTCGCGCAGTTTCACCTGCGTCCCCTTCAATGGGACATCCTACGCAAATGGGACAGGAAGCCGACGTCCCTCGACAGGACCGTCTCCCTCTCTCAGGCGACCAAAGCCTCCCTTCGGTGGTGGCTTCTTCCCACTTCATTATCGAAGGGGAAATCCTTCCTTCCCCCATCCTGGGAAGTAGTCACGACAGACGCGAGTCTGTCAGGATGGGGAGCGGTTTTTCTCCACCACAGGACTCAGGGTACGTGGACCCGGCAAGAGTCCTCGCTTCAGATCAATGTTCTGGAAATTCGGGCAGTGTATCTTGCCCTGAAAGCGTTCCAGCAGTGGCTGGCAGGCAAGCAGATCCGAATTCAGTCGGACAATTCCACAGCGGTGGCATACATCAATCACCAAGGCGGCACACGCAGTCGTCAAGCCTTCCAGGAAGTCCGGCGGATCTTGATGTGGGTGGAAGCCACGTCCTCCACCATATCCGCAGTTCACATCCCAGGCGTGGAAAACTGGGAAGCAGATTATCTCAGTCGCCAGGGCATGGACGCAGGGGAATGGTCCCTTCACCCGGACGTGTTTCAGGAGATCTGTTGCCGCTGGGGGGTGCCGGACGTCGACCTCATGGCGTCCCGGCACAACAACAAGGTACCAATGTTCATGGCACGGTCTCAAGACCCCAGAGCTCTGGCGGCAGACGCCTTAGTTCAGGATTGGTCGCAGTTTCAGCTCCCGTATGTGTTTCCTCCGCTGGCACTGTTGCCCAGAGTGTTACGCAAGATCAGGGCCGACTGCCGCCGCGCCATCCTCGTCGCTCCAGACTGGCCGAGGAGGTCGTGGTACCCGGATCTGTGGCATCTCACGGTCGGCCAACCGTGGGCACTACCAGACCGAACAGACTTGCTGTCTCAAGGGCCGTTTTTCCATCTGAATTCTGCGGCCCTCAACCTGACTGCGTGGCCATTGAGTCCTGGATCCTAGCGTCTTCAGGATTATCTCAGGATGTCATTGCCACTATGAGACAGGCTAGGAAACCAACGTCCGCCAAGATCTATCACAGGACGTGGAAAATTTTCTGTCATGGTGCTCTGCTCAGGGTTTTTCCCCCTGGCCATTTGCATTACCTACTTTTCTGTCCTTCCTTCAATCTGGACTGGAAAAGGGTTTGTCGCTTGGCTCCCTTAAGGGACAAGTTTCTGCGCTCTCGGTGTTTTTCCAGAAGCGCCTAGCTAGACTTCCACAGGTACGCACGTTCCTGCAGGGAGTTTGTCACATCGTTCCACCTTACAAGCGGCCGTTAGAACCCTGGGATCTGAACAGGGTGCTGATGGTTCTTCAGAAACCACCATTCGAGCCAATGAGAGATATCTCTCTCTCACGCCTTTCGCAGAAGGTGGTCTTCCTAGTAGCAGTCACCTCTCTTCGGAGAGTGTCTGAGCTAGCAGCGTTGTCATGCAAAGCCCCTTTTCTGGTGTTTCACCAGGACAAGGTGGTTCTACGTCCGGTTCCGGAATTTCTCCCTAAGGTTGTATCTCCCTTTCATCTCAATCAGGATATCTCTTTACCTTCTTTTTATCCTCATCCAGTTCACCAATGTGAAAAGGATTTGCACTTGTTAGATCTGGTGAGAGCACTCAGATTCTACATTTCTCGTACGGCGCCCCTGCGCCGCTCGGATGCACTCTTTGTCCTTGTCGCTGGCCAGCGTAAAGGGTCACAGGCTTCCAAATCAACCCTGGCTCGGTGGATCAAGGAGCCAATTATCGAAGCTTACCGTTCGGCTGGGCTTCCGGTTCCCTCAGGGCTGAAGGCCCATTCTACCAGAGCCGTGGGCGCGTCCTGGGCTTTGAGGCACCAGGCTACGGCTCAGCAGGTGTGTCAGGCGGCTACCTGGTCGAGCCTGCACACTTTCACGAAACACTATCAGGTGCATACCTATGCTGCGGCGGATGCCAGCCTAGGTAGACGAGTCCTTCAGGCGGCGGTTGCCCACCTGTAGGAAAGGGCCGTTTTACGGCTCTCTTACGAGGTATTATTTTACCCACCCAGGGACTGCTTTTGGACGTCCCAATTGTCTGGGTCTCCCAATAGAGCGAAAAAGAAGAACGGAATTTTGTTTACTTACCGTAAATTCCTTTTCTTCTAGCTCTAATTGGGAGACCCAGCACCCGCCCCTGTTTTTTTGTGTACACATGTTGTTCATGTTGAATGGTTTCAGTTCTCCGATGTTCCTTCGGATTGAAGTTACTTTAAACCAGTTTGTAATTATATTTCCTCCTTCTTGCTTTTGCACCAAAACTGAGGAGCCCGTGGGAGCACGGGGGGTGTATAGGCAGAAGGGGAGGGGCTTAACACTTTTCAGTGTAATACTTTGTGCTGCCTCCGGAGGCATAGCCTATACACCCAATTGTCTGGGTCTCCCAATTAGAGCTAGAAGAAAAGGAATTTACGGTAAGTAAACAAAATTCCGTTCTTCTTATAGTTCCGACATGGGAGACCCAGACCATGGGTGTATAGCTTCTGCCTCCGGAGGACACACAAAGTACTACACTAAAAGTGTAGCTCCTCCCTCCGAGCATATACACCCCCCGGATGACAAATCCAACCAGTTTAGTGCAAAAGCTGAAGGAGGACATCCACCCATAAGTAGAGATAGAGTAAAACCCGGAATAGCCGGAACCTCTGTCTACAACAACAGCCGGTGAAAAACACACGGAACAAGAACTGCCAACAGGCAACAGGGAGGGTGCTGGGTCTCCCATGTCGGAACTATAAGAAAAAGAATTTACGGTAAGTAAACAAAATTCCGTTCTTCTTATAGTTCCGACATGGGAGACCCAGACCATGGGTGTATAGCTTCTGCCTCCGGAGGACACACAAAGTACTACACTAAAAGTGTAGCTCCTCCCTCCGAGCATATACACCCCCCGGATGACAAATCCAACCAGTTTAGTGCAAAAGCTGAAGGAGGACATCCACCCATAAGTAGAGATAGAGTAAAACCCGGAATAGCCGGAACCTCTGTCTACAACAACAGCCGGTGAAAAACACACGGAACAAGAACTGCCAACAGGCAACAGGGAGGGTGCTGGGTCTCCCATGTCGGAACTATAAGAAAAAGAATTTACGGTAAGTAAACAAAATTCTCTTTCTTTATCGTTCCTATGGGAGACCCAGACCATGGGTGTATAGCTACTGCCCCCGGAGGACACACAAAGTTACTACACTTAAAACGTGTAGCTCCTCCCTCCTAGCATATACACCCCCTGCTAGCCAGTCCTAGCCAGTTTCATGCTTTGTGTCTGGAGGAATCACACACACACATGCATCCTTTTTTGATTTTTCATTTTTTCTAAAGATTTGGAAGAAAAGCGGGTCCACTGGACTCCCGGCATGTCCCTTCTCACCCCCCTGGCGGCGGTGCTGTTAAGGTTGACTTCAGGGCAGGAGCCCTTCATGCCGCGCTCCTTCACCATCCCTTAGGGGCTCTGGCTTGAAGTTAGAGCCAACACAGTTCTCACTGCCTGGCAGGAGACCGACCTCCATCCGCAGCCCTTTTGCAGGACCCTGCTGGACGGAGCACTGAACCCCCACCCCACCCAGGGACTGGGCCCTGCGTCTCAAAGCTAAGTATAGAGACGTTATTCAGAGGGTCCTTCTGCAATGTGGGGCACTTTTATTGGGGGGGACAGTGATTTACTTTGGTAATGCTGCTTTTTACTGTGTTTCCGGCCGGTTCCACGGTTTTTACTGAGAACCGCGCCGATGATGCCTGATTGTCGGCCGCATGCTTAACTCTAGGCCCCGGCTTCACCCGCGGCCTAGTTTCGTTTCGTTCCCCTGCATGTCAGTCATGCAGGGGGACACTGCAGCGCCGCCCGCCGGCCGCTCTGCACAGGGGAGGACACTCCTATCTGAGGAGATGATTCCCTCCCCTGTACATCTTCTTAGCCCTCCGATTCCCGCTCCTGGGTTAACCCCCGCCCCCCCCCCCCTCACTCTGGCGCCATTTTCTCAGCGTTCTTAGAACACTGGTCGGCGCTGGCTGCTCTGCAGTGCAGAGGGAGTGAATATCTGGCTGGGGGTCCAGGCTTGGAACCCGGAGGGCACTCATATAGTGGCCTGATAAGTCACAACCTCTGGTTGTGCACTATTATACACTGTCAGGGCATTCTGAAGGAGTTAATTCTTTATTATAGAACCTCCTCCTCAGCAGCATGTCTCACTCTAGGAGCAAAGCTCCAAGGCTGTACACTACATGTTCTGCATGTAAGCTTATATTGTCTGAACCAGCACAGCCCCACACTGTAATGGTTCTTATGTGG
Source organism: Anomaloglossus baeobatrachus (assembly GCF_048569485.1). Classification (NCBI taxonomy): domain Eukaryota; kingdom Metazoa; phylum Chordata; class Amphibia; order Anura; family Aromobatidae; genus Anomaloglossus; species Anomaloglossus baeobatrachus. The sequence continues at coordinate 57,640,565 of NC_134362.1, forward strand.
TGGTGCCTCAGCCTGGAGTCTCCCCAGGCTGAACCCCTGTCTTGGGTATTCTAGACATTCTAGACAGAGCCCCCACCTCTGCAGCATGTCTCACAGAGCGAGGCTGCAGGCTGTTTTTATTGTCCACTGCAGGTAGTCTCGTACGGCTGTACCGAGCTCATAACCACTGTGGCCCCTCAGCTTGGAGGCTCATTAATGGTCCCTCCAGCTGCTCCGGTTTCGGTGGCTGACCCCTGGGGGAATCCTATTTCCAGGGGTCAGCTGTCCCGGCATCTGCTGAGCATGCAGCCCCCTTCTCAGGGCGTTTTCTGCTTCAGCTCGCTCAGCCAAGCTCACAAGGGACTCTCCTTCTGGGCTCAGACCCCGTCCTCCTGACAGGGAGACGCAGGGTCCCCTGTCCTCCCCGTCCCGCAGCTCCGATTACGAGCTGACTCACTGGACGAGGAGGATGTCTCTACCAGGGGCTCGGACGCTACCTTATGTACATTGATCCGTCCATAGGTGACGCAGATGCGAATGATTGGATTGCGTCCATTATACTTGTACTGGACCTCCATCCGCCTGTATCAGGGGACTATTCCCCGCTGGCAGAAAGGCATCAGTATACCTTTTAACAGGACGAGGAGTGTGTTCCTTAACCACTCCAGTTTTCAGCCCGCTGCGTCCAAGCCCACAGCCTGTCATGCAGACCCCACAGCGGGGTTCTGCTGCCTGTCTCCCCCTCCCATCAGAGGTGGTCATGGAGTGTACTCATTCGCCAAGGGTGGCCACTCCGGTGTCTAGACTTTCAGCCCGGATAGTTGTATCAGTGGCTGACTGCATCTCTATAAGGATCCCACGGTACATTAATTTTGTACTGGACCTCAATCCGCCGGAGTTACCTTATCTAGGTGAACACAACGTGTGTTCCTTAACCACTCCAGTTTTCAGGCCCCTGTGACCAGCCCAGGGTCTGCTCTGACATCGCTTCCCATGAAGCGTGATTCTGAGGACTGTGTTTCCACTGTCCACCAATGGTGGTCAAGAGGTGGGCTCATTCACCTCAGGTGGCTCAGCCCGGACCGTTATGTCAGTGGCTGATGGCTCCTCACTTAAGGTTTTGCAGTCCGCCCGGTTGTCCTTTTGGCCAAGTCGGTATGGGGGCGGCAGGAGCTTCGTTCTCCTCAGCTTTACAGCAGTGCGGTTTTTTTGTACCTTCTCTGCTTCTCTGGAGGAGATGCATTCCCTCACAGGGACTCTATGCCCAAAACGGTTGCCTGAACTTCCAGACTTCAGTCTTTTCATCCTCTGCCAGGTCTGCCATGCTGGACACCGCACGGCGGTGGTCTTGGCTACCTTCCTCGCTATCCGCAGGCTCCTGTGGCTTCGGAGGGACCAGTTTCCTCGGAACCAACTGGATGAAATTAAGGAAGCTCTTGGCGGGGAGTGTTCTTCCTTGCCACAAACCTAAACCAGGGAACCTGTCCAGGGCAGGAATCAGTTGAGGTTTCGGTGGTTTCCGTTCCTCCATCTGATCGTCCTCTAGCTCGGCCTAGGTTCATAGAACCAAATGGCTCGAAGCTGCGTCTTCAGAAGACCGCAGGAGATGCTGCCACTGAGTCAGCTTCCTCCGAGCTATCTAGCCACGCCAACAACCTCCTTGGTCGGTGGCAGGCTCTCTCCACTTGGCGACGTAGGGTTCTAACACGTCTCCGTTCAGTGGGGGCGGGATTATATCTCCCATGGCTACAGGATGGAATCCTGTCCACCCGCCAAACAGATTTTTTTCTGTCAACTCCTCCCGGCTCCAAGGCCGCCGCCTTCTCACAGGCCGTGGCATTTCTTGCAGGCCAATGGAGTAATTGTACCGGCTCCCGACTGGGAACGGTTCTGAGATTTTTGCTTAAATCTATTCCTAGTCCCCGAAGAGGGCGGTGCCTTCCGACCTGGATCTTTTAGCTTTTCAAGCATAGTCAGGTGTGGCGTTTTCACATGGAGTCTCGGTTTTGTTCCGTGTGTTTTTCACCGGATCAATCAAGAACCCAAGGAGATTCCCTAGCAGCCACCGGCATCAGAGATGCCTATCTGCAGGAGTCAATCGCAGTTTCATACCAGCGTTGACTACGTTTTGACAATCGGAGTGGTCCAATTCGTGGCTCTTCCCTTGGGGTTAGCCACGGCCCCTCGAGTATTCTCATTGGGGCAGCTGTGATTAGGGTCCTGCACCCCTAGGGATTGGCAGTGATCTTTTGCCCTGGACGGCCTTCTTGAGATTCTGTCGGCACTTGTGAAGCTGCTCTTAGTCGATCAGTAGTCCCTCCGCTGGCGGTCGACGTCGTTCTATCAGACACCATATACGGGTGCTGGTCAGACGGTGGCGTCAATGGAAGCGATTCCTTGCCCAGTTTCTCCTGCGTCCTCTGAGACTGGATGTTTTCCGCTGTACAAGCGAACTCCCTCCTCCCACGGGGTGGTGGCTTCGCCACTGACCAGGGGCTCGTTTCAGTGGTGGCTTCGGCCACTCTGTCTCAGGGGCGCTCCTTTCTGGCCCCGTCCCGGGTGATCCTCACCAGGATGCTAGCCTATCCGCCTTGGGAGCAGTATATCTCCACCGTGGAGCGCAGGGCGCTTGGACTCTGTCCGAATCAGCCCTCTGGATCAATGTGCTGGAAATCAGAGCTGTATTTCTAGCTCTCTAAGCCTTCACCATCTGTTGGCGGCTAGGCACATTCGAGTCCAGTCGGACAACGTGACAGCGTTTTCCTACATCAGCTTCCAGGGCGGGACACTCAGCCGCCTGGCAATCTTGGCGGCTCAACATTCTTCAGTGGACAAGGGACTCCTAGTCCACCGTATCCGCAGCCCACATCCTAGATGTGAAAACTGCGAGGCAGACTATTTCAGCTGTCCAACCGTGGTCCACAATCCTCAAGTTTTGCGGTAGACACACTGGTTCATGTTTGATCCCAGCTTCGTCTCTTTACGTATTTCACCCTCTACCTCTTGTCCAGAGTCCTGCGCAAGATCAGTAAAGGGGGCCGTCGGGTCATTCTCATACTCCAGACTGACCAGGCAGGCTTGGCACTCTGACCTGCTCCTTCTGTCCGTTGGGTTGCCATGGCATCTTCCGGACCGTTCAGACCTTTTCTCAAAAGGTCCGTTTTTTTCCGTCAGAATTCTGGATTCTCAGATTGACGGCGTAGCTCTTGAGTCCTGGATCTTGGCGACTTCTGATATCCTTCCTGAAGTCATCTCCGCTACGACTCGAGCTCCAAAGTGTCCTTTGACCTTTTTGGCCTTGCCGACCCTCCTGTCCCTTCCACAGTCCGGTCTACAGCTAGGACTATCCCTCATTAAGGGACAGGTCTCGGCTCTGTCAGTATGTGCCAGCGGCGTATCGTCCGGCTGGCTCCGGTGCGCTCCTTTTAAGGGCGCATCTCACATCATTCCGCCTTTCCGGCGGCCTATGGAGCCTGGGACCTTAATCCGGTCCTCCCGGTTCCCGGAAACCCCCCTTTGCGCCTCTTGGGGAGGTTTCTTTGTTTCATCTTTCACAGAAAGTAGTCTTTCTAGTGGCTATAATTTCCCGCCAGAGAGTTCTGGCTGCACTCTCTCGGAGTCACCCCCTTTTTTGGTCTTTTGCATCAAGACAAGGTGGTCTTCGTCCGACTCCGGACTTTTTTTCCCTAAGGTGGTTACTGCTTCCACCTTATCCGGGGCAATTTTCCTGCCTTCCTTTTGTCCGGCTCCTGTTCATCGCTTGAGGAAGCGTTTCATATCCTGGATCTGGTGCGGGAGCTCCGGATCTATGTGTCTCGCACCGCCGTTATTAGGCGGTGCACCTCTCTCTGGTGCTGACTGCTAGTCAGCGTAGCGGTCTCTCGGCATCTAAGCCGACCCTGATTCGTTGGCTTAGGTCGGCCATTTTCGAGACCTACAAGTATACTCAAGTGCCTTCCCCGCCGGGGATCAGAGCACATTTGATCAGACCTGTCGGCGCCTTTTTGGGCTTTCAGGCACCAGGTTACGGCTCAGTAGGTCTGTCAGACTGCAGCTCGAATTAGTCTGCATACTTTTTCGAAGCACTACACAAGGCATGCTCATGCTTTGGCAGACGCGGGCTTGGGCAGACGCATTTTTCCGGCGTCTGTCGCCCATTTGTGAAGTTAGGTTTACCTGCTTCTCAGTTGTCTGTTTATTCCCACCCATGGACTGCTTTTGAACGTCCCATGGTCTGGGTCTCCCATAGGAACGATAAAGAAAAAGAGAATTTTGTTACTTACCGTAAATTCTTTTTCTTATAGTTCCGTCATGGGAGACCCAGCACCCTCCCTATTGCCTGTTGGCAGGTTTCTTGTTCCGTGTGTCTTCACCGGCTGTTATTGTTGTAGACAGAGGTTCCGGTTCTTCCGGATTTTACTCTGTCTCTTCTTGTGGGTGGATGTCCTCCTTCAGCTTTTGCACTAAACTGGCTAGGACTGGCTAGCAGGGGGTGTATATGCTAGGAGGGAGGAGCTACACGTTTTGAGTGTAGTAACTTTGTGTGTCCTCCGGGGGCAGTAGCTATACACCCATGGTCTGGGTCTCCCATGACGGAACTATAAGAAAAAGAATTTACGGTAAGTAACAAAATTCTCTTTTTCTTCATCGTTCCTTATGGGAGACCCAGACCATGGGACGTCTCAAAGCAGTCCATGGGTGGGAAATAAACAGAAACTGAGAAGTAGGCAAAACCTAACTTCACAAATGGGCGACAGCCGCCTGAAGGATGCGTCTGCCCAAGCTCGCATCTGCCGAAGCATGAGCATGCACTTGGTAGTGCTTTGAAAAGGTGTGCAGACTAGACAAAGTGGCAGCCTGACAGACTTGCTGGGCCGTAGCCTGGTGCCTGAAAGCCCAGGAGGCACCGACAGCTCTGGTCGAGTGCGCCTTAATCCCTGGCGGTGGAGGCACCTGAGAACATTGGTAGGCATCGGATATGGCCGACCTAATCCAACGAGCTAGGATCGGTTTAGAAGCCGAGAGACCCTTGCGCTGACCTGTGGTCAGCACAAAAAGAGAGGTGCACCGCCTAAGGGTAGCGGTGCGTGACACATAGATCCGGAGCGCCCGCACCAAATCTAAAGTATGCAACGCTTTCTCAAAGCGGTGCACAGGGGCCGGACAAAGGGAAGGCAATGAAATGTCCTGGTTAAGGTGGAAAGGAGACACCACCTTAGGGAGAAAGTCCGGAGTCGGACGGAGAACCACCTTGTCTTGGTGAAAAACCAAAAAGGGTGACTCCGAAGAGAGCGCAGCCAAATCAGAGACTCTCCTGAGAGAAGTTATGGCCACCAGAAAGACCACCTTCTGAGAAAGACGAAACAAAGAAACCTCCCTAAGAGGCTCAAAGGGGGGTTTCTGTAAGGCCGTGAGGACCAGATTGAGGTCCCAGGGATCCAGAGGCCGCCGATAAGGCGGAATGATGTGAGATGCGCCCTGCATGAAGGTGCGCACCTGAGCCAGTCGGGCGATACGCCGCTGGAACAACACTGACAGAGCCGAGACCTGTCTTTTGAGGGAATTGAGGGATTGTCCTAGCTGCAGACCGGACTGTAGAAAGGACAGGATGGTCGGCAAGGAAAACGGCCAGGGAGCATGGCCGGAAGAGCGGCACCAGGACAGGAAAATTCTCCAAGTCCTGTGGTAAATCCTGGCCGAGGAAGACTTCCGAGCCTGAGTCATAGTGGAGATGACCTCGGAAGGAATGCCTGAAGCCGTCAGGATCCAGGACTAAAGAGCCACGCCGTCAATCTGAGAGCCACAGAATTCTGGCGGAAAAACGGACCTTGAGAGAGAAGGTCTGGGCGGTCCGGGAGATGCCACGGCACCTCTACGGACAGACGGAGCAGGTCTGGGTACCAAGCTCGCCTGGGCCAGTCTGGAGCAATGATTATGACTCGACGGCCCTCCATTCTGATCTTGCGCAGGACTCTGGGCAAGAGAGCTAGAGGGGGAAACACGTAGGCCAGACGGAACTGGGACCAATCCTGAACCAGCGCGTCCGCCGCTAAGGCCTGAGGATCGTGGGAGCGAGCCACGTAAACCGGGAACTTGTTGTTGTGCCGGGATGCCATTAGATCCACTTCGGAGTGCCCCACTTGCGGCAGATTGACCGGAACACTGCCGGATGCAGGGCCCACTCGCCGCTGTCCACGGTTTGACGGCTGAGATAATCTGCCTCCCAGTTTTCTACGCCTGGGATGTGGACTGCGGATATGGTGGACTTGGAGTCCTCCGTCCACTGAAGGATACGTTGAACTTCCAACATTGCTAGGCGGCTGCGAGTCCCCCCCTGGTGATTGATGTAGGCAACTGCTGTCGCGTTGTCTGACTGGACTCGAATGTGCTTGCCCGCCAACAGGTGGTGAAAGGCTATGAGAGCTAGGAGCACAGCTCTGATTTCCAGCACATTGATCGAGAGGGCTGATTCGGACGGAGTCCAAGTGCCCTGTGCTCGGTGGTGGAGAAACACTGCTCCCCAGCCGGATAGACTGGCGTCCGTGGTGAGAATCACCCAGGACGGGGCCAGAAAGGAGCGTCCCTGGGACAGAGAGAGGGGCCGAAGCCACCACTGAAGAGAGCTCCTGGTCTGTGGCGACAGAGCCACTAGCCTGTGCAAGGAAGAGGTCCGCTTGTCCCAACAGCGGAGAATGTCCAGCTGCAGGGGACGCAGATGGAACTGGGCAAAGGGAACCGCTTCCATTGACGCCACCATCTGACCCAGCACCTGCATGAGGTGCCTGATGGAATGACGGCAGGGCCTCAGCAGAGAGCGCACCGCCAGATGAAGGGACTGCTGTTTGACTAAGGGCAGCTTCACAAGTGCCGGCAGAGTCTCGAATTGCATCCCTAGGTACGTAAGATTTTGGGTCGGGGTCAGAGTGGACTTGGGCAGATTGACAAGCCACCCGAATTGAACAAGCGTGTCGAGAGTGAGCGAGACACTCCGCTGACAGTCTGCACTGGATGAAGCCTTGACTAGAAGGTCGTCCAGGTAAGGAATCACTGCCAACCCCTGGAGGTGCAGAACCGCAACCACTGCTGCCATCACCTTGGTGAATACATGGGGGGCCGTGGCTAACCCGAAGGGGAGAGCCACGAATTGGAAATGTTCCTCTCCGATTGCAAAACGTAGCCAACGCTGGTGTGAAACTGCAATTGGCACATGCAGATAGGCATCTCTGATGTCGATGGATGCTAGAAAATCTCCTTGGGTCATTGAGGCAATGACCGATCGCAGAGATTCCATGCGAAAGTGCCGCACCTGAACATGCTTGTTGAGAAGCTTGAGATCCAGGATGGGTCGGAAGGAACCGTCCTTCTTGGGGACTAGGAAGAGGTTTGAGTAGAAACCTCTGAACCGTTCCCGGGCGGGAACCGGAACAATTACTCCGTTGGCCTGCAAGGATGCCACGGCCTGTGAGAAGGCGGCGGCTTTGGAGCAGGGGGGAGTGGACAGAAAAAATCTGTTTGGCGGGCTGGAAGAAAATTCTATCCTGTAGCCGTGGGAGATGATATCCCGCACCCACTGATCGGAGACGTGTTGAAACCACACGTCGCCAAAGTGGGAGAGCCTGCCACCGACCAAGGACGTTGCTGGCGCAGCCAGATAGTCAAGAGGAGGCTGCCTTAGTGGCAGCAGCTCCTCCGTTCTTCTGAGGACGCGGCTTCGCGCGCCAGCTGGGTTTTCGATCCTTGGCTGAGTTAGTGGACGAGGCTGAGGGCTTAGAGGATGACCAGTTAGAGGAACGAAAGGAACGAAACCTCGACTGGTTCCTGCCCTGGACAGGTTTCCTGGTTTTAGTTTGTGGCAAGGAAGTACTCTTCCCGCCAGTAGCTTCCTTAATAATTTCATCCAGCTGTTCCCCGAACAGCCTGGACCCAGCAAAGGGGAGTCCAGCAAGGTACTTCTTGGAAGAAGCGTCTGCTTTCCATTCTCGAAGCCACAAGATCCTGCGGATCGCGAGTGAATTAGCGGAAGCCACCGCCGTGCGGTGAGAAGCCTCCAGAATGGCAGACATGGCGTAGGATGAAAAAGCCGAAGCCTGTGAAGTTAAGGCAACCATTTCAGGTATAGAGTCCCTGGCGAGGGAATGTATCTCCGCCAGAGAAGCAGAGACTGCCTTAAGAGCCCACACTGCTGCAAAGGACGGGGAGAACGAGGCCCCTGCCGCCTCATATACAGACTTGGCCAGAAGGTCAACCTGGCGGTCAGTGGGATCCTTGAGTGAGGTGCCATCGGCCACAGATACAACTGTCCGGGCTGAGATCCTAGACACCGGAGGATCCACCTTTGGTGACTGAGCCCACTCCTTGACCACCTCTGGTGGAAAGGGAAAACGGTCATCAGAACTACGCTTTGGGAAGCGTTTGTCAGGACAGGCCCTGGGCTTGGTCACAGTGGCCTGAAAACTGGAGTGGTTAAAAAACATACTCCTTGCTCTCTTAGGTGAGGTAAACTGGTGTATTTCTACCAGAGAGGCTTGTTCCTCTGACACTGGAGGATTGAGGTTCAGTACGGAGTTAATGGACGCAATCAAGTCACTAACATCCGCATCACCCTCAGATAGATCAATGGGATACATAGAGGTAGCGTCCGAGCCCACTGTAAAGGCATCCTCCTCGCCCTGCACTTCAGCTCGTGAATCAGAGCCGTGGGACGAGGAGGGAGAAAAGTCCCTGCGTCTCCGTATAGGAGGACGGGGTCCGGGAACAGATAAAAACTCCTCTGTGAGCTCTGCAGAGCAAGTCGGAGCAGCAGAGGCGCCCTGAGAAGGGGGCTGATGCATGGTCAGCAGAGTCCGGGACAGCTGTCCCATGGAGTCGGCAAAGGACTGTGAGATAGCTTTAGAAAACGATGCTACCCAAGCCGGGGGTTCAGCCACCGGGGACGGAGCAGCCGAAGAGACCCCTGGGGAGGCTCCAGGCTGAGGGACCACCATGTTAGAACAGGCATCACAATGTGGATATGTGCTCGGTTCAGGCAGTATGAGCTTACATGCAGTGCATATAGAGTAAAGCCTTGCAGCCTTGCTCCTAGTGAGACATGCTGCTGAGGTGGAGGCTCTGCAGTAAAGTACACACTCCTTTAGAATGACCCCCAGAGAGTGTATAATAAAGCCCACAACCAGAGGTTGTGGCTTACCAGACCGCTTTTTGTGTGCCCTCCGGATTCCCAGCTCGGACCCCCAGTAGATGCAGAAGTTGCAGCAGCCAGCGCCGATCAGTGTGTAAACGCTGATAAAATGGCGCTGGAGTGAGGAGGGGGGGGCGGGGTTTACTCCAGGAGCGGGAACCGGAGGGCCAAGGAGAAATACAGGGGAGGGGAACATCTCCTCAGAGAGGAGTGTCCTCCCCTCTGCTGAACGGCCGGTGGGCGGCGCCGCACTGTCCCTCTGCATGATGACATGCAGGGGCAGTGAAACCGAAAGTAGGCCGCAACTGAAGCCGGGGCCTAGATTTATCCATGCGGCAGACGAGCAGGCACCTTCGGCGCGGTTCTCAGGAAAAAAACAGAGAACCGGCCGGAAATCACAGCAAGTGAACAAAACACACTCTCCCCACAATAAATGTACAAGGGACCCCTGAATAACGTCTCAATACTTAGCTTGTGAGACGCAGGGCCAGGTCCCGGGGGGGGGGGTGAGCGCTCCGTCCGTCAGGATCCTAAAGGGCTGCGGATGGAGACCGGTCTCCTGCAAAGCAGTGAGAACCGTGATGGCTCCCACTTCAAGCCAGAGCCTCAGGGGATGGTGAAGGAGCACGGCATGTGAAGGCTCCAGCCTTGTAAAATCAACCTTAACAGCACCGCCGACACAGTGGGGTGAGAAGGGACATGCCGGGAGTCCAGATTGGACCCGCTTTTCTTCCAAATCTTTGAAATCAAAAATCAAAATTCAGAGAATGCATGTGTGTGTGTGACCTCCTGAACACAAAGCATTGAACTGGTTGGATTTGTCATCCGGGGGGTGTATATGCTCGGAGGGAGGAGCTACACTTTTAGTGTAGTACGTACTTTGTGTGTCCTCCGGAGGCAGAAGCTATACACCCATGGTCTGGGTCTCCCATAAGGAACGATGAAGAAAAGTAAATGGCATTGCTTGTTTCTTTATCGTTCCTTTATGGGAGACCCAGACCATGGGTGTATAGCTAGCGACCTCCGGAGGACACACAAAGCACTACACTCAAACGTGTAGCTCCTCCCTCCGGGCTATATACACCCCCTGGATGACAATCTACCCAGTTCAACGCTTTGTGTTTCAGGAGGATACACACACTTTTATTTCCTCATATTTTTTTTCAATTTTTTTTTAATTTTTTAAAGATTGGAAGAAAAGCGGGTCCAGTCTGGACTCCCGGCATGTCCCTTCACGCTCCACTCTGCGGGGTGCTGTTAAGGTTGATCTTAATAAGGCTGGAGCCTTCACATGCCGTGCTCCTTCGCATCCTCTGTCGAGGCTCTGTTTGAAGTGGGAGCCATCACGGTCCTCTCTGCTTGCAGGAGGCCGGCTCCATCCACAGCCCTGTCTGGTCCCTGCTGGAAGGAGCGTTAACCCCCACTCAGGGACATGGCCCTGCGTCTCAAAACTAAGTATTGAGACGTTTTTTCAGGGGTCCCGGGTGCTTTTATTATGGGGGCAGTATGTGCTTTAGCGTTACTGTTAATTTCGGCCGGTTCTGGGAATTTCCCATGAGAACCGCGCCGACGGTGCCTGCTCGTCGGCCGCACTTTAAAATCTAGGCCCCGGCTTCAGTTTGGGCCTAGTTTCGTTTTTGGCTTCTTCTGTATGTTTTGCATACAGCGCCGCCCACCGCCCGGCCAGCAGAGGGGAGGGCACTCCTCTCTAAGGAGATGTCCCCTCCCCTGTCTACCCCCCTGTATCTCTGTGCCCTCTGTTTTTCCCGCTCCTGGGCTTATACACGCCCCCCCTCCTTCTCCCAGCGCCATTTTCTCAGCGTTTTTATACCACTGAGAAGCGCTGGATGCTACTGCTGCATACTTTTTGGAAAGCTGTCACTTTACAGGGGAGCGGTGAAATCCGGAGGACACACAGAGAACAGGGCTGGTAAGCCACAACCTAGGGTTGTGGATTTTTATACACTCAGGCTTTCTACAGGAGTGTGTTTTGGCTGCAGAGCTTCCTCCACAGCAGCATGTCTGTCACTAGGAGCAAGGCTGCAAACATGTATGCTATATGCACTGCTTGCAAGCTAATTCTGCCAGAGCCTAGCACGTACCCACATTGTGATAACTGTGCTAATATGGTTGTGTCTCAGCCTGGAGCCTCCTCAGGGGTCCCTCTGGCTGCTTCGGTCCCGGTGGCTGAACCCCCGGCTTGGATAGCATCCTTTTCACAGGCTCTTTCCAAGTCGTTTGCCGATTCCATGGGGCAGCTGTCCCAGACGCTGCTGTCTATGCATCAGCCTCCCTCTCAGGGTGTCTCTGCGGCTCCGAGCTCTGCAGAGCCCTCAGAGCATGTCCTAGGACCCCGTCCCCCTAAACGGAGACGCACGGACCCTTCTCCTTCCTCGTCCCACGGCTCTGATTCACAAGCCGAGGTGCGGGGCGAGGATGATTCACTTACTGTGGGCTCAGACTCTGCCTCTATGTACCCCATTGACTTGTCTGAGGGCGATGCGGACGTTAGTGACTTGATTGCGTCCATTAACTCCGTACTGAACCTCAACCCACAGGAGTCAGAGGATCAACCCTCTCTGGTAGAGGTACACCAGTTTACCTCTCCTAAGAAACCTAGGAGTATGTTTTTTAACCACTCCAGCTTTCAGACCACTGTTAACAAGCCTAGGGTCTGTCCTGACAAACGTTTTCCGAAACGTAGTTCAGATGACCGTTTCCCGTTTCCACCGGAGGTGGTTAAGGACTGGGCCCAGTCCCCAAAGGTAGACCCTCCAGTGTCCAGAATCTCGGCCCGCACAGTAGTTGCGGTGGCCGACGGCACTTCTCTTAAGGATCCCACTGACCGCCAGGTTGACCTTCTGGCCAAGTCTGTATTTGAGGCGGCAGGAGCCTCCTTCTCTCCGTCTTTTGCGGCGGTGTGGGCTCTTAAGGCTGTCTCTGCCTCTCTGGCGGAGATTCATTCCCTCTCCAGGGACTCTATTCCTGAGATGGATGCCTTAACTTCCCGAGCTTCGGCTTTTGCATCCTACGCCATGGCTGCCGTCCTGGAGGCTTCTCACCGCACGGCAGTGGCCTCCGCTAACTCCCTCGCGATCCGCAGGATCTTGTGGCTTCGAGAGTGGAAAGCGGACGCTTCCTCTAAGAAGTACCTTGCGAGTCTCCCTTTTACTGGGTCACGGCTGTTTGGGGAACAGCTGGATGACATAATTAAGGAAGCTACTGGCGGGAAGAGTACTTCCTTGCCACAAGCTAAAGCCAAGAAACCTACCCAGGGCAGGAACCAATCGAGGTTTCGTTCCTTTCGTTCCTCTAACTGGTCATCCTCTAAGCCCACAGTCTCGTCCACTACCGCCAAGGATCGTAAATCCAACTGGCGCGCAAAGCCGCGTCCTCAGAAGACCGGAGGAGCCGCTGCCACCAAGGCAGCCTCCTCGTGACTATCTGGCCGCGCCAGCAACGTCCTTGGTCGGGGGCAGGCTCTCCCACTTTGGCGACGTGTGGTTGCAACACGTCTCCGATCAGTGGGTGCGGGATATCATCACCCACGGCTACAGGATACCTTTTTCCTCCAGCCCGCCAAACAGATTTTTTCTGTCCACCCCCCCCTGCTCCAAAGCCGCCGCCTTCTCTCAGGCCGTGGCATCCCTGCAGACCAACGGTGTAATTGTTCCGGTCCCCGCCCGGGAACGGTTCAGAGGTTTCTACTCAAACCTCTTTCTAGTTCCCAAAAAGGACGGTTCCTCCCGGCCCATCCTGGATCTCAAGCTTCTCAACAAGCATGTTCAGGTGCGGCACTTTCGCATGGAATCTCTAAGATCGGTCATTGCCTCAATGACCCAGGGAGATTTTCTGGCATCCATCGACATCAGAGATGCCTATCTGCATGTGCCTATTGCGGTTTCACACCAGCGCTGGCTACGCTTTGCGATCGGAGAGGAACATTTCCAGTTCGTGGCTCTTCCCTTTGGCTTAGCCACGGCCCCCCGAGTGTTCACCAAGGTCATGGCAGCAGTGGTTGCGGTCCTGCACCTCCAGGGGTTGGCAGTGATTCCTTACCTGGACGACCTTCTAGTCAAGGCCTCATCCAGTGTAGACTGTCAGCGGAGTGTCTCGCTCACTCTCGCCACTCTAGTCCAATTCGGGTGGCTTGTCAACCTCCCCAAGTCGACTCTGACCCCGACCCAGGTACTTTTGTACCTCGGGATGCAATTCGAGACTCTGCCGGCACTTGTCAAGTTGCCCTTAGTCAAACAGCAGTCCCTTCGTCTGGCGGTGCGCTCTCTGCTGAGGCACCGCCGTCATTCCATCAGACACCTCATGCAGGTGCTGGGTCAGATGGTGGCGTCCATGGAAGCGGTTCCCTTTGCCCAGTTCCATCTGCGTCCCTTGCAGCTGGACATTCTCCGCTGTTGGGACAAGCGGATCTCTTCTTTGGACAGGCTGGTGGCTCTGTCATCACAGGCCAGGAACTCCCTTCAGTGGTGGCTTCAGCCCCTCTCCCTTTCACAGGGACGGTCCTTCCTGACTCCGTCCTGGGTGATCCTCACCACGGATGCCAGTCTCTCCGGCTGGGGAGCGGTGTTTCTCCATCACCGAGCACAGAGCACTTGGACTCCGTCCGAATCAGCCCTCCCGATCAATGTGCTGGAGATCAGAGCTGTGTTTCTAGCTCTCCTAGACTTTCACCACCTATTGGCGGGCAAGCACATTCGGGTTCAGTCGGACAATGCGACAGCGGTTGCCTACATCAATCACCAGGGCGGAACTCACAGCCGTCTGGCGATGTTGGAGGTTCAACGAATCCTCCAGTGGACGGAGGACTCAAAGTCCACCATATCCGCAGTCCACATCCCAGGCGTGGAAAACTGGGAGGCCGATTATCTCAGCCGTCAAACCGTGGACGGCGGCGAGTGGGCCCTGCATCCGTCAGTGTTCAGATCAATCTGCCGCAAGTGGGGCACTCCGGAAGTAGATCTAATGGCTTCCCGGCACAACAACAAGGTTCCGGTTTACGTGGCTCGCTCCCACGATCCTCAAGCCTTCGCAGCAGACGCACTGGTTCAGGATTGGTCTCAGTTCAGTCTGGCCTATGTGTTTCCCCCTCTAGCGCTCTTGCCCAGGGTTCTGCGCAAGATCCGAATGGAGGGCCGTCGAGTCATACTCATTGCTCCGGACTGGCCCAGGCGAGCCTGGTACCCAGACCTGCTCCGCCTGTCCGTAGGGATGCCGTGGCATCTCCCGGACCGCCCAGACCTTCTCTCTCAAGGTCCGTTCTTCCGCCAGAATTCTGCGGCTCTCAGATTGACGGCGTGGCTCTTGAGTCCTGGATCCTGACGGCTTCAGGCATTCCCTCTGAGGTCATCTCCACCATGACTCAGGCTCGGAAGTCTTCCTCGGCTAAGATTTACCACAGGACTTGGAGAATTTTCCTGTCCTGGTGTCGCTCTTCCGGCCATGCTCCTTGGCCGTTCGCCTTGCCGACCATCCTGTCTTTTCTACAGTCGGGTCTACAGTTGGGTCTGTCCCTCAATTCACTTAAGGGACAGGTGTCGGCTTTGTCGGTATTGTTCCAGCGGCGTATCGCCCGACTGGCTCAGGTGCGCACCTTCATGCAGGGCGCATCTCACATCATTCCTCCTTACCGACGACCCTTGGATCCCTGGGACCTTAATTTGGTCCTCACGGCCTTACAGAAACCCCCTTTTGAGCCTCTCAGGGAGGTTCCTTTGTCTAGACTTTCACAGAAAGTTGTCTTTCTAGTAGCCATAACTTCTCTCAGGAGAGTTTCTGATTTGGCTGCGCTTTCTTCGGAATCCCCCTTTTTGGTGTTTCACCAAGACAAGGTGGTTCTTCGTCCGACTCCGGATTTTCTCCCTAAGGTGGTGTCTTCCTTCCACCTTAATCAGGACATTTCATTGCCCTCTTTTTGTCCGGCCCCTGTGCATCGCTTTGAGAAGGCGTTGCACACCTTGGATTTGGTGCGGGCGCTCCGAATCTATGTGTCTCGCACCGCCGTTTTTCGGCGGTGCACCTCACTTTTTGTGCTAACCACGGGTCAGCGCAAGGGCCTCTCGGCGTCTAAACCGACCTTGGCTCGTTGGGTTAGGTCGGCTATCGCCGATGCCTACCAATCTTCTCAGGTGCCTCCCCCGTCGGGGATTAAAGCGCACTCGACCAGAGCTGTCGGTGCCTCCTGGGCTTTCAGGCACCAGGCTACGGCTCAGCAGGTGTGTCAGGCTGCCACTTGGTCCAGTCTGCACACTTTTTCTAAGCACTACCAAGTGCATGCTCATGCTTCGGCAGATGCGAGCTTGGGCAGACGCATCCTTCAGGCGGCTGTCGCCCATTTGTGAAGTTAGGTTTTGCCTACTTCTCCGTTTAGTTTATTTCCCACCCATGGACTGCTTTGGAACGTCCCATGGTCTGGGTCTCCCATAAAGGAACGATAAAGAAAAAGAGAATTTTGTTTACTTACCGTAAATTCTTTTTCTTATAGTTCCGACATGGGAGACCCAGCTCCCTCCCTGTTGCCTGTTGGCAGTTTTTTTGTTCCGTGTGCTTCACGGCTGTTGTTAGTAGACAGAGTTCTGGTTTTGCCGAGTTTTACTCTATCTCTACTTATGGGTGGATGTCCTCCTTCAGCTTTTGCACTGAACTGGGTAGATTGTCATCCAGGGGGTGTATATAGCCCGGAGGGAGGAGCTACACGTTTGAGTGTAGTGCTTTGTGTGTCCTCCGGAGGTCGCTAGCTATACACCCATGGTCTGGGTCTCCCATGTCGGAACTATAAGAAAAAGAATTTACGGTAAGTAAACAAAATTCTCTTTTTTTACAACATTGCTTGTTTTTACAAGCGTCTTGCAATTTTGGCCTTGTAAGAGGATGAGATGACCCCTTTTAAATGTCGCAATTATTTTAGGTCTTTACAGTCCTATGTATTGGTTCTACTCTCATAACGTGCTTGTGGTTCTTGACAGCTTAGTAACTATAAGATGTTTGTAGATGCTACTTCTATCATTTTTATTTGCCTACTCAGTGCTCGCACACAAGAGGAGGAGCTTCAAAAGATACACAAGGCAAATGAGCGGGAGAAAAATCAACTGAAGGAAGAGAACAGGAAACTTCAGGAAGACATGGCAAAGGTGAGCGTTGTGTTCGGACAGCACCTTCAAGTCGCTCTTCATTAATACGAGGAGACTGTGATTGTTTACATCATTTTGTAAGATTAGTTAAAACACCACTGCAGAGTTTTTTGTTTGTTGCTGGAGTAGGGCTTTAAATGTAAGTCCTCCACCCCCCTGTCTTATACTCACCTGCCATTGTACTCATCGGTTTCCAGCAACAGCAATGCTCCGGTTGGTCACTGGCAATTTGTGACCTGCCTGTAGCTCCAGTGTTTCATGGAGTGTGCTGGAGGTCACTACTCAAAGTCTATAAGAGCCTCATTGAGTGCTTGTAACGTAACTTCTGACTTCCGGCCATTCACAAGTTACGGGCACAAGATGGTGCCACAGGACCGATGCGGCGCCGAAAAAGGATGAAAATGTCGGAGAGTATGAGGCAGGGGACTTAAAATTTAAAGAACCACTCCAGCCCTGAAAAAAAAAATAAAACAAAATGCTGGAGTGGTACTTTAAAATATAATATATTTTTATTTTAGATGAAGACCACATCAGAAAAGCTGTCCGCTTCTCAAAAGGAACTGGAAGAAGAAGTCCAATTATTGGAAGATAAGAAAGAGACAATAGCCAACTGGGAAGCCCAAATTACTGACATTCTCCAATGGTGAGCGATCATCTTTTTCTTTTATTTTCAACCATAGCATTGTTTATCATAAATTAAAAATATTTTTAGAACTAGCTAAACCCCTTACCCAGCATGGGATGTAATATTATTTGCAATTTTGGGTCTTCCTATATGAAGTAGGCTCCAGTACTGAGCATATGCTAGCGGTGTTGTACTGCAGGTGCCCGACATTGCCGCGAATTGCTGCTTAACTACTTAAAAGCTGTTAATCTGATTTCTCATATTTTTGGGTGCAGATGGGTTATTGGAGTCCAAGGTTCTGTTGAAGATTCCTATGGCTGACACCATAGTCTTCCTGTGAAGCCAACCCTGTGGCTGGGCTTTATAGGCCCAACCATTGGTGTAGCAGATTTAATCTTTAAATTTGCACCAGAAGTTGATAGAGATTTGTGTTACAATTTGCAACAAGGTGCAGAATTCCATTTATGGCACAGGTTTAGAGAAAGATGCGCCAAGTTTAGTGATGAGCGAGTATGCTTGTTACTACTCGGTACTCGCACGAGTATCAATGTACTCGGGCTACTCGGCGGGGACCGAGTAATCTCGCGATACTCGTGCTGTACTCGTGGTCTTCATGTTGGCGCTCTTTTCTTTTTCGCTCTATTGGGAGACCCAGACAATTGGGTGTATAGGCTATGCCTCCGGAGGCCGCACAAAGTACTACACTTAAAAGTGTTAAGCCCCTCCCCTTCTGCCTATACACCCCCCGTGCTCCCACGGGCTCCTCAGTTTTTTGCTTTGTGCGAAGGAGGTCAGACACGCCCAGCACAGCTCCACAGATTGGTCAGCAGCAGCTGCTGACCATGTCGGATGGAAGAAAAGTGGGCCCATATAGGGCCCCCAGCATGCTCCCTTCTCACCCCACTCTTGTCGGCGGTGTTGTTAAGGTTGAGGTATCCATTGTGGGTACGGAGGCTGGAGCCCACATGCTGCTTTCCTTCCCCATCCCCCTCAGGGCTCTGGGTGAAGTGGGATCCTATCGGTCTCCAGGCACTGAGACCGTGCTTCATCCACAACTCCTGTGGAGCCTGATGGATAGGAGCCGGGTACCGTTCAGGGACATGGCCCTGCATCTTGGAGGTATTCTGTATCCCTGTGGGGACCGGGCACGGCATCACCTCAGCTTTGCTGGGTGTGCTAGTGCACCGGGGACCGCGGCGCTGACCGGGTCTATATGTGCCATTACACACTCAGCGTCGCTGAGTGTGTTTATATGTAGGGGCTACCGCACTAACCGCCGCTGCCATGGGAGACTGCGGCGCGGCTGGGACTTGTAGTTCGCCGGGGACTTTCACGCCGGCCGCGCTTTTACGGCGACCGCGTTTATACTAGAGTCCCCGGCTTGCTTGCGGCCTAGTTTTCCCTTTCTCCCGCCCTCAGCCCTGACAGGCAGGGGAAGGGCGGGACGCTGCAGAGCGAGCAGCACTGAGGGCTGGAGTATGATTTACATACTCCACCCCCCTCACTGTGCGCAGTGTGAGCACCAGTTCCCGCACTTTCTCGGCCACGCCCCCAGCTCCCTCCTCTCGTCAGGACGCCGCAGCCATTCCTGTCAGCTCCTCGGACGCTGCAGAGGGGGACAAATCCTGGGAGACCCAGACACTGTCTCTGGTGGCCTCACAACCGCTTTAGGCGGCTGGTAAGCAGCACCTGTTGGTGCTAGCCCCATGGTGCTGTAGTATATTGGTACATTATTTGTGTATTGTATATACTTTACATTGTATGAGCACAGTTCATTCTGGCTATATACCCTATTGTGTTACTCAGGGAAAACTATAGCATGGCGCCCACAAAAGGCAGGGGTGCCAAAACACAGGCTTATTATGCTGCCTGCGCCGCTTGTAAGACCCCACTACCGGCAGGTTCCACTGACCCTCATTGTGTGCAGTGTTCGGCCCCTGTGGCACTTCTTCAGCCGGAGCCTATGCTAAGAGGGGCCCAGGGGGAGCCACCTGTTGACACTGTCCAGGTGACGGGGACTGAGTTTGCAAAACTCTCTGAGACTATGGCTAAGATACTAGAAGCCTTTCAGTCCAGGCCGGTATCTCAGCAAAGGGACTCTGGTGAATCATTGTTCCCTGGCCCCCCTCAGTTGGACCTTCTTTGTCCTCCCGGGGTATCTCATACATCCCAGGCTGAGGGTTCTGACTTAGACCCCAGCCCCAGATCGACTAAGCGGGCTCGCTTAGAATTTCCCTCGACATCATATTGTTTAGGGTCTCAGCGGGGGGAATCCTTGGTTGATGATGCGGAGAAAGCTGAACAGGATTCGGATCCTGAGAGCGCTCTCAATCTTAATACTCCAGACGGGGACGCCATAGTGAACGATCTTATTGCGTCCATCCATCAGTTGCTGGATATTTCTCCCTCAGCCCCTCCGGCGGAGGAGTCAGCTTCGCAGCAGGAGAAATTTCGTTTCAGGTTCCCCAAGCGTACACAGAGTATGTTTTTAGACCACTCTGATTTCAGAGAGGCAATCCAGAATCACCATGCTTGTCCAGATAAGCGTTTTTCTAAGCGCCTTAAGGATACACGTTATCCTTTCCCCCCGGACGTGGTTAAAGGTTGGACTCAATGTCCCAAAGTGGATCCTCCAATCTCCAGACTGGCGGCTAGATCCATACTTGCAGTGGAAGATGGGGCCTCGCTCAAAGATGCCACTGACAGGCAGATGGAGCTCTGGTTGAAATCCATCTATGAAGCTATCGGAGCTTCTTTTGCACCAGCATTTGCAGCCGTATGGGCGCTGCAAGCTATCTCAGCAGGTCAAGCGCAAATTGAAGCAGCCACATGCACGGCCGCGCCACAAGTGGCATCCATTACCACCCAGACCTCGGCAATTGCGTCTTACGCTATTAATGCTGTCCTGGACTCTGTGAGCCGTACGGCGGTTGCGGCCGCCAATTCGGTGGTACTCCGCAGGGCCTTGTGGCTACGGGAATGGAAGGCAGATTCTGCTTCCAAAAAGCGCTTAACCAGTTTGCCAATTTCTGGCGACAGGCTGTTTGGCGAGCGCCTGGATGAAATCATCAAACAATCCAAGGGAAAGGACACATCCTTACCCCAGCCCAAACAGAACATCCCCCAACAGAGGAGAGGGCAGTCGAGGTTTCGGTCCTTTCGGGGCGCGGGCAAGGCCCAATTCTCCTCGTCCAAAAGGTCTCAGAAAGAACCAAGGAACTCTGATGCATGGCGGTCTAAGTCACGTCCTAAAAAGACCATTGGAGGCACCGCTAACAAAGCGGCTTCCTCATGACTTTCGACCTCCTCTAGTAGCATCCTCGGTCGGTGGCAGGCTCTCCCGCTTTTGCGACACCTGGCTGCCACAAATAAAAGACCGCTGGGTGAGAGACATTCTGTCTCACGGTTACAAGATAGAGTTCACCTCTCGTCCCCCGACTCGATTCTTCAGGTCCTCTCCGCCTCCCGAGCGAGCCGAGGCTCTTCTGCAGGCGCTGGGCACTCTGAAGGCAGAAGGAGTGGTGGTCCCTGTTCCTCTTCAGCAACAGGGCCACGGTTTTTACTCCAACTTGTTTGTGGTCCCAAAGAAGGACGGGTCCTTCCGTCCAGTCCTGGACCTGAAACTTCTCAACAAACACGTAAAGACCAGGCGGTTCCGGATGGAATCCCTCCGCTCCGTCATCGCCTCAATGTCTCAAGGAGATTTCCTTGCATCGATCGATATCAAAGATGCTTATCTCCACGTTCCAATTGCCCCAGAGCACCAGCGCTTCTTGCGCTTCGCCATAGAAAACGAACACCTACAGTTCGTGGCACTGCCATTCGGCCTGGCAACAGCCCCACGGGTTTTCACCAAGGTTATGGCTACTGTAGTTGCGGTCCTCCATTCTCAGGGTCACTCGGTGATCCCGTACTTGGACGATCTGTTGATCAAGGCACCCTCTCAAGAGGCATGCCAACACAGCCTCGACGCTACCCTGGAGACTCTCCAGAGTTTCGGGTGGATCATCAGTTTTCCAAAGTCAAATCTGACACCGGCCCAATCGCTGACATCCCTTGGCATGGAGTTCCATACCCTCTCAGCGATAGTGAAGCTTCCGCTGATCAAGCAGCAGTCACTACAGAAAGGGGTTCAATCTCTCCTTCAAGGCCAGTCATTCCCCTTGAGGCGCCTCATGCACTTTTATGGGGAAGATGGTGGCAGCAATGGAAGCAGTCCCTTTCGCGCAGTTTCACCTGCGTCCCCTTCAATGGGACATCCTACGCAAATGGGACAGGAAGCCGACGTCCCTCGACAGGACCGTCTCCCTTTCTCAGGCGACCAAAGCCTCCCTTCGGTGGTGGCGTCTTCCCACTTCATTATCGAAGGGGAAATCCTTCCTACCCCCATCCTGGGAAGTAGTCACGACGGACGCGAGTCTGTCAGGGTGGGGAGCGGTTTTTCTCCACCACAGGGCTCAGGGTACGTGGACCCGGCAAGAGTCCTCGCTTCAGATCAATGTTCTGGAAATACGGGCAGTGTATCTTGCCCTGAAAGCGTTCCAGCAGTGGCTGGAAGGCAAGCAGATCCGAATTCAGTCGGACAATTCCACAGCGGTGGCATACATCAACCACCAAGGCGGCACACGCAGTCGACAAGCCTTCCAGGAAGTCCGGCGGATTTTGATGTGGGTGTAAGCCACGGCCTCCACCATATCTGCAGTTCACATCCCAGGCGTAGAAAACTGGGAAGCGGATTATCTCAGTCGCCAGGGCATGGACGCAGGGGAATGGTCCCTTCACCCGGACGTGTTTCAGGAGATCTGTTGCCGCTGGGGGGTGCCGGACGTCGACCTCATGGCGTCCCGGCACAATAACAAGGTACCAATGTTCATGGCACGGTCTCAAGATCCCAGAGCTCTGGCGGCAGACGCCTTAGTTCAGGATTGGTCGCAGTTTCAGCTCCCTTATGTGTTTCCTCCGCTGGCACTGTTGCCCAGAGTGTTACGCAAGATCAGGGCCGACTGCCGCCGCGTCATCCTCGTCGCTCCAGACTGGCCGAGGCGGTCGTGGTACCCGGATCTGTGGCATCTCACGGTCGGCCGACCGTGGGCACTACCAGACCGACCAGACTTGCTATCTCAAGGGCCGTTTTTCCATCTGAATTCTGCGGCCCTCAACCTGACTGTGTGGCCATTGAGTCCTGGATCCTAGCGTCTTCAGGGTTATCTCAAGAGGTCATTGCCACTATGAGACAGGCTAGAAAACCAACGTCCGCC
Organism: Anomaloglossus baeobatrachus; assembly: GCF_048569485.1. Taxonomy (NCBI): domain Eukaryota; kingdom Metazoa; phylum Chordata; class Amphibia; order Anura; family Aromobatidae; genus Anomaloglossus; species Anomaloglossus baeobatrachus. The sequence continues at coordinate 57,662,750 of NC_134362.1, forward strand.
AAGATCTATCACAGGACGTGGAAAAATTTTCTGTCGTGGTGCTCTGCTCAGGGTTTTTCTCCCTGGCCATTTGCATTACCTACTTTTCTGTCCTTCCTTCAATCTGGACTGGAAAAGGGTTTGTCGCTGGGCTCCCTTAAGGGACAAGTTTCGGCGCTCTCTGTGTTTTTCCAGAAGCGCCTAGCTAGACTTCCACAGGTACGTACGTTCCTGCAGGGAGTTTGTCACATCGTTCCACCTTACAAGCGGCCGTTAGAACCCTGGGATCTAAACAGGGTGCTGATGGTTCTTCAGAAACCACCTTTCGAGCCAATGAGAGATATCTCCCTCTCACGACTTTCGCAGAAGGTGGTTTTTCTAGTAGCAGTCACTTCTCTTCGGAGAGTGTCTGAGCTAGCAGCGTTGTCGTGCAAAGCCCCTTTTCTGGTGTTTCACCAGGACAAGGTGGTTCTACGTCCGGTTCCGGAATTTCTTCCTAAGGTGGTATCCCCCTTTCATCTCAATCAGGATATTTCCTTACCTTCTTTTTATCCTCATCCAGTTCACCAATGTGAAAAGGATTTGCACTTGTTAGATCTGGTGAGAGCACTCAGACTCTACATTTCTCGTACGGCGCCCCTGCGCCGCTCGGATGCACTCTTTGTCCTTGTCGCTGGCCAGCGTAAAGGATCACAGGCTTCCAAATCAACCCTGGCTCGGTGGATAAAGGAGCCAATTATCGAAGCTTACCGTTCGGCTGGGCTTCCGGTTCCCTCAGGGCTGAAGGCCCATTCTACCAGAGCCGTGGGAGCGTCCTGGGCTTTGAGGCACCAGGCTACGGCTCAACAGGTGTGTCAGGCGGCTACCTGGTCGAGCCTGCACACTTTCACGAAGCACTATCAGGTGCATACCTATGCTGCGGCGGATGCCAGCCTAGGTAGACGAGTCCTTCAGGCGGCGGTTGCCCACCTGTAGGAAAGGGCCGTTTTACGGCTCTCTTACGAGGTATTATTTTACCCACCCAGGGACTGCTTTTGGACGTCCCAATTGTCTGGGTCTCCCAATAGAGCGAAAAAGAAGGGAATTTTGTTTACTTACCGTAAATTCCTTTTCTTCTAGCTCTAATTGGGAGACCCAGCACCCGCCCCTGTTTTTTTGTGTACACATGTTGTTCATGTTGAATGGTTTTAGTTCTCCGATATTCCTTCGGATTGAAGTTACTTTAAACCAGTTGATAATTCTTTTTCCTCCTTCTTGCTTTTGCACCAAAACTGAGGAGCCCGTGGGAGCACGGGGGGTGTATAGGCAGAAGGGGAGGGGCTTAACACTTTTAAGTGTAGTACTTTGTGCGGCCTCCGGAGGCATAGCCTATACACCCAATTGTCTGGGTCTCCCAATTAGAGCTAGAAGAAAAGGAATTTACGGTAAGTAAACAAAATTCCCTTCTTTACAGCCATCCCTTATGCAGGGATTGGCTGGCAGACCACTGCAATGCCACAGCCCTGTTGTGGAATTGCAGTGATTGGCCAGCCCGCACAGCGTGACCGTGCCTTTAGCCCGACACTTCCCCGCTCGGCTACGGCCCCTCCCGCACTCCACTCCGCGTGTATATATATATATATGCACGCTTACACACACACGCACGTTTTTTTTTTTTAATTTACAGTTTTATGGTTTCTACATGCTGCCGGGGGTCATTTCAGAAAAATACTCGGGTCTCCCATAGGATAACATTGGGCTCGGTGCTCGGGCCGAGTACACGAGTATTTTGAGATGCTCGGCCCGAGCCTCGAGCTCCCGAGCATTTTAGTACTCGCTCATCACTAGCCAAGTTGAATACGAGGTGTGCTGCAGTAAGATGCAACACATTTTAGTAAGTCTCCGCTTATTACCGTAGATTTTCATCACATTCTTCAGTTGTGTGAAACCTTTATCAAATTTTTATTTATTACAAAAAGTGAATTTAATTTCCAATCAAATATATAATCCTAGTTAGCCGTATGCTATAAAGCTACATTTCGTTATTCCTATTCTATAGGGTGAATGATGAGAAACAATCGCGTGTTTATCTACAAGCCCTATCAGTCAAAATGACAGAAGAGTTGGAGACACTGAAAAGTTCTGGAAGTCAAACGCCATCTAGCAAGACAGGGGTAAGAGAGCGGCGGATCTTAAGTCATTTTTTTTTAGTTTGTGAAAGGTCATTGGAAGATCTAGTCAAGACAGATTTTTTCCAAACTCTTACCATGAACAGTCATTCCACAGTTCACCAAGATTATTCTATCTGATAGCTTTAACTTCTTGTTTAGAAAGTTTTTTTTAAATGATCACTTATGGGTTTGACTGACTATAGCATGCATATCTTTTCACTTTCTAGGAGAGCCAATGGAAGGCACGAAGACTCCAAAAACTAGAGGCTTCGGCCCGACTGGAGCTTCAGTCCGCTCTTGAGGCAGAGATCCGAGCCAAGCAGAGTTTCCAGGAGGAACTAAATAAACTTAAGTCGGAGAGTGTTGAAACGGACAGGTGCGGATTGTCATTGTGTATAATGAGAAGAACCCTGTGTCGATGACCTTTTTAAAGAGTTAAATATGTGCAATCGGCAGTATCTAAATTTTCTCCTTTTTATGTATTTGCTAAAAAAAACTCCCACATTTTTGTATGTAGTTTTGCTACACAAATTACTTTTACGTTGTGTAAAGAACTGACTTGAAGGTGTATTTTATGGCTTTCCTATAGAAAGCTACAAGAGGCAGATGAA